>NW_026843713.1:2543211-2861112 GCF_030254825.1 Meriones unguiculatus
ATCATTGATAATAAACAATCTCTCCAAATAGAGTCGACAAATTGTTCTATGGGAGGCTGTCGGGAGCCGATTGAGATAGCCACACCCCTCTCCTATCCCTCCCCTCTTATTTGATAGAATTTTTGTTTGCTTTCTCTTTTATCAAACAAAGGATTATTGCAAAAATTGACCAGACAGGTATGGAGGCTGCCCATACTGGTCTTGCCAAATCTACTCATCAGCACAGAAGAAGCGCATTCACCTGTATAAAAAGACCTGTGGGATGCCAGATGGGAAGCAGGTGTCCTTGGAAAACTCTACCACCCCACTACACACCCAATCTACCAATAAGTACTATCAATATCCAGAGAAAATATGTCCCAATTACCCAAAATCTGGGAATGGGAGAATTAGGAAAGATAATTAAACACTCCTCTAAGATTATTACCTCTCTAATATCCCCTCTCATGACTAACACAAACCTGTCATTTAATCTCCTACTTTAGACTCTGACCTCATCCTACAGGCTCCTTAATGTGACCCAAATGGGCCATTTTAAAGCATGTTGGCTGTGTATACCACAGAGGACCACTGTCAGAGGTACACTGACAGCCTCTGCAGTGACTATGTCAAGCAACCTCAATTCACCATTTACTAACTACCCTGATTCTGATTTTGTCACAACCCCCTACCTTTCTCATATCACCCTCTTTGGCATGGCAAGTAGTTTCAAGGCATCTGGGACATACTTTGTAGGAATGCTAAGTTCCTTAGACTGTAATCCTTGAAACTTCATCTCAACCCCAATGTCCTACTGCCAATAATATCTAAATTCTTTGTGGCTCTCATGTCTACCATTGTCTGCCTGTTTGTTTGTCAGGAGTTTGTGCTCTTGTACTCCTCTTCCCTGAGCTGGAGGTGATAAACAAGAGATCCCCTACCAGTCCTGGTTGTGGACTCAAAAGCTGCCCAGCAGGAGAAGAGGGCAATTCAAATCCTACCCCTGCTGGCTGCTGCAGGAATGATGGCATCTCTAGGGACCAGAACAGCAGGATCAGCCACCTCACTAACTTTGTATTATCAGCTTTCTTTCTAGTTCATCCAGGACCTCCAAAAAGTGGCTCAGACAATACTAATGCTCCAAGGATAGATTGACTCACTGGCAGCAGTAGTACTCAAAACTGCTGCGGATTGGTTCTCCTCACAGCTAAAAAAGGTGGCCTTTGCCTCTTCCTTCAGGAAGAGTGCTATTTTTATGTCAACCAGTCAGGTATAGTAAAGGACAAAATCCAGCCACTCTGGACAGACTTACAAAAATGAAGGGAATTGCTGGAGGCGTCTAGCTCTTGAGCCTTTCAGAATCCTGTATGGAATGGATTTTGCCCCTTGTCTCAGCTCTCCTGTTAGTCTTTCTGCTTTTGCTTTTGCCCCCTGCTTAATTAACTTCCTCTCTACATTCTCCCAACAACAAATGCAAAAAATTTCTAACCAAACCATTAATCAGTTACTCTTACAGGATTATCAACCACTACCTACAGAGCCAGATGACTATGATACCATGACACCTATGGTTTGGACCAGCTGTACCCCGAGAAGGACAGGAAGTAGCTTGAAGAGCAAAAGTCATCCCTGTGCCATTTCCTCATCATCACCCCTTTCTGACTACTCACTTTTTAACAAAACAAAAAGGGAGGAATGTTGGGATCAGTAAGCAGGCATCTCTCTGGCCAGCTCCAAGGGACCTGACAAATCAGTTATCAGGCAAAAACCACTAGACCACCTGCTGACCTCCTGGAACAACCTGCACATGCCCTGGGTCACCAAATAAGAGAACTCCTGGAGCCACCCTCTCTCTTCCACCTTGTCTCTCTGTGACCCTTTTTCCCTTCTCCTGATAAACCTCCCACCTGGAAATGGTTTCATGGTGTGATTTGTGAACCCATCCTGTAATCTTCACAGACACACATTTCCTAACAGACATGGGAAACTATTTGTACCTGGAAGCAATGGAAAAGAAGTCTAATGTCCATTAAATGAAATTCCCACAAAAGCAATAAAAATAATATGTTGACAACTTTAATAATGACATTAACTTGAAGAAAAGATTCAGCTAAAAATGTTGGAGCTTGACTTTGTAAGGCATGCTTTCCAGGAACTCTTTACGTAGAAGAGAATCCTAGCAATGAACTAGTGGTTACTCAGCTACCTCAGACATCATGAGCTCAGGTGGAACCTCTGAACAAGCAGTCCTGTCATGAACACGACATTCAGAGGATTTGTCTAGAGACCACAGCAGGAACACAGCTGCTCTTGGATCCCAGACATATAACACTGACCCATTTATATGCCCTGAAGAAAAATTTTTAAGTGAAATCCCCAAGACAAGGAGTGTTCCTTAAGACCACTGAGTAGGACACAATTGCACATCTAGCCAGGTCAGCCAAGACAAGCCTACTCAAAGAGGGTTGGCAAAACAAGTGTGGTAAAGCACAGCTGTCAAAGATTTTATTGCCCTTCAATTTTCTTTTTATACTCACTCTCTTTCTCTGTTTCATCTATACCAGTCCCAGGAATTGTCTGGTTTCATTTTCTTTCCCTGCTTTTAAAGACTAAATAACCCAGGGAAACCTACACCCTGCCAAATTATTATATCAATAAAATATGAAGGTCCATTAAGTGAGTATGCCAGTAAATGCTCAGGTCAAAGTCACAAATTAGGATATTTCAGATCCAAGACCACAGTACACCACCACCTTGTCATTCGGTATATTCCCCCAATCCCATATCACTTTGAAGCTTCCCTACTTAGGAAGCTGCCCAATTAAACAAAGTAAGATTAAAGTTTCATTTCCTACCTGACTGTCACAGAGCTAAACAGGATTTGTTAAGGTGTGGGATCTGGATAAAGTGATGAGATAAAGACTTGCTGGGTTTCAGAAGAAAAAATCATGTGTAAACAAGATACTGGACATTGAGGAAAGTCTGTTCACTTATCTCCATGGAAACCAAGATTTTCTTAGGTGCTGATTGGCTGAGAGAGAGAATGATGTCAAGAAACATATGAAAGCCTGTAGGAGTTTTTGTAGCCAGTTATTAAAAGGGCCAAGTGGACAGACTGCTTGACAGAAAGGCTGAGCAGATCTGCCTCAAATTGGGCAGCTGAGAGCACATGATTCAGAGATGACAGTTCCTGTGTTAAGGAAAATAATCATATATTTCATTCAAGTGTTCATTAAACATTCAGGGGGCCTTGATATGTGAGCTTCATATTATCACAGATTCCTTTATTTTTTGTTAAATTCACAAATATGTCCTCTCAGTGAATTACTTACTTTGAAAATGCTCCTTGACAAAGGCAAATATTTAAATTAAAAGTTGTTAATTGGGACCTTGCTTAATTTTTAGAGAGATGATCCATGATGTTATGTCAGCCAGCAGACATCTTGTTGTAGTCCTTCAGCAGAAATGAGAGGTTTTATACTAAACCCAAAGCAGCAGGCCAAAAGAAGGACACTGAGAGAAACAGAGAAAGTAAGTGATAGAGAGAATATTCAGAAATAGAGAGAACCAAGATCAACAGAAACAAAGATTTAAAGTTATAAAGACCAAGAGACAGGGACTCAATTTTGTCAGGTCACTTTCATTGACATAAGAGACTCAAAGCATACTCTCCTATAATATATCTCCAATAGGAATTATATTATCTAAAAAGGCCATACCTTCAACACTTCCCAGACATTTCCTTACTGGGGACTCCATATGTAAATAGATGAGCTTTAAGAGGACAATGCAATTCAAATCACCAGGAAGTCTAAAAAGATGGAGGTACTTTTAGGCTAAAAGGAAATAGTTATCTAGATAGTTTTTCATTCAATAAAAAGATTAAAGTCCCAGCAACTTCCAAGGACTAAAGAACAGGACTGACTATCCTCTGGAGAAAATTTGGAATATTTCCATAATGGAGGATTCTTCAGCTAGGAAAATGATATTATATTTTCTGGCAAAAGGATGGAACCAGAAAAAATCATCCTGGGTAAAGTAACTACAATACAGAAAGAAAATCATGGTATGTATTCACTTATTAGGTGGTCTCCTAATACTATGTGATAAAGTACCAATGGGCCATCTATTGAGACCAAACCAGTGTTCTACTAAGGGGAATGGGTGACAGTTAATTGAGTTTTTGGTCCAGGCATCCTAAGTAAATTCAAACGACCCAGACTGATTTTAATAAAATATGCTGCTCTCTGCCCTCAACTGATAGATCAGTTCCATGATCTTGTACCCACAGAGATGCTGCCTTCTGCATCAAATGGGATTGTATACAGAGCCCCACGGTCCTTTATTATGCAGACCGTAAAACACCCAGCTCTAAATGGGATTTCTCTATGAAATCCTCTGTCCCCTCAAAGGTCTGGGAAACCTCCAGTAGAGGAGGCAGGAAGAGTGCCATAAGTAGAGAGCATTGAAGACACAAAGAGGACAATGTCCTGATAATCAGGCCCAAAAGAAGATGATACAGCAAACCTTGATGAGACCTGATAAGCTAGGTTCAGATAGAAGGGGGAGGAGTGCCTCCACTATCAGGGAACTAGAGAACAGGAATAGTGGTAGAATAAAGAGAGTTGGTTGGACTGGAATGATAAGAGGGAGTAGGCAGCAGCAGAAGGGATATAAAATGAACAAAACTTAATAATCACATAAGAAGAACAGTGATCAAGGTGATAAAATATAGAGTTCTACAGGACTGATACCTTCTTCTTGGGGGTAGTGTCAGATTGCAACAAGGATGAACTCAGTTTTTTTTAAGGACTTGCCACTAAGACTCTGATCATATTTCAATGAATATATGAAAAACATATACTTCAAGTGATGTATTTAAAGAAAAAATATTTTAGTGTGACACATGTGTAGGAATTTGAACCTGGGAGCAATGTATATGTAGTGTAATATTATTTGTATGAAATTCCAACATAATCAAAAGAATGGGAGCAATAGAAAATGATTGTAATGCATATTATATGAAATTCCCACACAAAAGAATAATATGTTGACAACTTTTACAATGACTTTTAACATGGAGAAAAGATTCCACTAATGGAGGACAGAGTTTGACTTTGTAAGGCATGCTTTCCAGGAACTCATTATGTAGCAGAGAATCCTAGACATCAACTAGTGGTTACCCAGCTACCTCAGACATCATGAGCTCAGGTGGCACCTTTGAACAAGCAGTCCTGGTACTAACACTATGTTTAGAGTGTTTGCCTAGAGGAACTCAGCAAGAAACACAACTGCTCTTCTGTTCTAGACATATAACATGTACACATTTCTCTGTCCTGAAGGCAAGTTTGAACTTTAAACCCCAGGACCAGCACAGTTCCTCACTGACCCCTGAGTAGGACACAGCTGCCAATCCAGCCAGGTCACTCAAGCAAACCTGTTCATAGAGGGTTGGAAAAACTAGTGTGGAACAACACAGGCTGTTAAAGAATTTATTGCCGGTTAGCTCTCCTTTTACACTCACAGATCTTTCTTTATTTCAGCCAAATGAATCTATGTTTTCCTTCTCTTTCACCTGCTCTTTTTTTAATGACTACAAAGAAAGTGCTTTTATTTCTCTCCTTCATGAGACACTAATGAACTATTGGTGACCCAGCATGAACTGCTAATTAGTTTTACCCACACGCAGAATAAAAAAATGATAGAAACATATATTGGGCCATTTTAGAAATTCTGTCCTAATCCTAAACTAAAATTAATGATATTTTTTTAATGAAACACAAGCCAGTAATTCAAGTAGAAATTTTTGAATTTAAGTATCTTTTTTTTTCTTTTCTGTTTCTTTTTCCCTGCTTTTAAAGAGTCAATATCCCACCAAACCCTAATTTCTGGTATCCTATAATATCAATAAGAATATGATGGTGCATTTATTGAGTACAGGAATACCTGCTCAGTTCTAAGTCACAAGATAGGAAATTTGGGATCCAAGACCACATTATGAGACCACCTTTTCATTCATTCCATATATTCACCTTAATCCCATATCACTTTGAAGCTTCCCTACTTAGGAAGCTGTCCAATTAAATAAACATTAAAGATTCATTTCCTACCTGACATTGTTACAGAGGTTAACAGGAGTAAATGTGTGGGATCTGGATAAAGGGATGAAATTATGGCTTGGGTTTTACAAAAAAGTCAGGTGTGACAGGATCAGAGGTAATGGACACTGATGAAAGTTTGTTTACTTCATTCCATGGAAACCTCAATCTTCTATCACCTGCTGATTGGCTGAGGAGAATGATGTCATGAAGAAGGTGAGAGCCAGTAAGAGGCCCAAGTGGATGGCCTGCTTGAGAGAAAGCCTGAGAAGCCCTCCATGCCTCAATCTGGGCAGCAGAAAGCATACCACCCAGAGATGACAATTACTGTGTCCAAGACACTTAGTTCAGTAATATTGTAGCATATTTCTTTCAAGTGGTCATTAATAAAGTCACATTCCCTTGACAAGTGAGTTACACATTATCACAGATACCATTATTACTTGTTAAATAAACATATGTGTCTTCAGTGAATTACTTAGTGGGAAAATACTCCCTGACAAAGGCAACTCTTTGAACCAAAAGCTTTTAATTAGGACCTTGCTTATATTTTAACAGAGACCATCCATGATGTCATGTCAGCAAGCAGTTGTCTTATTGTAGAACTTGAGAAGAACTGAGAGATTTTCATATTGAACCACATGTGGCAATGAAGAGAGAGGGAGACTGATAGAGGCAAGAGAGATAGAGCAGAGAGAATGATTTAGAAATAGAGATTACAACACTGATAGAAACAAAGTTTAAAGTGACAGATACAGAGAAACTGAGAGACAAAGAATCCATTCTTTCTGGTCACTTTCATTGGAACATCAACCTCAAAGCACACCTTCCTATAATATAACCTCAATAAGAATTATATTATTTAACGTGGCCATAAATCCTAACACTTCACTTACATTTAGTCAGTGGGGACTCTATATGTAAATAGAGAGCTTCAAGAGGACAATGCAATTAAAATCACCAGGAAGTGAAAGATGATAGAGGGACTTCTAGGCTAAAAGAACATAGTTTGTCATTCAATACAATGATTACAGTTCCAGCAACTTCCAAGTTAAAAAGAACAGGACTGACAATCTTCTTTGGGGAAAATATGCAATATTTCCATAACAAAGTACTATTCAGCAAAGAAAATGACATCGAGATTTTTCAGGTGAATGGATGGAACCAGGAAAAATCATACTGGGTGAAGTAACTACAATGCTGAAAGACAAAAATGATATGTATTCACTTATTAGATGGTCTCTTAAAAGTGGGGGATAAAGTTCCAATATGTCACCTATTGTGACCTTCCTAGTGATCCAGTAGGAGAATTTGGTGGCTGTTAATTGAGATGTTGGGGAAGGCCATTCTCAGAAATTTTCAAGTACACAGGCTGTTGTTATTAAAATAAGTAGCTGTCTACCCTCAACTGTAAGATCAGTGCCATGTTCTTACATCCACAGAAATGCTGCCTTCTGCATTAACTGCTATTGCATATACAGACTCAGAGTCCAATATTAAGCACCCAACTTAAAACACCCAACTCTAAATGGGATTTCACTATGAAATTCACCCTCACCTCAGATTTCTGGGAAGCTTGCAGAAGAGGACACAAGACGGGTGTCATAATTAGAGGCAATTGAAGACACAAGGAGAACAATGTCCTGAGAATTAGGCCACACAGAAAGATGATGCAGCCAGCCTTGGTGATACCTGATAAGCTAGTGTCAGATAGAAGTGGGAGGAGGACCTCTCTTATCAAGGAACTACAGAAAGGGCATAGGGGTAGAAGGAGGAGACTTTGTGGAACTGGAAGGAGAAGGAGAGGACAGCAGAAGGGCTACAAAGTGAACACATCATAATAAATAAATACATAAGTAAAACTGTGATTAAGGGGATGAATATATATGAGTATAGAGCTCTTCAGGACTGATGTCTTCTTCTTAGGGGTGGTGACATGGTGTGGTAAGGATGAACTCAGTTTTCTTTAATGGCCTTGGCACTGAGAATATGAACAAATTCCAATGAGTATATGAACAATGGTATTATTAACTCATATGCTATTATGACTTCACAATAATATTATGAGATCACAATACTATTATGACATCACGTAGATATTATGACATCACAATGCTATTATGACATCAATTTTATTATGACATCTCACTTGTATTATGTTATTACAATGGTGTCATGACATCTCAGTGCTATTATGACTTCACAATGCTATTAGGATATCACACTGCTATTATGATATCATATGGAATGATATCACAATCAAATTATAACATCACAATAATATTATAACACAACAATGCAATTATGACATCTCAATGCTATCCTTACATCACATGAGTATTATCATATCAAAATGGCATTGCGAGATCACAATGGTATTATAAAATCATAGTGGAATTATAACATCAAAATGCTATAATGCCATCACGATGTTACCTCAATGCTATTTTGACATCACAGTTTTATGCCATCACAATGGTTTTATGACTTCACTTGTATTATGACATCACCATGCTATTAGAAGATGACAACATGATTGTGGTATGACATCACAATGGAATTATGACATCAAAATGCTATTATGACTTCACAAACATATGACTGTATGACTATACAATGATATTAGGACATCACAATACTCTGATGATTTCACAATGCTATTAACATCACAATGTCATCATGACATCACAACGTTATTAAAAAATTCCAATGTTATTAAATCACAATGCTATGATGACATGATTGTGTTATGACATCACAAGTGAATTATTACATTACAATGCTATTATGACTTTACAATGATATTAGGATTTCTCAATACTATGAAGAGATCACAATCGTATTTGAGATCACCATGCTATGATGACATCACAATGCAATACAATATCATATCGTATAATATCAAAATGAAATTATGACATCACAATGGTATAATGACATCACAATGTTATTTGGCATCAAAATGCGTTTTGATATCACAATGGTATTGTGAATTCACAACAGTATTTTGACATCACAAAATTATGAGGACATCACAATGGAATCATGGCATCGCAAAATATTTTGATATCTCTATGCTATGATGAAATCACAATGCAATAATGACATCATATGGTATAATATCATAATTGAATTATGACATCACAATCCTATGATGACATCTCAATGCTTTATGTTATCCCAATTGTTTTATTACATCACAATTGTATGATATCCCAATGGTATTATGAGATCACAATGGTATTCTGACTTCAAAATGCTATTATGACACCACAAAGCATTATGACATCAAAGTGCTATGAAGATATCACAGTGGTATTATGACATCCCAATGCTATTATAACATCACAGTGCTACCATTACATCACAATGCTATCACAACATCACAAAACGATGATGACATCACAACACTACTATTTCTTTACAGTGTTTTGATGACATCACAGTGCTATTATGATATTAAAAGGGTATTACCATCCCATAATATTATAATGATATCACAATGCTCTCATGAAATCACAATGGTATTATGATATCACAATGGTGTTTGACACCACAATATTATGACATTTCAATGCTAAGATGACATCACAAAGGTATTATAATATCACCATGATATTATGATATGACAATGCAATGATGGCATCAAAATAGTATTATGATATCACAATGGTATTACATCACAATTGTATGACAGCACCACATTTGTATTAAGACATCACAATTTTATTATGACATCCCAATCATAATGACATCACATGTCACGAAATCTCAATGCTATAATGGCATCAAAATGATATGATGTTAAAAAGGTTTTATGACATCATAATGTTATTTTGACATTACCATGATATTATTATATCAAATTAGTATCATGACATCCCAATGATTTTATGATTTCACAATGGTGTTATGACATCACAATGGTATTATGATTTCACAATGGCATTATAACATCACACATTACTACAACATCACAATGCTATTATGACACCAAAATTTTAAGGAATGTGAACTAAAGAAAATTGGACCTAGGGTTGGAGATGCGGCTCAAAGGTTTAGAGCATTGTTTATTGTTACAGATGTCTTTCTTCAATTTCCAGTAACCCCATGGTAGCTTACAACCATATATAATGAGGTCTAGTGCCCTCTTTCAGCATGTCAGCAATATTATTTTGTAATCTATATAATTTACCCTTGTTCATTCAAATGCTGATTTCTGTCTCTCCAGGAAATATCACTGTGATGCTTATTCTATGTATCACCTGTCTCAAGTTTGTGTAAATATGCCATCATTTGTTCATTGTATTTTCAATAAAACAAGTGGCTACAATGCTGAGCAATGTAGAGGATAGGGTGGGATATCTTGGTCTATAGTAGCAGGAAGGAAGCAGGGAGGAGAGGTGGAAAATCAGGAGGAGATGTATTGGAAGCATGTAGAGAGATGGACTGTACCTAAGATATGACTAAAAGCAAATATAATGAGTGAAATATGAATGTTAGGAATCTATGAGGTCTTGGAGATTTAGGATGGAATA
Organism: Meriones unguiculatus; assembly: GCF_030254825.1. Taxonomy (NCBI): domain Eukaryota; kingdom Metazoa; phylum Chordata; class Mammalia; order Rodentia; family Muridae; genus Meriones; species Meriones unguiculatus. The sequence goes on from NW_026843713.1 coordinate 2,553,827, forward strand.
ACTCTTGCCTTTATATATATATATAATTATATATATAATTAAAATTATATATATATATAATTTTATTTATTTATTACACTTTATTGATTTTGTATCCCCCCATAAGCTCCTCCTTCCTCCCCTCCCAAACCCACCCTTCCTCCCCTTTCTGCATGCATGCCACTCCCCAAGTCCACTGATAGGGGAGGTTCTCCTCTCCTTTCTGATCTTAGACTGATCTTAGTTCACATCAAAAGTGGCTGCATTGTCCTCCACTGTGGCCTGGTAAGGCTGCTCCCCCCTCAGGGGGAGGTGATCAAAGAGCACGCCAATCAGATTATGTCAGAGGCAGTCCCTCTTCCCATTACTATGTAACCCACTTGGACACTGAACTGCCATGGGCTACATCTGTTTGGGGGTTCTAGGTTATCTCCATGAATAGTCCTTGGTTGGAGTATGAGTCTCTGGGAAGTTCCCCGTGTACAAATAACTTTTTCCCACAATGTTAGGAGACCTCCTAATAAGTGATACATACCATATTTGTCTTTTTGAATTTTAGTAACTTCACTAAGAATGATTTTTGTTGTTCCAACAATTTGCCTGAAAATATAATGTCATTTTCTTAGATGAATAATACTTCATTATGGAAATATTCCAAGTCCCCCCCAAAAAAATATTGTCAGTCCTGTTCTTTGTACTTCGAAGTTGTTGAGACTTTAATCATTACATTAAATGACAAACTATCAGGATAACTTTATTCTTTTTGCATAGGAGTCCACCCATCTACTTCTACTTCAGGATGTTTTGAGTTGCAAATCCCCTTGGAGCTCATTAATTAACATATTTAGTCCCCAGTGAGGATATGTCTGGGAATGGTTAGGAGGTTGACTTTGTTAGATAATATTTTATCTTTTGTTTCCTCAATTTCTTTTTCAGCTCTTTTATCTTTTGTATACAGGAGGGCTACTAATTTTTTGAGTTAATTTTTTATCCAGTCACTGTGCCAAAGGTGTTTATGAGCTTTAGGAGTTCCCATGTAGAATTTTAAGGGGGCATCATGTATATTATTTGCCAGTAGTTATACTTTGATTTCTTCATTTCACATTTCTATCCCCTTGATTATCTTCAATTAGTTTATTACTTGAGCAAGGACTTCCAGAACTATGTTGAAGAGTTTTGGAGAGAGTAGGCAGCCTTGCTTTGTCCCCAGTTTCAGTGGGATTGCTTTAAATTTCTCTCTGTTTAGTTTGATGTTGGCTATATTCTTTGTATTTCTGATATCTCCAATATTGTAAATATAAATCGAGGTTGGATTTTGTCAAATGCTTTTTCAGTATCTAAGAAGATTACCAGATTTTTTTTCAGTTTGTTGATATGGTGGATCACATTGATGGAATTCCATATATTGAACCACCCCTCCATACCTGGAATGAAGCCTACTTGGTCATAGTGGATGATATATTTGATGTGAATATGAATACAAGTGTTTTCCCTAGACTTTGCCACCAATGGAGCTCATAATCTTTGATCCATACAAAGTTTTCAGGGTTTTCTTCCTTTTTTATTTTTAAGAGAGAAGATATTTGTTAGAAGAGCTATTGAGTTGACAAAGGATTGGATCCCACCAGTAAAAGTGAAGCCATTTTCAAAAGTGATAGGAGTGTATCTTGGAAACAGGACAATAGAGCTGGGGACAGGGACAGCATCTTGTTCTCAACTTCTATGTGGGGACCAATTTCACCCATCCTGGGAGTAGGTTTCTACCTGAGTAATCAAACTCTCCCATTTTAAATCTGTTTATTAGGGGTAACTGACATCTCTCTGGGGGGAACAGTGACCTTTCCAAGGACCTTAGCCTTCTTTTTGAAGTTCCCTTCTCTTTGGGAATCATAGTCTGAAGATAGACAAGAGTCTTATTTATCCCTGTAGGGGTCACAGACTGATGACGCACTGTGGCCATGATGTCTTTCCTCTGTCTGGAATGTTCCTATTATCCCAGTGGTGGTCTCAGAGACAAGTTCCAGTGAAGTCAGAGTCTTTGCCCCAGGAGCCATAGTGTTACATATAGTGAACACTTGTTTAGGTATGACCCTAACCAAACAAGTCAAAGACTTTTATGAAAAAAAAAAAAAATTCAAGTCTCTGAAAAAAGAATTAGAAGAAGGTGTCAGAAGATGGAAAGTCTCCCATGCTTATGGCTTGGCAGGCTTAACGTTGAAAAATGGCCATCTTATGAAAAGCACTCTACATATTCAATGCAATTCCCATCAATTTACCAACAGAATTTTTTACAGAACTTGAAAGAAAAAAATCTCAACTTCATATAGAAAAAGAAAGAAAGAAAGAAAAAAAAAACAGAATTGCTAAAATACCCCTTACCAGTAAAAGATCTTCTGGAGGTATCTCCATCCCTGATGGCAAGCTATACTATAGAGCAACTGTAATAAACACTGCATGATACTGGCATAGAAACACAATGCTGGATCAATAGAACTGAACAAATGACCCAGAAACAAACACACTTATGGACACCTGATTTTTGACAAAGATTCCAAAATCATACAATAGAAAAAAGATAGCACCTTCAACAAATGGCACTGGTCTAACTGGATGTCTACATGTAGAAAAATGCAAATAGATCCATACTTATCACTTCCACAAAACTAAAGCCCAAGTGGATCAAAGACCTCAACATAAAAAGAGACATATTAAATCAGTTTTAAGAAAAAGTGGGGAAGAGCCTTTAATTCATTTGCACAGAAGGCAATTTCCTGAACAGAACAGCAACAGCATAGGCTCAAAGAGCAACAATCAGTAAATGGGACCTCATGAAACTGAAAAGCTTCTCTAAAGCAAAAGACAAAAGAAACAAATACATACAGATTGGGATTCTTCATAAACCCTTTATTTGAAAGAGTCTAATAGCCAGTATATATAAAGAACTAAGGAAGTTGAAAAGCAACAAATCAAGGAATCAAATTAAAAAAATGGCGAAGATAGCTAAACAGAATTCTCAATATAAGAATATCGAATGACAGAGAAACACTGAAATGTACAATGTCACTTGCCATTAGAAAAATACAAATCAAAACGACCATGAGATTTCACCTTACAACTATGTAAGATTACACCTTACGAGAATGGCCAAGAGCAAAAATTCAAGTGACAGCACATGCTAGAGAGATTGTGGAAAAAATGGAAACCTCCTCCCTGCTGGTGGGAATGTAAACTTGTACAACCACTCAGGAAATGAATATGGCACTTACTCAGACAACTAGGAACAATGATTCCTCAAGATCCAGCTATAAAACTCCTAGGCATATATCCAAAAGAAGCTCAAGTACACAATAAGGACATTTACCCCACCACATTTCTAGCAGCTTTATTTGTAATAGTCAGACAATAGAAACAATCCAGATGCCCTTCCCCAAGTGAAAATGGATACAGAAATTGTTGTACAACTACACAATAGAATATAACTCAAAAATAAAAAAATAAGGAAATTATAAAATTTGCAGGTCAATGGTGGACACTGGAAAGGATCATCCTGAGTGAGCTATCCCAGAAGCAGAAACACACACATGTCATAGACACACTAATATACATACAATATAGTATAACTCTACTAAAATCTGTACAGCAAAAGAAAACTAATCAAGAAAAAGGAGTCTGAAATGCTCAATCCCATCCCAAAGGCAAAGAGGATGGACATCGGAAGTAGCAGAAAACAGGAAACAAGTTAGGAGCCTGCCACAGAGGGCCCCTGAAAGGCTCTGCCCTGCAGACTATCAATGCAGATCCTGAAACTTATGGACAACTACTGGGCAGAGTGCATGGAGTCTAATGAAAGAAGTGGGAAATAGTAAGATCTAGAGAGGCTAGGCGCTCCACAAGGAGGTCAACAGAACCAAAATTCTGAGTACAGGGGTCTTTCACAAAACTCATATTCCAAACAAGTACAATGTATAGAGAAAAACTAGAACCCCTGTACAGGTGTAGCCCATGGCATTTCAGTGTCCATGTGGGTTCCATAGTAATGGGAACAGCGACTACCTCTGAAATGATCTGATTGGGCCGCTCTTTAATCACCTCACTCTGATGTGGGAACAGCCTTACTACGTCACAGAAAAAGATAAGATCTGATAGACAAAGATCAGAAGGAAGGAGAGGAAGCCCTCCCTTTTCAGTGGACTTGTGGAGGATATGCATGGGGGATGGGGACAGAAGGTGGGATTGGCAGCATGTGGGGTTTTATAAGGGAAAACAAAGTGAATAAAGTCTAATTAATAATAAAAATTAAAATTAAAATATTAAAAAACCATAATTCCTTTTGGATTTACATTATAGGAGGGTGTGCTTTGAGCTTGATATGCCAATGAAAGTGACTAGACAGAATGGTATCTCTGTCTCTCGGTCTCTGTCACTTTATATCTTTTTTTCTGATGGTCTCTGTCTCTCTATTTTTGAATATGTCTCTCTAGCTCTCTCTCTCTCTCTCTCTCTCTCTCTCTCTCTCTCTCTGTCTCTTTCAATCTCCTCTCTGGCTGCTGCTTGTGGTTCAGTATGAAAAGCTCTCAGTTTTGGTGAAGGACTACAACAAGATGACTGCATGCTGACTTGACATCATAGATGGTCTCTTTAAAAATACAAGCAATGTCCTAATTAAACAGTTTTTGTTCAAAGATTTGCCTTGTTCAGGGAGTGTATTCACAAAAAAAAGTCACTGACTAAGAACATATCTGTGCATTTAACAATTAATAATTGAATCTCTGATAATGTGAAACTCAGAAGTCATTTACATATGACTTTATTAATGATTATTTGAAAGAAATATGTGGTGCTCACTTAGGCAGCAAATATATTAAAATTGGAATGAGAAGATTAGCATGGCCCCTGCTTAAGGATGACATGCAAATTCATGTAGTGTTACATATTTTTGTTTGAGAAATTAAAGAAAAACCTAATAGAAGAAATTGTGGAGAGAAAAACTGAGGGAAGAAAACAGGAACTACAGAGGTAAGTATATACAATAAACTACAAGAGATGGAAGAAAGAATCTCAGGTGTGGAAGATAAAATGGAAGAAATCAAAGTATCTTTAAAAGAAAAAGTTAAATATAAAAAATTCCTTACACAGACCATCTAAGAAATTCAAGACAAAATAAAATGAGAAAGCCTAAGAATAAGAGGAATAGAGGAAAAAAAATATTCCCTCCTCCAAGGCCCAGAAAATATTTTTAACAAAATCAAAGAAAATTTCCCCAACATAAAGGAGAGGCCAATAAGAATATAAGAGGTCTACAGAACACCTAATAAATTAGTCCAGAAAAGAAAACCTTCACACAACCTAATAATTAAAAGAGTAAATTCAAAAAAAAAAATTTAAAAAAATACTAAAAGCTGCAAGAAAAAAAGGCCAAGTAACATATAATGGCAAACCCATCAGAATCACACCTAACTTCTAACTTCTCTAACTTCACAAACACTATGAAAGCCAGCAGGGCCTGGATGAATATCACACAAGCACTAAGAGAACACAGATGTCAGCCCATGCTACTATACCCAGCAAAACTCTCCATCCTCATAGACAGAGAAAACAAGATTCAATGACAGAAACAAATTTCAACAACACATAAACAAAAATACAGTGTTAGAGAATATACTAGAAGAAAAAATACTACTCAAGAAAACTAGCTATTTTCAAGAAAACACTGGGCAAAATTAACCTTACTATAGTAAAGCAAAAATCAGCCAAGCACACAAACTTATTACCACAGCAAACATCAAAATTGAAGAATCTAATAGCCACTGGTCATTAGTCTCTCTCAACATCAGTGGACTCAATTCTCCAATAAAAAGACCCAGACTAACAGAATGAATGCATAAACAAGACCTAGAAATTTGTTGCATAGAGAAACACACCTAAGTCACAAAGATAAATATTACCTGAGTGTAAAGGGCTGGAAGATGGCTTTCTAAGCAAATGGACCCAAGAAGCAAGCAGGAGTAGCCTTTCTAATATCTGAGAAAATAGACTTTTAACAAAAATTGATAAAAAAAAAGTGATAGGCAAGGACACTTCATACTCATCAAGGGAAAATTCAACCATCACCATGAAGACATCACAATTCTGAATATCTATGCCCCAAATACAAGGGCACCCTCATATGTAAAAGAAACATTGATAAAACTTAAAACACACATAGATCCCCACACACTAATAGTGGGAGAATACAACACCCCTCCATCAACAAAACAGAGGTCAACAAAACAAAAATTAAGCACTGAAACAATGTGTCTTACAGAGGTCGTGAAACAAATGGACCTAAAGACATTTACAGAACAATACACCCAACGACAGAAGAATTTACCTTTTTCTCAACATCTCATGGAACATTTCCAAAATAGACCATATGGTTGGTCACAATTCAAACATCAATAAATAAAATATTGAAATAATCCCTTGTATCTTATCTGACCACCATGAAATAAAGCTGGACCCCAACATCAACAGAAATAGAAAAAAACTTACACATACATGGAAACTGAACAACTTGCTACAAAATGACAGCTGGGTCTGGGAAGAAATAAAGATATTGAAGGCTTTCTAGAATTCAATGAATATGAAGGCACAACATATCCAAAATTATGGGAAACAATGAAAGCAGTCCTAAGAGGAAAGTTCATAGTGCCAAGCTCCTTTAAAAAGTAATTTGAGACATCTCATTTAAGCAACTTAATGGCTGACCTCCAAACCCTAGGGAAACAAAACAAAACAAAACAAAACAACAACAACAAAAAAAAAAAACACAGAAATACCAAAAAGGAGCAGATGGGGGGGGGGAAATACCAAATTCATCATTGAAATCAATACTTTAGAAACAAATAAAACAATTCAAAGAATCAATGAAAACAAGAGCTGGTTCTTTGAGAAAATCAATAAGATAGACAAACCCTTAGCCAAACTAAAAGGCAGAGATATGCCATCCAAATTAACAAAATTAGAACTGAAAAAATGGGGACATGACATCAGACACCGAGGAAATCCAAACAATCATTAGGACATACTTCAAAAGTCTGTATGCCACAAAATTTAAAAATCTAAAAGAAATTGACAATTTTCTCGATCGATTCCACTTACCAAAGCTGAATCAAGACCAGGTAAATCAATTAAATAGTCCTATATCCCCTAAGGAATTAGAAGTGGTTATCAAAATTTTCCATGCAAAATGGCCTAGGACTGGATAGATTCATCACAAAATTCTACCAGACCTTCAAAGAAGAGCTAATTCTAATTTTTTTCAAAGAATTCGACAAAATAGAATCAGAAGGAACACTACCAAACTCATTCTATGAAGCCATAGTCACCTTGGTACCTAAACCTCACAAAGACTCAACAAGAAAAGAGAATTTCAACCCAATTGCCCATATGAACATTGATGTAAAAATGCAAAAAAAACAACAACAACAACAAAAACAACAAAATAATTGCAAAATAAATACAAGAACAGATCAAAGATATCATCTACCATAACCAAGTAGACTTCATCCCAAGTCTGCAGGGGTGGTTCAATATGAGGAAATTCATCAATGTGATCCATCATGTTAACAAATTGAAAGAAAAAAAGAAAACACATGATAATCTCCTTAGATGCTGAATAAGCATTTCACAAAATCCCAAATGCAATATACAGCAAGCCTATAGCTATCATCAAACTAAATGTAGAGAAACTTAAGACAATCCCAGTGAAATCAGGAACAAGGCATGGCTGTCCACTCACTCCATATCTCTTCAACATAGAGACATCCTTGCTAGAGCAATAAGAAAATTGAAGGATATTAATGCTATACAAATTGAAAAGGAAGAAGTCAAATTATTGCTATCTTCAAATGATATGATAGTATGCTTGAGTGACCCCAAAAATTATATCAGCAAACTTCTACAACTAATAAACACGTGCAGCAAAGTGGCAGAAAACAAAATTAAGTAAAAAAAAAAAAATCATTAGCCCTTCTGTATACAAAAGAGTAATGGGCTGAGAAAGAAATTAGGGAAACTAGGGAAACAACAGACTTCACAAAGCCACAAAAGACATAAAGTACCTTGGTGTAATCCTAACCAAGCAAGTCAAAGACTTGTAAGTAAAAAATTTCAAGTCTCTGAAGAAAGAGTGAGAAGAAGATATCAGAAGATGGAAAGATCTCCTGTGCTCATGGCTTGGGAGGTTTAATATTGTAAAAATGGCCAACTATCCAAAAGCAATCTGCAGATTCAGTGCAATTCCCATCAAATAACCAACACAAATCTTTACAGGAAAAAATGAAAGAAAAATTCTAAAGTTCATATGGAAAAACAAGAATCCCAGAATTAATAAAACAATACTCTACAATAAAAGATCTTCTGGAGGTATCACCATCCCTGATCTTAAGCTGTCCTAGAGAGCAACAGTAATAAAAACTGTGTGGTACTTTCATAGAAACAGAAAGGTAGATCAATGGAACCCAATAGAAGACCCAGAAATAAAGCAACACACTTATGGACACCTAAGTTTTGACAAAAATTCCAAAACCATACAATAGAAAATGATAGCATCTTCAACAAATGTTGCTGGTGTAACTGGATGTCTACATGTAGAAAAATGCAAAGAGATCTACTATTTGCACAAAACTAAAGTCCATGTGGATCAAAGACATCACAATATAACTTGACACATTAAATCAGTTGGAAGAAAAAGTGGGGAACAGCCTTGTACTCATTGGCACAGGAGATAATTTCCTCAAAAGAAGACCAACAGTACAGGCAAAAATCAGTAAATGGGACCTCTTGAAACTGAAAAGCTTTCTGGAAGCAAAGGACACATTCATCAAGACAAAACAAATGCCTACATATTGGGAAAGAATCTTCACCAACCCTTTATCAGACACAGGGCTAATATTCAGTATATATGAAGAAGTAAGGAAGTTGAGAAAGCAACAAATCAAGTAATCCAATTAAAAAATGGAGAACAGAGCTAAACATAGAATTCTCAACAGAGGAATATCAAAAGGCAGAGAAAGACTGAAAGAAGTGCTCAGTGTCATTAGCCATTAGGGAATTGCAAATGAAAGGAACCTGAGATTTCACCTTATACCCATCAGAATGGCCAAGATAAGAAACTCAAGTAACAACACATGCTGGAGAAGTTGTGGACAAAGGATAACCCCTCTCCATTGCTGGAGGGAATATAAACTTGTACAACCACTCTGGAAATCAATCTGGTGCTTTTTAAGACAACTAGGAATAACACTATAACACAACCAAGGCATATATCAAAATGGGGCTCAAATACACAACAAAGATATTTGCTCAGATATGTTTGTAGCAGCTTTATTTGTAATAGCCAGACCTGGAATCAATCCAGATGCCCCTCAACTGAAGAATGGATATAGAAATTGTGATATATCTGAACAATGGATATTACTTAGCTATAAAAAAACAAAACAAAACAACAACAACAAAACAAGAAAATCATTGAAATTTGCAGGTAAAAGGTGGGAACTAGAAAGGATCATTCTAAGTGAGCTATTACAGAAGCAGAAACCCACCAAGGTATATACTCACTCATATAGACATATATTGTAGGATAACCCTACTAAAATCTCTAGACCTATACAAGCAACAGAACCAAAAAATTGGAGCACAGGGTTCATTTCTGAGGTTTATACTACAAACAAGTAGCACTCATGGAAATGTAGCCCATGGCAATTAAGTGTCCAAGTGGATTCCATAGAATTGGGAACAGGGACTGCTTCTGACATGAACTGATTAGAATTGTCTTTGATAACCTCCCCCTGAGGAGGAAGCAGCCTTACCAGACTACAGAAGATGATAATGGAGCCACTCCTTTTGAGATCTGATAGATTATGTTCAGAAGGAAAGAGAGGATGTCCCCTCTCAGTGGATTTGAGGTGTGGCATGCATGAAGATTGGGGTGGAAAGGTGGGATTGGGAGGGTAGGAGTGTGGAGTTTATGGGGGGAGGCAAAGTGAATAAACTGTAATTAATAAAAATTAAAATAAACCCCAAACTTAAAATTTCCTGGTCTCTTTGATGTTCATTTAATGTCTTTGAGTTAAAATAATACTTATTTGAAAAAATATATATAAATATCTGAACAAGTTGGTGAAGTTACATGCCTTTATTGTCAACACAAATTAAACCCAGATACACTAAATCAGTTAAAAGAAAAAGTGAAGAAGAGCCTTGAACTCATTGGCACAAGAGACAACTTTGAAACAGAACAGCCACAGCAAAGGCTCTAAGAGCAAAAAATTAATAAATGGTACCTCATGAAACTGAAAAGCTTTTATAAAACAAAGGACATCATCAACAAAAAAAGAAAAAAAAATGACTACCTACAGATTGGGAAAGAATCTTCACCCACCCTTTATGTGACAGAGGGCTAATATCTAGTATATATAAAGAACTAAAGAACCTGAAAAGCAGCAAACCAAGTAATCCAATTAAAAAGTGCAGAACAGAGCTAAAGAGAGAATTCTCTGTCCAGGAGTATTGAATGGCAGAGAAACACTTAAAGAAATGCTCAGCATCATTAACCATTAGGGAAATGCAAATCAAAAAGACTCTGAGATTTCACCTTACACCCATCAGAATGGCCAAGATGAAAAACTCAGGCTGGAGAGGCTGTGGAGAATGGGAAACACTCCTCCACTGCTGGTGGGAATGTAAACTTGTACAACCACTCTGAAAATCAATCTGGTGCTTTCTCAGACAACCAGGAATAATGCTTCCTCAAGATCCAGCCATCCCACTCCTAGGCATATATCCAAAAGTGGTTCAAGTACACTATAAGGACATTTGGCCAACCATGTTTATAGCAGCTTAATTTGTAATAGCCAGAAGCTGGAAAGAGTCCAGATGCCCCTCAACTGAAGAATGGATAAGAAATTGTGGTACATCTACACAATCAAATATTACTCAGCAATGAAAAATAAGGAAATCGTGAAATTTTAAGGTAATGGTGGGAACTGAAAAGGATCATCCAGAGTGAGCATTCCCAGAAGCAGAAAGACACACAGAGTATATACTCACTCATATAGACATATAATATAGAATAAAACTACTAAAATCTGTATACATAAAGAAACTAATCAAGAGGGAGTACCCTGACTAAAATGCTCAATTTCTGTCCCAAAAGGCAAAGAGGATGGACATCGGAAGTAGCAGAAAACAGGAAACAAATTAGGAACCTGCCACAGAGGGCCTCTGAAAGGCTCTGATTTACAGACTTTCAAATCAGAAGCTGAAACTTATGGCCAACTGCTAGGCAGAGTGCATGAAATCTAATGAAAGAAGTGGGAAATAGTAAGATCTGGAGAGTCCAGGAACTCCACAAGGAGAGCAACTGAGCCAGAAAATTTGAACACAGGCATCTTCCCATAGACTCATACTCCAACCAAGTACCATGCACAGAGATAATCTAGAATCCCTGCACAGATGTAGCCAATGGCAGTTTAGTGTCAAAGTGTGTTACATAGTAATTGGAAGAGGGACTGCCTCTGAAATAATCTAATTGTCCTGCTCTTTGATCACCTCCCACTGAAGGGAGAACAGCCTTACCAGACCACACAAGATGACAATGCAGCCACTCCTGGTGAGATCTGTTAGACTAAGATCAGAAAGGAGGAGAGGAGGACCTCTCCTATCAGTGGACTTGGGGAGGGGCATGCGTGAAGAATGGGGAGGGAGGGTGGGATCGGGAGAGGAGGAGGGAGGTGTTTATGGGGGGATACAAATTGAATAATGTGTAATTAATAAAAAAAAACGTAAAAAAAGAAATACACAGATCTCTGATTAATTCAGAATTAATCTTATTTACATAATAAAAGCCAGGATGGCAACTCCTCTTGTTTAGCCATTTGCAGAAATATTCTAAGATGCAAAATGACAAAGTATTCCTAAGGTTACCATGTAAATTCTTTTTTTCTTAATGATAGATATTATGTCCTTACTGATCCTTAATAATGGGATTCACATCATTTTTAGGTTTACATAAAGAGAGATAATGTCACACTGCTGTGGGAACTGCCATATGCTTTTAAACATGAGATATTTTCATGGGGGAAAAAGTTCATTATGCCTATGTAAAAAAGACACAAGATGCTTAAAGATGGCAAAGTATATGACAACCTAGTTTAGTCTTAAAAGCTCAAAAATTTATATTTATATGTTTAAAAACAAAACTGTCCATCCCATATCAAAAAGAGGGCAAGCCAGAGAGTAGCCAAAACCTATAGAAAAATCCAGGTACAAGATGCCTAGGATATAAGTAACACTATGGGTAACAGAGTTTATTTGCTAATGCTAAAATAGTTTATATAAAGTTCAGCTATAAAGGCATAACTCTTCAGTCTGTATAAAAAAGGGGCAAGCCAAAAAATTGCCAGTATCAATCTAAAGCCCTGGTACTAGGGTATGCTTAAATGCTAAAGGTAAGAGGGTGTTAAAATTAAGTTTGGCTATAAAGGCATAAATACCCATTTTATATAAAAATGGGATAAGACAAATAGCAATATATATATATATATATGTCAAAATAGGTACAAGATAACTATGGTATGCTTACATTCTGAATTTAAAAAGGAGTTTATATAAAGTTTACTGAAAACCATGTGTTTTCTATTGCTCAAGGCAATCAGCTTTTCTCTGTAATGGGAGGATTCTCTATGTAAATAGGTAGCAACCTGACCTAATACAACAGGCATGCAAGAGCCCAAAAGGATATTTTGATCTATCCAACCTTGTTTTGATTTCAACATGATAATGATTGTATGTACAATAAAAATGGTAACTTATATTGCTAATCTCTTTACATGGAAACAACTCTAAAACTGACTGAGACATAAAAATGTGTCTCCAGCCAAAACTTCAACAATACTTGTCCAATAAATCCTTGGCTCTAATATCTTCAAAATGTATTATGTTAAACTTTTAATTGATATAGATTAAATTGGCTTACAGTTTAGTTTCATCCTGTACATCTCTTACATTTTTAATTGTAGAACTCTATAATGCTTGTAAGAAATTACATGTTTGCAGAACAAAAGAGCTGGACACCAGAGATACTTGATCAATCCTAACAGAATCATTCTTCAGCATGCTGAGACATTGACACCTCTGTTCCAGTATCTTGCATGATACAGTATTCTGCCTATTCCTGCCTCAACTGCTTCAATTGCTGTTTCTCATCAAAGCTTTTTCCCAGAAGAACTTTTAAGAAAGCTAGTAATCTTAATAGGTCCAGCATTTTCGACTGTTCTAAAGAGGATGTTTATTAAGCCTAAAAATTCTTAATGAAAAGACTAGACCACAAATGTTATTGCTTTTTAATTAACCATTTTTCCCAATTGTATTTGGACTCTCTACAGCATGTCCAAATTGTCAGCTAGAAGAAATTTATGAGAATGTTGTCCAATTTTCCTTAAAGGGGGTTGGGCATGTTTTTGGTTTTTTGCTCTGGCTACAAAATTTTATTGTCATTGTAAGATATTTACTATTAATGGTCTATTCAAAGTGAAACAAGGAATATACAGGGCTATCTTATAGGAATAGAAAAAAGGTAGATTATTGAATCTACTCAACTGAGGGTTTTATTTGTTATTCTCAAATAAGGTTATTTTTAACTCATTGGTAAAGGATTTGGTACATTGATGAAATACTAAGTCTACTTTTGATACATTGGTATAAGCTTTTGAATATTGATACAAATTCAAGGTTACTTCCAATATTTTTAAACTGCTATTAAAAACTGGTTAGGGTATTACGTAATGCAAGTTAATTGCTAGTTAGTCAACTCATAGTCATGTCAGACACTAGTGTATTTTATCACAGGAGTATACATTCTATGTTTAACAGATAGATGTGGTTTTGTAGACAGATCGATTACATAAAGATAGGTAGTCTTCAAAAATTTCAGAGACGTATAGACTATGGCATTTAAAAGTGTCTTTATTATTTTAAAGTTTCTTTGATAATGAGACAACTCATTCCCCCCTACCAGAAATAAGATAATGAGTTTTGAAGAACCTCCATATGGAGATGGCTACAAATGTGGCAAAAAAAGCCACTTGGGTAAAGAAATTACATTTACTGCACAACAGAGAAATTCTGCCAAAAATGTGCAAGCCTAAATGCAGGACAAGTTGACTGTTGAATTCTGCCAAGACAGGGTAAGCAAGTCCTACTAGTTCCTGCTTCATTTATACATCTGTCAAATATTCTCAGACTGAAAGTTGAAGATGATGCTCCAGTGTTATAAAGAGTTACATACGATGATACAATAAAGAAAATGCCAAATAATGGTTAGAAGAAAGCATTTATAATGATACAACCAGTTGTGAATTGATATCTAAAACATACAGAATATCTATAAATTTAAAAAGTAAGCTACTCAGCAGAATAAAGGTTATAAACAAATAATCCACAGAACACTCCTAATTTAACAATTAAAATGAAATTTGAAATATATTTATAGACTTTCTATCCTTTCAGTTGGGTCTGGTTGTATCCATGAGGCCAATAAATCAGTATTGTCAGTCTTCTATTATTAACAGAATATTTGTTGTTTTTCATCAATAATTCATTATCAGTTCAAAAGACAGTACTGTGACATCATCAATCATTTTGATTAAGTCATACCTGGAATAAATATATCCTCCGGATGCTTTAACTGTCAAAAAAAAAAAAAAAAGAGTTACATGAGTGACTGACTGTTCAGGCAGCAAACCATCTCTGTTAATTTTTATTTTCTGGAAGCTGCTAACATGCACTTCGTATTTACTCTAACAGCTAATTTTATTTCCTTCTCAAGTCTCTGTTGGGGTTGAAGACCAAATAGTTATAGTGCCACAATCAAGCCTGAGTTGTTTAGAAGAAATCCTTTCATATAGGTAATACCTGAGAGACCAAAAGATTAAAAATCAGCAGATATTATTATAAGGCCTGAACTAGCTGGGTGGAGAGGTCCAGGAATGCCCTGAGCAGAAGAACCGTCTTACTGCAATCTTTCCCCACCCAGTAGAAATACAGTTGCTAGGAAAAGGGCCCATCCTCCAAGGGAGGAACACCAGATCCTTGGTATGGGGCCCTTCCTATAGCCAATCAATTCAAAATGTAGCATTTTGACCAACAAATGTTTGCCAGGCAGGAATCGCCCCTGCCTTGGGCATGCTGGGATGGACCAGAATCCTTAAATCACACAACTAACCTGAGCATTGGGCTCTCGGCTCCCACCTCTTCTGTGGTGGGGGATGTGGACACAAGCTTCAGTTTGTAATTTGTAATAAAATGAACCTCATGTATTTATAGCAGAGTCTAGTTATTCCTGGTCTTTTGGGGTTCGTGAACTAGGCAGAGCAATACCAATAGGCATAAAAATTAATTTTGGAATAAAACTTTTAACTTGTCAATATAGATAGGATAATCAGAACACTTTTTCCTAAGTTGCTAAATATACAAGGACTGGACATTGCACATGTAGATTTACCTCATAGTTTTCATAATTTCATAATTATTATTGTATTGAAAGAAAAAGAGCCTTTTATTGGACTTAAAGGGGGAAATGTTGCTATAATATTCTTTTGAAATGTATATACCTTACTCTTGTTCATTCAAATGTTGATTTCTCTCCCCACCCCCAGTCTCTGAATTCAATTCAGATATTATATTGTTATAAACAGGCCAAAATAAAGCAACTAGCCACAATGTTGTGCAAAGGGAGGAGCCAGAAGGCAGGATAGGAGTGGGAGAAAAGGGTGAGAGAGCTTGGAGAGAGCTGGAGGACAAATTATGTCGAGATGGACTGGACATGTTTCACCAAAAGCAAATATAAAGGGTAAAATCTAAATGTTAGGAAAGTATGAGGGCTTGGAGGTTTAGGAGGGAGTAACAGTTACCCACCACTGTGTTCTAGGTTAACTAAATAATCCCAGCGTCTTTGTGGCGATTTGGTTATACAGCTGTTTAGGATTAACCGCAAGCTTTATTAAAGATAAATGTTAGTAAATATTAATTTCACATACAAAACTTTTCTCCAAGCCCGAAGGATGGATCATTTGGCACCAGAACAAGGGACCTTGAAAATGAGGGGCAACATGGGAAAGGCTGGTTTTTGGAGCTCTGGATGGGTAAGAAAAAAGGTGCTTCTTGATGACTACCCATTCCAGGGAGGAAGACAAGGTAGGCAGGCAGTGAAATCAGGACAGAGATATATGAGTGAGATGTTAATGAGGACTTTAAAGTCAAGGCTAATAAAGGTGAGGAATTGGAAGAAACATACTTATACCCTTTAGTTTGTACAGGCAGTTTGTCCAGGGTTCCCAGTTGAAGGTACCATCAATCTGGGGAGTTGGGAAAAGAAATCTCACAAGCTAAAGAGTTACTTGGGAAAATTAGAGCAGCCAAATGGGGAGAAAAAAAGGACTTCTAGGTTATTGAAAATAGTCACAAAGGAGCTCATACAGATTTGAGTAATTTGAGAGCAGAAAATAATTTAAGATCTAGATAGTGAGGATGAAATGGACTCAGAGGAAGAAACTGCCAAGTCTCATAATTCAGACTGTACTCCTGTGCCCTCTGCCCCTGTGGCTTTCCCTGTCACATGTGGAGAGAGATATGGGACCACTGCAGGATTGGAGGATGATATTACTGTTCTCCAAGAAAAAGTCCAATTAGAAAGGGAACCAGTTCTTGTAGTAAGGGAATTAGAGAAATTAAAATTACAAAATAATAATAATAATGACAATAATAATAATAAAATTGGAATATTTTCACTGCTAAATTTTAAAGTCTGGTTTTCACTTTTAAAATTATAAATGTGCTTTATACTCTCACTCCTAAAGAGGATGCTTTGTTTTAATATTACAAAAACAGGTTTGAAAAAAATATTTAAATGTTTAAAAAGCAGGTACTATGGTTACTTTTTGTCTTTTTCTTTATTTTTTTGTTTTTGTCTGCCAGCTTTTGTTTTGGTTTCAGATTTTGGTTTGTTCCCTTTCTTGTGAGGTCTGGGAAATTGGGGAGTTTCCAATCTGGTCGAGGATATCTGGAGGATGCTCCAATTCCCAGAAAAAGAGGCTCGTAAGGTTCTACTCCTTTTGGGAACAGGAGAGAGGGTCATTGGGATCATATTCTGTGCAATAAGAGGGTTGCTGGGGTCTGTTCTCCATCTGGAAGCAGTGGAAAGGGCCACAGGCCCTCTACTCCTTCTGGAATCTATGTGTGTGGAGAGGACCCATGAGGGGCTCTACACCTTCTGGAGTCTGTGGGTCTTGTGTCTGGTAGGGGCTGGTCAAGTCCCGGTATTTGGGTATTCTGGTTACTCCAATTTGACTATGTCAGATTTGTATGTTCCTTATGTATCTTTCTGTGTGTGTAGGTTTATCTGTAGACTTGGATATATTTAGACATGAGACAATTTGAAGCAACACCTCTGAGTTTGGTCCTGGACCATCAGAGTTAAATTTTATAAAACATTTTAAAAATTATCAGGTATTTTAAAAGAGTATCCCTTGGGCAGTCTAACAAAGAAATTAAAACAGTTTCTCAATCCTTTGGGGGAAATTAAAAACCTTGGTATTTATTTTATTAAGTTTATAAAGTAGAACCTAACCATGCTGTTTAAGCCAATTAAACAAACCTTAAGTAATTACAATATATCCTTTTAAACAAACTATAGAATATGTTGTTCTTCATTTTAAAAGCCTGGAGATTCTTCAATGTAAAATGTTTGCTTATGCTCTTTTACAGGAAAAAAAATACTACAGTTCCATGTTAGCCCAGGATTATTCAGGGTTGTATCCATATCATTGTTAACTAGTATATGAAATATATGCCCTGTTGCTAGTACCTAAAAAATAATTTTAAAGCTGTTTCTTTCTGGCCTATAGATTTGGTATGGGCAGAATAGTCCGTTTGTGCTGAGGGATACAGGCTAAGTTTACTTCTCTGTTTAACGTTAAATAAAACTTTTGTCCTTTAATTTTTTGCTGTTAAGTTTTAATACAATATGATAGGATTAATAAGATTTGCTAGCCACTTTATAAATTATGTTTAATTAAAAGTTTTGCCTTTATTTTAGCTTAAAAGGAGCAAATTTAAAGTCATGCTAAAGATTATAGTTGAGTACAAGATTGAGATTTACCTAGTCTCTTTGTTTAGGTTGTTATTTAAGGTTAAATCTAAAATGGATAACCATAAATTTTCCTATATAAATCTACCTAAAATTTGGTTCTAAAACATATTTAAAAAAAAGTATGACAAAACTGAGATAATAAGATCCTGTTTTATAGGATGAATTTTAGAGCAAATGATAAAGGTAGACTAAGAATAACTCAAATATGCTGGCCCTCAGACTTGTCAGAGATGAGATAAATATGGCATTTTAACATATGTAAGCTTATTATGACAGAATCCAAACAGTTGCACACACACTCACAAAAAAGCGAAAAAAAAAATAATTCAGTTTTTATAGAGGCAACCTATAGTTTTTCCATTTAAAACAAAAGTTAGCGCAATTGTTGATACTTTAATGGTATTTACTGATGGCTAATTATCAGTTGTTGCTGCCTATGCTTATAAAACAAAAACAATATATTTTCCAGTGACTAACACCTCTGTGAAAATAGCAGTTATCTGCAGTATTGGCTGTGTTTCAAAGTTTTAATAAACAGTCTTTGAACATTTTTACAAATAGTGCATATGTATCTAAGTTTTTGCCTTGGTTAGAGACTGCAGGTCAAATTCAGAGATCTTCTCCTGCTGGAATTTTATTTTTACAAATTCAAAATTTTATACAAAAAAAACACCTTTTCCTTTTTTTATGAGATATTTGAGGGCTCATTCAACTTTGCCAGGACCCCTATCAAAAGGAAATGCATTAGCATACAAACTCAGCAAAGTTTATTGTTCATAGCTAAAAAAAAGCCCAGAATGCCCATAATAAGCATCATCTTAATAGTCAAACCTTGAGTCTTATATGTGGATTGACTAAGGAACAGGACCATAGTGTAGTCAATGCTTGCAGTATTTTTCCTTGATTATGCAGCTTTCCTCATTTGGGAGTAAATCCTAAAGGATTAGTTCTAAAACAGGTTTGGCAAATGGACATTACTCATATTCCTGAATTTAATCAATTACAATATGTACATGTTTGTATAGATACCTATTCTGGATTTAATTTTGCTGCCAGGAAAAGCTGCAAAGAATGTTATTTCTCCTTGCTACAGGCTTTTAATGTTCTAGGAGTTCCTAAGCAATTTAAAACAGACAGTGGAACAGGATATACTAGCAAATCTCTTAAAAGATTTTGTCAACAGATTCAACTTTCTCATATAACTAAAATACCTTACATTCCTCAAGGAAAATGCATGGGAGAGCAAGCCCACTGAACAATTAAGATTTATTTCCAAGAAAAAAAGTGTGTGTGGGGGGGTGCTAGTCCCCTGGACACCTAAGATTCATCTTAATCATGTTCTTTTTCTTATGAATTTTTTAAATTGGATAAACATGGTATGTCTGCAGGAGTTAGAGTTTTGCTAAAATAAAATGGAAGTATCCTTTAACAAATCAAGGTCATGGACCTGACCCTGTACTCATATGGGTTTGAGGGATCTGTTTCTGTTTTGTGCAGTAAAATGATGTAGCTTCATGGCTACTACAGCGTCTCCTGCAACAAGTGGGTGAGGAGTATTCTCCTGATAATGATAATGATGTGAATGAAGACCTGTTTAGTCAATATGACTGTTTACTGGGCATATGTTATTAATCCACCTCTACTACATCCAGTTTCCTAGGATGATCCAGAAGTCATTGTTTATGTCAAAAGAACTTGGTTCCTGGGTTTTCTTGCTTTTGAACGAACAGAATTAAAACAGACACTTAACATTTCAGGAATAGGAAGAGGTCATCCTATTTGCTTTAACAGAGAGCATATTCACCAGGACTGCTTATCAGTCTCCTCTATCCAGGTCATAGGTCGGGATGCCTACTACTCTAAAGTTGGAGTGTCAGTTCAAACCTCCCTTTGCAATCAGCCAAAGTGGAACATTAGAGGGATTTTATTGTCCCTTCCTAAGGGAGCAATGAATGACAGTCTTACAACTCCAATGAGTTACCTGCCCTGTAAGAAAGGGGACCATTGCACTTGTCCTCAATTGATGGTTCCTTGGACAAATGCATCTATAAAACACCCACCATTTACTCCTGGGACAAAAACTCTGTATTTACAGTCATGGACTGGACTGGTCTATCATTAAGGATATTAAAAACTTGGCTTCTGGTAAAGTCAGTCAAAATCCCTTGGTTTTATAAAGAGCTGTTAGTGCTGGAATTTGGAGGACTTCAAATAAAGATTGGAAAACCTATGTATGGAAATTGGGGGCTGCCTTGGGATAGATAGGCACTCTCTCTGAGAATGGAAGTAGCTTTGCTACATTACTCAAGTACAAATATATAAACAGACATAGAGCAGGAAACAGAGACTCCATTGTTTCTGGGCACTATCATTGGCCTATCACCCTCAAAGCACACCCTCCTAAAATATAATTCCAATAGGAATTGTATTATCTAACAAGGCCATACCTCCTAACCTATACCAGACATCTCCTCACTGGGGACAACACATGTAAATACATGGGGTTCAAGGGGACATTGCAATTCAAATCACCAGAAAATAGAAGAAGATGAAGGGACTTCTAGGCTAAAAGATAATAATTATCCTGACAGTTTGTCGTTCAATACAATGATTGATGACCGAGTAAATTACAAGTTTTAAAGAACAGGAACTGCAAACCCCTTTGGTGAAAATGTGGAATATTTCCATAACAGAGTATTCTTCAGCTAAAAAAAATGACATCATGATATTTTCAGGCAAATGCATGGACCCAGGAAAATCATCCTGGGTGAAGTAACTAAAATGCAGAAAGAAATTATGGTATGTATTCACTTATTAGGAGGTCTTCTTATAGTTGGGGATAAAGTTTCAATAGGCCATCTACTGTGACCAAACCAGTGTTCCACCAGGGAGATTGGATGACAGTTAATTGAGTTGCTGGGCCAGGACATCCTACAAAAATTTTCAAGCAACCCAGAACCTTGTTATTAAAATATGTTATTCTCTGCCCTCAAATGATAGATCAGTGTTGTGTTCTTGGATCCACAGTGACGATTCCTTCTGCATCAAATGGGACTCCATACAGAGTCCCACAGTCTGATATTATGCACAGAGAGACCTTAAAACACCCAGCTTTAAATGAGATTTAACTATGATATTCTCCCTACCCTCAGAGCTATAGGAAACCTGCAGGACAGGAGGCAGGAAGAGTCTTATAAATAGTAGGAATTGAGAACACAAGGAGAACAATGCCCTGAGAATCAGGCCACAGAGCAAGATGATGCAGCTGGACATGGTGAGACGTCAGCTAGGGTCAGATAAAAGGGAGAGGAGGACCTCCCCAATGAGGGAACTAGAGAAAGGGCATATGATTCAAAGAAGGAGGGTGGGTGGCACTGGGAGGAGAAGATGGATGGGGCAGCAGAGGGAATACAAAGTGAACAAATCTGAAAAAAATAATACATTAGGGAAAACTGTGATCAATGTGATGAAGAATACAGCTCTTCAGGACTGTTGGCTTCTTCTTGGGGCGGGGGGGGTGCCAAGGTGTGGCAAGGATTAATTCACTTTTCTTTATGAGACTTAGAATTGAGACTCTGATTATTTTCCAATGTGTATATACACAACATATACTTCAATTGATGTATCTTATAGGAATAAAAATTATTGTGACAAATGGTTAAGAATTTGAACCTGGGAGCAATGTAAAAGAAGTGGAATATATATTATATGAAATTCCTATGTAGTCAATAACAATAATATTTGACAATTTAATTTATTTTATTTTTAATTTTATTTTTCTTATTAGTTACATTTTGTTAACTCTGTGTCCCAGCTGTATCCCGCTCCCTCATTCCCCCCGCCAACCCCACAATCCCTCCCTGGTCTCCTCCCTGCCCCTTTCCAAGTCCATTGATAGGGGAGGACCTCCTCCCCCTTCATTTGAACCTGTTTTATCAGGTATCTTTAGGGCTGGCTGCAAAGTCCTCCTCTGTGGCCTAACAGAACTTCTCCCCTGGGGGAGTGGGGAGGTCAAAGAGCCTGCCCTTGAGATCCTGTTAGAAATAATCCTTGTTCCCCTTACTTTGGAAAACTACTTGGTTACTGAGCTACCATGGGCCACATCCTAGCAGAAATTCTAGGTTATATATATATGATCCTTGGTTGACTGTCAGTCTCAAAAAAGACCCTGTGCCCAGATATATTTATTCCTTGTGGAGCTCCTATTCTTTCCATATCATACTAACTCCCCTTCTTTCATATGATTCCCTGCACTCTGCCAAGGGTTTGGTTATGAGTCTTAGTGTCTGCTTTGAAACACTGCTAGGTAGAGTCTTTCAGATGCAATCAGTAGAGTCCTGTCATGTGTTCAATGCATATCCCATTTGTCTTTCCAAATGAGGATTGATCATCTTACCCTGTGTCCGATTTCTTGATTATCTTCTTTAGGTGTGTAGATTTCATTAAGTTTATCATATCTTGTAGGTCTATATAAGGGAGTATATTCCATGTTTGTCTTTCTCCTTCTGGGATACTTCACTCAGAATGATCTTTTCTAGATCCCACCACTTGCCTGCAAATTTCATGATTTCCTCCTTTTTTGATTGCTGAGTAGTATTCCACTGTGCAAAAATACCACAATTTCTGTATCCATTCCTCTGTTGATGGTCGTCTGGGTTGTTTCCAAGTTCTGGCTATTACAAATAGAGCTGCTACAAACATTGTTGAACAAATGTCCTTGTTGTGTACTTGAGCAAATTTTGGTTATATACCTAGGAGTGGTATAGCCGGGTCTTGAGGTAGCACTACTCCTAATTGTCTGAGAAAGGGCCAGACTGACTTCCAAAATGGTTGTACCAGTTTACATTTCAACCAGAAATGGAGGAGGGTTCCCCTTTCTCCACAACCTCTCCAGTATGTGTTGTCACTTGAGTTTTTGATCTTGGCCATTCTGATGGGTGTAAGGTGAAATCTCTGGGTCATTTTGATTTGCATTTCCCTAATGGCTAATGAGGTTGAGCATTTCTATAAGTGTTTCTCTGCCATTTGAGGTTCCTCTATCGAGAATTCTCTGTTTAGATCCATTTCCCATTTTTTAATTGTATTACTTGATTTGTTGCATTTCTGCTTCTGTAGTTCTTCATATATACTGAATATTAGCCCTCTGTCAGTTAAAGGGTTGGTGAAGATTCTTTCCCAATCTGTAGGCAGTTGTTTTATTTTGATGACTATGTCTTTTGCTTTACAGAAGCTTTTCAGTGTCATGAGGTCCTGTTTATTGATTGTTGCTCTTAGAGCCTGTGCTGTTGGTGTTCTGTTCAGGAAGTTGTCTCCTGTCCCAATGAGTTGTAGGCTGTTCCCCAAATTTTCTTCTAACATATTTAGAGGATCTGGTTTATGTTGAGGTCCTTGATCCACTTCGACTTTAGTTGTGTGCAGGATGATAAATATGTATCTATTTTCATTTTTCTGCATGTAGACATCCAGTTGGTCCAGCACCATTTGTTGAAGATGCTGTCTTTTTTCCATTGAACAAATTTGGCTTCTTTGTTAAATATCGAGTATTCATAGGTGTGTGTGTTTATTTCTGGGTCTTCTATGCAGTTCCATTGATCCTCCTTTCTGTTTCTATGCCAATATCATGTAGTACAGCTTGAGAACGGGGATGGAGATACCTCCAGATGATCTGTTGTTGTACAGGGTTGTTTTGGAGATTCTGGGTTTTTTGTTTCTCCATATAAAGCTGAGAATCTCTTTTTCAAGGTCTGTCAAGAATTGAGTTGGTATTTTGATGGGAATTACATTGTATCTGTAGATTGCTTTTGGCAGAATGGCCATTTTCACAATGTTAATGCTACCAATCCATGAGCACAGGAGGTCTTTCCATCTTCTGATATCTTCTTCAATTTCTTTCTTCAGAGACTTGTAGTTTTTCTCAAACAGGTCTTTCACTTGCTTGGTTAGAGTCACACCAAGGTACTTTATGTTATTAGTGTCTATTGTGAAGGGTGTTGTTTCCCTAATTTCTTTCTCAGCCTTTTTGTCTTTGGTATACAGGAGGGCTTCTTTTTTTTTTTACTGCTTATTGTTTTATTTATTTATTTTTTAATTTTTATTTATTTATTTATTACAATTATTTTGCTTTATTTTTTTTCAATGCAGTTTATTCAGGAACAATGAATAATCCTTGGACCCCGGGGAAAGCCAGCCCACAGCTTAAATAGCCTCTGGGTAGCCAACCCAGACGTGCCACGGGGGCAATGCAGATAGGTCCACCTACATGGAAGCAAGCCAGATCCTCGGCCTTAGCCAAATGTGGAGTTGTTCGTGACAGAGAGCACTCACCATCGGGAAGGTGGAAGGCGGAAACCAGCTCCATCTTTAAGGCATAGCATTCCGCAGCTCTCTACAGTTCCCCCTTTTTGTTTTAGACGCATCAGGCAAGAGTAGAGGTCTGATCTCTGATATTAGAAATAAATTGGGACTTTGTACAGATGTTCATTTAGGTGTCATCCACCCAAAGAGCATCAGACCAGTCCGATACCTTTTTCTTAGAGGCGGAACCTGGGGCATCAACCCGCATGCAATCAGACATGCTCTTCTCTGGGTCCAAAGCAGCTGACCCTGAGTGCAGTGCTTAGCCTTGAATCCTGAGCATATCATTTTAGCTTTTTATGGTATCCAACCATGCTTGGGGATGTATCCTGCCACTTTGCTGAAGGTGTTTATCAGCTGAAAGAGTTCTCTGGTTGTACTTTTGGGGTCGCTCAAGTATACTATCCTATTATCTGCAAATACTGACACTTTGATCTCTTCCTTTCTGATTTGTATCCCCTTGATCTCCTTTAGTTGTCTTACTGCTCTGGGTAGGACTTCAAATACTAAGTTGAAGAGATTTGGCGAGAGTGGGCAGCCTTGGCTTGTCTCAGATTTCAGTGAGATTGATTTAAGTTTCTCTCCACTGAGTTTGATGTTGGCTATAGGCTTGCTGTCTATTGCCTTTTCTATGTTTAGGTATGTGCCTTGTATCCCTGATCTCTCCAAGACTTTAAACATGAATGGGTGTTGGACTTTGTCAATTGCTTTTTCAGCATCTAAGGAGATGATCATGTGGTTTTTCTCTTTCAGTTTGTTTATGTAGTAGATTATTGAGATGGATTTCCATATGTTGAACCACCCTTACATGCCTGGGATGAAGCCTAATTGGTCATGGTGGTTATCTTTGATGTGTTCTTGGATTCGGTTTGCAAGTATTTTATTGAGTATTTTTTGCATCAATGTTCATAAGAGAGATAGTTCTGAAGTTCTTTTTGTTTGTTGGATCTTTGTGTGGTTTAAGTATCAAGGTGACTATGGATTCATAGAATGAGTTTGGTAGTGTTCCTTCTGTTTCTGTTTTTGGAATAGTTTGAGGAGAATTGGTGTTAGCACTTATTTGAAGGTCTTGTATAATTCTGAGCTGAAGCTATTTGGCTCAGGGATTTTTTTGGAGAGGAGACTGTTAATGCTTCAATTTCCTTGGGAGATAAAGGGCTATTCATTCTTTCTACCTGATCTAGACTTAATTTTGGTAGATGGAATCTGTCAAGAAAATTATCCATTCGATTTAGATTTTCAAATTTTGTGGCATAAAGGCTTTTCTAGTATGACCTAATAAGTGTTTGGATTTCCTCAGTTTCTGTAGTTAGGTCCCCATTTTCATTTCTGTTTTTGCTGATTTGGATAGTTTCTCTCTGCTTTTTAGTTAGGTTGGCTAAGGGTTTGTCTATCTTGTTAATTTTCTCAAAGAACCAGCTTTTTGTTTCATTGATTCCTTGAATAGTTTTATTGGTTTCTAATTGATTGATTTCAGCCCTGAGTTTGATTATTTCCAGCCAACTGCTCCTTTTGGGTATATCTGCTTCTTCTTCTTCTTCTTTTTTTTTCCTAGGGTTTTCAGTTGGGCCATTAAGTTGTTTGTATGCGATGTTAGGAATTTCTTCTTGCAGGCACTTAGTGCTATAAATTTTGCTCTGCGCACTGCTTTCAATGTGTCCCATTAATTTGGGTATGTTGTTCCTTCATTTTCATTGAATTCTAGGAAGTCTTTAATTTCTTTATTTCTTCCTTAACCCAGCTGTCATTCAGTAATAATTTGTTCAGTTTCCATATGTGTGTTGGCTTTTTTGTTGTTTCTGTCGTTGTTGATGTCCAGCTTTAGTCCATGGTCATAGTATACAAGCGATTATTTCAATCCTTTTGTATCTGTTGAGGCTTGCTTTGTTACCCACTGTATGGTCTATTTTGGAGAAGATTCCATGCGGTGCTGAAAAGAAGGTGTATTCTTTTGAGTTTGGGTGAAACGATCTGTAGATGTCTATTAGGTCCATTTGATTTAGGGATTCTGTGAGTGCTTTTATTTCTCTATTTGGTGTGTGTCTCGTTGATCTGTCCCTTGCTGAGAGTGGGTGTTGAAGTCTCCCGGTATTAAAATATTAGGATCAATGTATGATTTAAGCTTTAATAATGTTTCATTTGCGAATGTAAGTGTTCTTGTATTTGGGGCATAGATATTCAAGATTGTGATGTCCTCTTTGTGGATTTTTTCTTTGATGAGAATATAGTAGCCCTCCATATCGTTTTTTATTAACTTTGGATGAAATTCTATTGTATTAGATATTAGGATGGCTACTCCAGCTTGTTTTCTGGAACCATTTGCTTGAAAAATGTTTTTCCAGCCCTTTACTCTGAGGTAGTGTTTATCTTTGTTGCAGAGGTGTGTTTCTTGGATACAAAAGAATGTTGGATCCTGTTTCTGCAACCATTCTGTCTCTTTTTATTGGCAATTTAAGTCCATTGATATTGATAGATATTAGTGACCAATGCATGTTAGTTCCTTTTGTAATGGAGTCAGTGATCTTACCCTGTTTCATTGCTTGTTTTCTTTTCATTTCTGTTGGGATATTATCTGTATGCCCTGTTTTCTTGGGTGAAGTTTTTATTGGATTGGAGTTTTCCTTCTAGTTTCTTCTGTAGGGTTGGTTTGTTGGTTTGTTGGTTGACATTTGTGATCTCTGAGAGTCTCCATGATACTTGCCCAGGCTCTTCTGGCTTTCATAGTTTCTGATGAGAAGTCCGGTGTGATTCTGATAGGTCTACCTTCATATGTTACTTGGCCTTTTTCCCTTGCTGCTTTTAATATCTTTTCTTTGTTCTGTAGATTTAGTGTTTTGACTATGATGTGATGTGATGTGTTTCTTTTCTAGTCTAGTCTATTTGATGTTCTGTAGACCTCTTGTATATTTATGGACATCTCTTTCTTTAAGTTGGGAAAATTTTCTTCTATGATTTTCTTGAAAATATTTTCTAGACCTTGGAGCATGGAGTCTTCTTTTTCATCAATTCCTATTATTCTTAGATTTTGTCTTTTCATGGCTTCCTTGATTTCTTGGATATTTTGTGATTGGAACTTTTCTGATTTTACTTTTTCTTTGAGAGAAGTATCATTTTTTGCAAGTGTGTCTTCAGCTCCAGAGATTCTCTCTTCCATCTCTTGTATTGTGTTGGTGATGCTTACTTTTGTGGTTCCTGATCTTTTCTCCAAGTTCTCCAGCTCAAGGGTTGTCTCATTTTGTGTTTTCTTTATTGATTCTAATTCTGTTTTCATGCCTTGCACCATTTCTTTCATCTGTTTGAATTTGGATGGTCTCTATTTCTTTGTTCCTTTCCTTCGTATATGCCACTAATTTTATCTCTACTTGTGCCTCTATTTGTTTGGCTATGTTTGCCTGTGTTTCTTTAATGATTTTGTCTATTTCTTCTTTCTTTACTTCAAATTGACTGGCCAACTCTTTGAAAGATTTGTTCATTTCCTCCTTATGAGCCTCAAATAATTGGGTAAGCATGGCTTTACAGTCATTTTCCTGTGCTTCTGATGAATTGGAGTATCCATCAATTTTGGGGTTCGCTGGTGAAGTCATGATGTCATGATGTCCTGATTTAAGCCCCTGGCCACTGGCTTATCTGAAACCTTCCCTCCTTGTTTTTGGATTCTGCAGATCAGACTGGTACTGTCTCTCTCTGGTGTCTGGAGAGTTCTTCAGGAAGCTGTGAGCGGTCCGTGTCCTCAGCGTGTGCTGAGGACTAGCTGTACAGGCAGGTCACTTGGAAGAGATCAGGGTATCCAGACTCTCTGTTCTCTGGTTTGGCCCTGCTTCTTTGATGTGCTCTGCCAGCTCCTTGCTGCTGTCACTGCCAGGTTATGAGGTCTTGCTGCAGCTGGAGATTTCACGGTGGTCAAGTCAGTAGGGATCGGGGTAACCAGGCTCTCTGTTCTCTGGTTTGGCCCTGGTTAGTCTTAAACTGGAGGGCTGATGTGCCCAGCCAGCTCAGTGCTGCTCTGCCACCAGGTTAGGAAGTTTCACTGTAACTGAAGCCTGGGTTCCTAGTCCAGATGTATTCTGGGAAGTCCTGGGGTCTTTTCACTGTGCTTTCCAAGCTTGGAAGGCCCAGCGCCTGGTGTGCCTAGCATATATAGCATTTCTGCCTGGTTTTGGTGAGTATATAGCATATTCTCTGTCACTGTGAGATTGGGCAGGATGTACCAGCAGAGATCGTGATCCTGAGGAGCCAGTATGGCGTCTAGCACACTCGGGCCCTGGGAGGATGGTACAGCCATAGTGTGAATCTGGGACTCAGAGACTGGTACTGCTGGCATTTGCTGCTAAAGGGCTTGGAGCTTTGCCTCAGCAGCTGCAGACCCCAGGCAATTAGGTCTGTGCTGAGAAAGATGAGTCCATGGGAAAGAAAGGTGAATTCCTCCTTCAGGTCCCGAAAGGCACTGATTCAACAATTTTTGTTAATTCATTATTAATTACACTATATTCACTTTGTAACCCCATGTGGTTTCCTCCCTCCTCCCTTCCCAATACCTCCCTTCCTCCCCTCTCTGCATGCATGACCCTCCACAAGTCCACTCATATGGGAGGTATCCTTTCTTCTGTTGTGAGACATCTGAGTTGTTTCTATGTCTGCTATTACAAATAAAGCTGCTACAAACATGTTTGAGCAAATGTCCTCATTGTGTACTTGAGCCTCTTTTGGATATATGCCTAGGAGTGGTATAGCTGGATCATGAGGAAGTTCTATTTTTACTTGTCTGAGGAAGCACCAGATTGATTTCAAAAGTGGTTGTACAAGTTTCCATTCCCACCAGCAGTGCAGGATGTTTCCCCTTTCACCACAACCTCTCCAGCATGTGTTGTCACTTGAGTTTTTGATCTTGGCCTTTCTGATGGATGTAAGGTGAAATCTTTGGGTTATTTTGATTTCCACTTCTCTGAAGACTAAGGATGTTGAACATTTCTTTCAGTGTTTCTCTGCCATATGATATTCCTTTATTAAGAAATCTCTGTTTAGCTCTGTAATCCAATTTTTTAATTGGATTACTTGATTTTTTGCTGTTTAACTTCTTGAGTTCATTATATATACTGGATATTAGGACTCTGTCACATAGAGGCTTGGAAGATACTTTCCCATCTGTAGGCAGTCGTTTTGTTCTGATGACCCTGTCCTTTGCTTTACAGAAGCTTTTCAGTTTCATGAGGTCTGATTTATTGATTGTTGCTCTTAGAGACTGTGCTGTTTGGTGTTCTGTTCAGGAAGTTGTCTCCTGAGCCAATGATTTCAAGGCTATTCCCCACTTTTTCTTCTAACCAATTTAGTGTGTCTGATTTTATGTTTAGGTCTTTGATCCACTTGTACTTTAGGTTTCTGTAGGGTGATAAGTATGGATCTATTTGCATTTTTCTACATGTAGACATCAAGTTAGACCAGCACCATTTTTGAAGATACTATCTCTTTTTTGCCAATTGTATGGTTTTGTCACCTTTGTAAAAATCAGGTGTCAATAAGTGTGGGGATTTATCAGGGTCTTCTATTCGATTCCATTGATCCAACATTCTGTTTCTATGAGAGCACCATGAAGTTTGTAATATTGTTGCTCTGTAGTACAGCTTGAGATCAGGGAAGGAGATGCCTTAGAAAGATCTTTTATTCTTGAGCATTTAGCAATTCTGGGTTTCTTGTTGTTCCATATGAAGGTCAGAAATTTTTGTGAAAGTCTGTAAAAAATTGTTTTGGAAATTTGTTAGGAATTGCTTTGAATCTATAGATTGCTTTTGGTAACATGGCCATTTTTTACTATATTAATTCTTATAAGCCATGAGCATGGGAGATCTTTCCATATTCTGATATCTTCTTCTAATTCTTTCTTCAGAGACTGGAAATTTTTTTTCATATGTCTTTGACTTGCTGGGTTAGCTTCACACCAAGATACTTTATGTCTTCTGTGGCTATTGTGAAGGGTGTTGTTTCCATAATTTCTTTCTCAACCCTTTTATCTTTTGTATACAGGAGAGATAATTATTATTATTATTTTTAGTTAATTTTGTATTCAGCCACTTTGCTGAAGGTGTTATTCTTTTGTTTGAATTCTCTAGTAGAATTTCTTTGTGTCACTCATGTATACACTCATATCATCTGCAAATAATGATACTTTGAATTCTTCCTTTCCATTTTGTATCCCCTTCATCTCCTTTACTTGTCTTGTTGCTCTAGCAAGGAGTTCAAGAACAATGTTGAAGAGATATGGAGAGAGTGGGCAGCCTGGTCTTGTCTCTGATTTCAGTGGGAATGATTTAATTTCCTCTCCATTTAGTTTGATGTTGGCTATAGTTTTTTTGTATATTGCCTTTAATATGACCAGGTATATGACTTGTATTTGTCATCACTCCAAGTCTTTAAACATGAGTTGATGTTGTATTTTGTCAAATGCCTTTTCAGGACCTAAGGAGATAATCATGTGGTTTTTCTCCTTTAATTTCTTTTTGTGGAGCATCACATTGATTGATTTCTGTATATTGAATCAAACCTGCATAACTGGGATGAAGCCTACTTGGTCATATTGATAATATCTTTGATATTTTCTTGTATTAAGTTTGCAAGTATTTTGATGAGTGTTTTTGCATCAAAGTTCATAGGGGAGGTTCACTTGAAATTCTCTTTCTTTGTTGGGTCTTTGTGAAGTTTAGGTACCAAGGTGACTGTGGTTTTATAGAATGTGTTGTGTAGTGTTCCTTCTGTTTCTATCTTGTGGAAGACTTTGAAGAGTATTGGTGTTAGCTCTTCTTTGACGGTTTGGTAGAATTCAGCACTAAAACCATCTGGTCCTGGGCCTTTTTTGCATGTGAGACTTTTGATGACAGCTTCTATTTCCTTAGCAAATATAGGAATATTTAATTGGTTTACCTGGTCTTGATTCACCTTTGGCATGCAGAATTGGTCAAGAAAATTGTCCATTTCATTTAGATTTTTAAATTCTGTGGCATATAGAGTTTGGAAGTTAGACCTCATTATTGTTTGGATTTTTTCAGTGTCTGTGGTTATGTCCCCCTTTTCTTTTCTGATTTTGTTGATTTGGGTAGTTTTTCTCTGGCTTTTACTCAGTTTGGCTAAGGGTTTCTCTATCTTGTTGATTTTCTCAAAGAACCAGCTCTTGGTTTCAATTATTCTTTGAATTGTTTTATTTGTTTCTAATTTATTGATTTCAAACCTGAGTTTGATTATTTCCAGCCATCTACTCTTCTTTGGTGTGTTTGCTTCTTTTTCCTAGGGCGTTTAGGTGAGCCATTAAGTTGCTTGCATGAGATGTCTCAAATTTCTTCTTGAAGGCACTTTGTGCTATGAAGTTTCCTCTTAGCAATGCTTTCATTGTGTCCCATAAGTTAGGGCATGTTGTGCCTTCATTTTCATTGAATTATAGGAAGTCTTTAATTTCTTTCTTCATTTCTTCTTTGTCCCAGCTTTTATTTAGTGGCAAGATGTTCATTTTCCATGTGTGTGTAGGACTTTTACTATTTTTGTCATGAGGTCCAACTCCACTCCATGGTGATCAGATAAAATTCAAGGGATTATTTCAATCTTCTTGTATCTGTTTAGGCTTGCTTTGTGACCAACTATATGTTCTATTTTGGAGAAGGTTCCATGAGGTGCTGAGAAGAAGGTAAATTCTTTTGAGTTTGTGTGAAAGGTTCTTTAGATGTCCATGAGGTCCATTTGATTCATATCCTCTTTCAGAGTTATTGTTTCTTTGTTTAATTTCTGATATGTTGACTTGTCCTTCCCTTTGTTGAGAGTGGGGTCTTGAAGTCTCCCAGTATTAATGTGTGGGGGTCTATGTGTGGTTTAAGTTTTATTAAATTTTCTTTTACTAATGTGTTTGCCCTTGCATTTGGGGCATATATGCTCAGGATTGTAATATCTTCCTGGTGGATTTTTCCCTTGAGGAGTATGAAGTTTCCTTCTGTATCTCTTTTGATTAACTTTGGTTGAAAGTCTATTTTATTAGATATTAAATTGGCTACTAATGCTTTCTTCTTGTGTGCTTTTTCTTAGAAAACCATCTTTCAGCCCTTTATTCTCAGGTAATATCTATCTTTATAACTTTGATATATTTCTTGAACATAAGAGATTGTTGGGTTTTGTTTATACATCCATTCTGTTAATCAGTGTCTTTTTATTGGAGAATTGAGTCCATTGATGTTGAGAGAGATTAATGAGCAGTGGCTCTTAGATGCTTTGATGTTGACATTGGCTATGGTAGTGTGATTGTGTGTTCGGCTACATTTTGTTTTGCTGTGGTGGGGTTATTTTTATATTTCCTGGGTTTTTGTTTGTTTGTTGTTTTTGTTTTTTTTTTTTTTTCCTTGCAAGTAGTTTTCTTGGGTTGTATTTTCCTTCTAGTATCTTTTCTAACACAGAATATGTGTGTAGGTATTGTTGAAATTTGTTTTTGTCATTGAATATCTTGTTTTCTCCATCTATGAGGACTAAGAACTTTTCTGGGTACAGTATCCTAGGATGACATCTGTTTTCTCTTACGGGAAGTCAGGTATGATTCTGATGTGTTTGCCATTTTATATTACTTGGCCTTTTTCCCTTGCAGCTTTTAATATTTTTTCTTTGTTCTGTATGATTACTGTTTTGATTATTATGTGGCTTTTAAAGAGGGTTTTCTTTCTGGTCTAATTTATTAGGTGTTCTGTATGCATCTTGTATTCTTATTGGCCTCTCATTTTAGTTGGGGAAATTTTCTTCAATGATTTTGTTGAAAATATTTTCTGGGCTTTGGAGGAGGGAATTGTCTTTTTCCTCTATTCCTATTATTCTTAGGTTTTGTCTTTTTATGTTATTTTGGGTTTCTTGGATGGTTTGTGTCAGAAATTTTTTAGATTTATTATTTTCTTTGCCAGATACAATGATTTCTTCCATCATATCTTCCTCACCTGAGATTCTTTCTTTCCATCTCTTGTAGTCTGTTGATTATGTTTACCTCTGTAGTTCTTGTTTTCTTTCCTAGGCTCTCCCTCTCCATGATTTCCTACATTTATGTTTTTTTTTTTTTTAATTTTTCCAATTCTATCTTCAGATCTTGAACTGTTTTGTGGATTTCCTTCACCTGTCTGACTGTATTTTCCTGTTTTTTCTTCAATTCCTTAACCTGTTTCTTTGAACATTCCTCTATTTCTTTTATTTCTTTCAGTGATTTAATCATTTCCTCTCTGAAAGCAACAAACTGTTTGGCTGCATATTCCTTTATTTTTTTATGAATGGCCATAACCAGTTTTATTATATCTTCGCCTAAATCTTTACACATTTTATTTGCTTCCTCTATTAACCTCTTCATAAGCAAAGATGTAAGGTCATCTTCTTCAATTTCACTTATGTTAGTGTGTTCAAGACTACTTGCCCCTAGATAACTGGGTTCTGGGGAAACAATATTGCTTTTTCTTACGTTGGTTTTGCTTTTACACTGGCCTCTACACTTCTCTCTGTCTCGGGTGTTGTCTGTTAATTTCTGGTGACTGCTGGGTGTTGGGTTGGGGAGAATCCACTTGGCGGAGTTCTGAAGCACTTCTTCTCAGCTTTTTTTGGTATGGTCAACTGAATAGTGGTGCTTCTCAGGAATTGTCACAGTTCACTTCAGGTGTATGGACCTGCATGGTAATTTTCATGTTGAGGAAGGCTTTCTTCTTATCAGAAGAGGTCCTGGTGATGGCTGCCCTGCTCCTGGGGTTCTTGCTCTGAATTTAGTGAGCAGCAGCTGTTGCTCTTAAGGTGTAATTATTGGGTGAAGCCCTTTTGAAGAACCAGGAATTCCAATAGTTTTGTCAGTTTAGTTAGGGATAACTGGTTGAACCTTGAAGCAGTATCTGAGGTCTGTTGTAATGGTCCTCTGGCTTTTGTAGGTCTGAGGATGCAGTTGTGTGCCCCAATGGCCTAGTGGTACTCCACAATGGCAGGTGAGCATGGTGCTCACACATGCAGTAGAAAGCTAGAGCCTAGAGTGAATCCACAATGACTTCTGGATCTGGGTTTCCTGAGCATTGGACATGATGGTCCCCTCCCCTTGCTATGGCATTTCCTCCTGACAGGGACACCCAGACTATGGTTTGGGCACTGCCATTCTGTCTGTGATGTTGAGTAGAACCTGCAGGAACAGAACACAGGTGAGTATAGCTCCACCTCTCTGGCAATTGGGTGCCTTGGCTTCTGCTGAAACTGGGTAATTTTCCCGAGACCTTTTCAGGGTAGTGGTATATGCTGAGTGCTCTTAGATCAGACCTGCTGTTCCCCCTCCCTGTGGGTTTGCATCCTACAGAGAAACTCAGTCTCTGGTGCCCTGGACCCACAGTTCTATCTTAGGCAGTGAGTCAGGTACACAGGCTGGCACCTGTGCTGGCACCTGTGTTTCCTGGCTTGACTCTGGTCTTGCTGTTGGGCATGCGTGGAACCCCAGGTCTTTTCCAGGGATTGTCTGGGTGAAATAAGGTCATTTCCAATCATTTTCTGTGCCATGGAGTTATCTCTCTACTACAACTCCCAGTCTTTGATGTTATGGGTCCCAAAGTTCAGTCTGACACAGTGGTCAGAGGAGGCTGGCCTGTGGCACTGGGCTTTGGCAACCAAGCACCTGGTGGAACTGGGATCTCTTTCATGCTTTAGCTGGGTGAGTTGAGGCTGACTGAATCCTCCACTGTGGGGTATCCTCTCACCTGGGAAACACAATTGGTTGTGTTTCCAGCCCACAGTTCTGACTGCTGGTCATTGTGCTGATCCTACTGTGCTGCTCTTCAAAATAAGAGTAGTCTTGGCACCAACATCTTGCCAGCTCCCCAAAGAATCTTCTATTGCCAACTTTTACAATGACTTTTAATAAGGAGAAAAAGATTCTGCTAAAGGAGGGCAGAATTTTTATTTGTAAGGCATGCTTTCCAGGAACTCATTATGTAGCATAGAATCCTAGCCATGAACTAGCGGTTACCCAGCTACTTCAGACCCCATGAACTCATGTGACACCTCTGCACAAGCAGTCTTTCCTCTTAAAGTTAAAAACATTTAAAGGTAAATTTTAACCTTGCTCTTAAGGTTAAAAGGTTTTTCTAGAGGACCACAGCAGGAAACAAAGCTGCTATTGTGTCCTAATCAGATAAAAGGGACACATTTCGCTGTCCTAAAGGCTCAGTTTTAACTCTTAACCCCAGGACCATGAGGGTTCCTCAGTGACCAATGAATAGGATGCAGCTGCCCATCAAGCCATGTCAGCTAAGACAACTGTGCTCATAGAGGGTTGGCAAACCTAGTGGAAGAGCACCAGTTTTCAAATATATTTTTTTTTTGCCTTAGTTCTCTTTTACACTCACAGATGTTTCTCTATTTCAGCCAAACCAGTCCCAGGAATTGTATGGATTCCTTTTCTTTTCCCTGCTCTTAAAGACTCAATACTACAGGGAACCCAAGGCCCTGACAGTCTAGTATATCAATAAAAATGTGAACGTACATTTAGTGAGTACATAATCACTACTAAGTTCAAAGTCACAACTTAGGAAATTTCAGATCCAAGACCCCAGTAGGAGATTACCTTTTTATTTGGTACATTCCCCTTAATCCCTCACCATTTTAAAGCTTCCCTACTTCAGAAGCTGTCTGATTAAATAAACATTGATGTTTCATTTCCTATCTGACATTGTCACAGAGGAAAAAAGGAGTAAAGTTGTGGATCAGGATGCAGTAAAGGCTTGTTGGGTTTCACAAGAAAAAGTCACCTCTGCACATGATCAGAGATACTGGACACTGAGGAAAGTTTGTTTACTCATCTCCATGGAATCCTCAAGATTCTGTGAGGTCCTGATTGGCTGATATAAAGAATGATGTCATGCAACAGGTGGAAGATATTAAGAGTTTCAAAAGCAAGACATAAAAAGGGCCATGTGGACAGCCTGCTTGAGAGACAGGATGAGCAGCCCTACATACCTAATCTATGCAGCTGAAAGCATGCAACCCAGATATGTCAGTTCCTATGTCCAAAGTTCTTAGTTTAGTAAAAGTGTCACATATTTCTTTCAAATTATCATTAACAATGTCACATGTCTTGACATGTTAATTTCACAGTATCACAGATTCCATTATTATTTTTTAAATGTAAAGATATGTCCTCAGTCAGTGAATTACTTTCTGTGAATATGCTCCCTGACAAAGGGAAATCTTTGAACAAAAAGCAATTAATTGGGATCTTGCTTATATTTTTACAGAGAGAATTCATGATGTCACATTAACTAGCAGACATCTTGTTATAGTCCTTCAGCAGAAATGAGAGCATTTCATACTGAACCACAAGTAGCTGGCAGAGAGGGTAGGGCAGAGAGAGAAAGAGCTAGAGAGACAGGTTCACAAATAGAGCCTGAGACCTACAGAAACAAACAGGGTATATCTTTGTAAGGCATGCTTTCCAGGAACTCATTATGTAGCAGAGAATCCTAGCCATCAACTAGTGTTTACCCAGCTATGTAATGAGCTCAGGTGACACCTCTGTACAAGCAGACTTGGCACTAACACTACATTTAGAGGGTTTGTCTTGAGGACCACAGCATAAAACCCAGCTGCTCTTGTGTCCTAGGCATAAAACATGGACCCATTTCTCTGTCCTTCAGGCTCAGCTTTAAATGTAAACCCCAGGACAAGGAGAGTTCCCGGCTCACCACTGAATAGGACACACCTGCCAAGTCAGCCAGGTCAGCCAAGGCAACCATGCTCATATAGGGTTGGCAACACTAGTGTGGAACAGCATCAGCTGTCAAATAGTTTATTGTCCCTCAGTTCTCCCTTTACTTAAACCAATCTTTCCCTGTTTCTGCCAAACCAGTCCCGGGAGTTGTCTAGTTTCCTTGTTTTTCCTTGATCTTAAAGAGTCAAAACACCAGAGAACCCTAGATCCTGCCAGCCTATTATATCAATAAGAATGTGAAGGCAGGGATCAGAAGATGGTGGTGGCTTGTGTGCAGCTTAGCTGAAGGGCAAAGAACCTGCAATGTAGAAATTGGTGAGTGAATGGTTGATCAACCCAGAACAGACATATTTAGACTTCCAAAAAGAAAGAGACTAATCATAAACTGAGTCCATCTAGAATCAGGTCACAGCAGACTCCTCTGGGAGGAGACACACTGGGAGGTGTTCACCATGCCCTTCCCCATAACCAACACCCTATTCCCTCTTTGGAGGAGGCAGGATGTGTCCAGCAGAATCTGCCTCAGACCAGAGCACACTCCCAGCCCCAGCAGGTGCTGCAGCTTCCACACACACACACACACACACACACACACACACACACAAAAGATTTTGGGCTGAGAAAACCCAATCCTTTCAGGCACTCTCCAGAGAACATGAATGCCACCATAACCCTGCCCCAGTAGAGCAGGAGGATAGAGAGGTGCACAGCAGCTTCACAGTGCCCAGACCCCAGTGCTGCTGGCTTTTCCTAGAAAACAAACTTCAGCTCAGGATCGGGGACTGTGGTCATTCAACACATCCTGAGACTCTCCCTGGTCCAGTGCAATATGTCTAACACTAAGGCCTAGCAGGCCCCTGGCAGAGAAACCCCAGCTCAGGATAAGGAATTGAGATGTCCCAACCCCTCCTGGCACTCCCCTGAGAGCACCTCCATAAGCTTGCCTTAGCAGAGGAAAGGTCAGAGGGGAAGGACAGAGAGGCAGCCTGACACAGCCCACAGCACCCCCTCTCCATCTCACCTAGCAGCACCTGGGAGAGAAACCCGAGTTCTGCATCTGAGTACACTCACCCTACTTGGTACTCTCCTGGAACTGGCAAACATAGTTTCTAGCACCAGGAGCCTTCTGGCAGAGAGATCTGGGTCTGGGATTGAGGACACTCAACCCAACTCTTTCCCCCACTACCCTGGGACCAGCCAACATAACACTTCCCTGGCAGGGGAAGGACAAAGAGGCCCGACAGAAGGCAGGTGGACACCGAGTACTGCTGCTACAGTGCGAGAGAGCTGACTGTTAGCCTACCAGCACATTTGCCCCAGCAGGATCAAATTGGAGAGTAGAGAGCAAGGGAAACCCCTGTGCATTCCAAAAGGTCCTGCAAAGGAGTGAGTGAGCCTTCTAGGGAGAGTTTGCCCCAGACCCAGGGCTTCTCTACACAAGCAACCAGACAAGATCCCAGCACCCATACTCCTAGTGTGGGCATCATAGGGATTCTTGGGATAGCAACTCCAACACTGAAGCCTCTGACTTGTGGGTCCACCAGTGTAATCCAGGCAAATAATCCCTGGATCCCAGACAGAGCTGCATACTAGTTTGGGCTGTAGGCTACTGCAATAGTCAAAGAATTTGCACATGCACACTGTGCCTGCTAAAATCACATTTGAATAGTGCCAGCATCACATTCCTTACTTAGGCAAAACTGAAACCACAACACACACTCCCAAATCAGTGAACTTCTCTAATCTTCCTGAAAAAAAAAAACCAGTCCAGAAAAAAGGAAGAGACAATCTTAGCCTGGACTACAAAATAGAGGAGCAAAGAGTGAGAGTTATAAATAACCATATGGCTAGAGGCAGATGTAAGAACACACCAAACAAAAATCAGGGCATAATGACTTCACCAGCAACCCCACAAAACAATGGACACTAACTCAATAGATATGCAAGAAAATTACTTCAAAAGTACGTTTTTCCAGTTATTAGAAACCCATAAAGATGAAATGAACAAAGGCCTCAGAGAAATATCCAAAGAAATCAAAATGAACAAAGAAGAAATAAAGCTCTCAGAGGAATGACCAAGAAAATAGAGGCAAACAAAGAGGAACTGAACAAAGCTCTCAAAGAAATGGCCACACAAATGAAGGCAAATAAAGAAGAAACAAAGCTCTCATAGAAATACAGGCAGTTAGAACCAAAGAAGTAGAGGCACAATTACTGAGATATAGAGAGGAAATGGAAAAAAAAAAGCCTTCATTGAAAGGCAGGACTCCACATTCAAACAGATGAAGGAAATGGTGCAAGACACGGAAACAGAATTAGAATCAATAAAGAAAACAGAAATGGAAAAAAAAAAAAAAAAAAAAACAACCTGGAGCTGGAGAACATAGAGAAAAGATCAGAAACTACAAAGGTAAGCATCACCAACAGAATACAAGAGATGAAAGAGAGAATCTCAGGAGCCAAAGATACACTTGCAGAAATTGACATGTCTCTCAAAGAAAAAATAAAATCAGAAAAGTTCCAAACACAAAACATCCAAGAAATCAAAGACACCATGAAAAGACAAAATCTAAGAGTAATAGAAGTAGAAGAAAAAGAAGACATCAGGCTCAAAGGTCCGGAAAATATTTTCAAGAAAATTACAAAGGAAAATTTTCCCAACTTAAAGAAGGAGATGTCCATAAACATATAAGAGGCCTATAGAACACCAAGTAGACTAGTCCAGAAAAGAAATTCTTCACGTCACATCATAGTCAAAACACTGAACCTACAGAACAAAGAAAAATTTCTAAAAGCAGCAAGGGAAAAAGGTCAAGTAACATATGAAGGTAGACCTATCAGAATCACACCAGATTTCTCAACAGAAACTATGAAAGCCAGAAGGGCCTGGACAGAAATCATGAAGTCCTAAAAGGAGCACAGATGCCAACCCAGACTACTAGACTCAGCAAAACTTTCAATCAACATAGATGGAGAATTCAAAATATTCTATGACAAACCTAAAATTTAACAATATCTACATAGTAACCCAGTTCTACAGAAGTTACTAAAAGGGAAACTTCAACCCAAAGAAAACAACTCCATCTAAGGAAATAGATAACTACACAACAACAACAATAAGAACAAAAAGAATACAAGCAATGAAACTCAGCAATACCACCAACCTCACATCAATATAAATTAACACTTGTTGGTCAACAGTATCTATTAACATCAATGGACTCAACTCCCCCATAAAAAGAGACAGGCTAACAGAATGGTTTCTGAAACAGGATCCAACATTCTGTTGCATCCAAGAAACACACCTATGCAACAAAGATAAACACTACCTCAGAGTAAAGGGCTGGAAAAATGTTTTTCAAGTAAATGATTCCAGAAAACAAGCTGGAATAGCCATTCTAATATCTAATAAAAAAGAATTTCAACCAAAGTTATAAACAAACAAACAAAAAAAAGACACAGATGGACACTATGTTCTCATCAAAGGAAAAATCCACCAAGAGGACATCACAATTTTTAATATCTCTGCCCAATATACAAGAGCACCTACATTCATAAATGAAACAATATTAAAGCTTAAATCACACATTGATCCTAATACCTTCATAGTGGAAGACTTCAACACCCCACTCTCATCAAGTGACAGATCAACTACACAGAAAACAAATAAAGAAATAAAAGCACAGAGTCCCTAAAACAAATGGACCTAATAGATATCTACAGATCATTTCAATGAAACTCAAAAGAGTATACCTTCTTTTCATCACCACATGGAACCATCTCCAAAATAGACAATATAGTTGCTCACCAACCAAGCCTCAAATGATACGAAAAGATTGAAATAATCCCGTGTATTCTATCTGACAACCATGGACTAAAGCTGGACTCCAACAAAAAATTGGAAAAACAAAAAGCTGAAATGCACATGGAGCCTGAACAACTTGCTACTCAATGACAGCTGGGTTAAGGAAGAAATAAAGAAAGAAATTAAACACTTAAAAGAATTCAATGAAAATGAAGGCACAACATATAAAAATTTACAGGACACACTGAAAGCAGTGCTCAGAGGAAAATTTATAGCACTAAGTGCCCTCAAGAAGAAATTTGTAACATCACATATAAGCAACTTAATGGCTCAACTGAAAACCCTAGAAAAAAAGAGAAGCAGATACAAGCACTAGGAGCAGAAGGCTGGAAATAATCAAACTCAGGGCTGAAATCAATCAATTAAAAACCAATAACACTATTCAAGGAATCAATGAA
This sequence comes from Meriones unguiculatus, assembly GCF_030254825.1. Classification (NCBI taxonomy): domain Eukaryota; kingdom Metazoa; phylum Chordata; class Mammalia; order Rodentia; family Muridae; genus Meriones; species Meriones unguiculatus. The sequence goes on from NW_026843713.1 coordinate 2,595,340, forward strand.
ACAAAAAGCTGGTTCTTTGAGAAAATTAACAAGATAGACAAACCCTTGGCCAAACTAACTAAAAAAAAGAGAGAATCTATCCCAATCAGCAAAATTGGAAATGAAAAGGGTGACATAACTACAGAAAATGAGGAAATCCAATCAATCATTAAGTCATACTACAAAAGGCTATATGCCACAAAATTTGAAAACCTAAATGAAATGGACAATTTTCTTGATAGTTTCCATCTTCCAACATGAAGTCAAGATCAGGTAGAAATGTTGAATAGCCCTTTATCCCCCAAGGAAATTGAAGCAGTCATTAATAGTCTCCTCTCTAAAAAAAGACCTGGGCGAGATGGTTTCAGCACAGAATTCTACCAGACCTTCAAAGAAGTGCTAACACCAATTCTCCTCAAACTATTCCACAAAACAAAAACACAGAGAACATTACCTAAATCATTCTATGAAGGAACAGTCACGTTGATACTTAAACCACACAAAGACCCAACAAACAAAAAGAACTTCAGACCTATCTCTCTTATGAACATTGATGCAAAAATACTCAATAAAACACTTACAAACTGAATCCAAGAACACGTCAAAGATATCATTCACCATGACCAAGTAGGTTTCATCCCAGGCATGCAAGGGTGGTTCAACATACAGAAATCCATCTATGTAATCCACCACATAAACAAACAGAAGGAGAAAAACACATGATAATCTCCTTAGATGCTGAAAAAGCATTTGACAAAGTCCAACACCCATTCATGTTTAAACTCTTGGAAAGATCAGGGATACAAGGCACATACTTAAACATAATAAAGATAATATACAGTAAGCCTATAGCCTACCTCAAACTCAATGGAGAGAAACTTAAATCAATCCCACTGAAATCAGAGACAAGACAAGGCTGCCCACTCTCTCCATACCTCTTCAACATAGTACTTGAAGTTCTAGCCAGAGCAGTAAAACAACTAAAGGAGTTCAAGGGGATACAAATCAGAAAGGTAGAGGTCAAAGTGTCACTATTTGCAGATGATATGATAGTGTACATGAGCATCCCAAAAACTTCAAACAGAGAACTCTTTCAGCTGAAAAACACCTTCAGCAAAGGGGCAAGATACTAAATCAACTCAAAAAAATTAGAAGCCCTCATGTATACCAAAGAACAAAAGGGTATAGAAAGAAATTAGGGAAACACCACACTTCACAATAGCCACTAATAACATAAACTACCTTGGGGTAACACTAACCAAGCAAATGAAAGGCCTGTTTGAGAAAAACTTCAAGTCTCTGAGGAAAGAAATTGAAGAAGATATCAGAAGATGGAAAGATCTCCCTTGCTCATGGATTGGTAGGATTAACATTGTGAAAATGGCCATCCTGCCAAAAGCAATCTACAGATTCAGTGCAATTCCCATCAAAATTTCAAGATGAAAGATTCAAGTGACAACAAATGCTGTGTTTCCTGCTGTGGTCCTACAGAAAAATCCTCTAAACATAGTGTTGTTCCAGGACTGCTTGTTCTGAGGTGCCACATGAGCTCATGTGGTCTGAGGTAGTTGGGTAACCACTAATTCTTGGTTAGGATTCTCTGTTACACAATGAGTTCCTGGAAAGCATGCCTTACAAAGTCAAACTCTGCCCTACTTTAGCAGAAGCTTTTCTCCATGTTAAAGGTCAATATAAAAGTTGTCTATATATATATATATATATATGTATATATATATTATTACTTATGTGTTAATGTGATATACATTACACTCTTTCATTTTCCCAGCTTCAAATTCCTACCATGTGTCCCACTAATATTTTTCTTTGAATTTCATCAATTTTAAGATGTGTTGTATATATGGTCATTAGAACATGATTAAGTCTCAGTGCAAAGTCCCATTAAGAAAATTGAGTTCATCCATGCTGCACACTGACATCACCCAAAGAAGCCATCATTCCTGAAAAGCCCTATACTTCATCACCTTGATCAGAGCTTTTCTTATGTATTTATTTATTATGATTTATTCACTTTGTTTTCCCCTTGATGCTCCCTCTTTTTTCCTCACAGTCTCGCCTACAGTCCTTCTCCTACCCTTAGGCCCTTTCTAAAGTTCTGTGATAAGTGAGCTCCTTGTCCCCCTTCTAATTGACTCTAGCTAATCAGGTCTCATCATTGCTGGCTATGTCGTCTTCCTCTGTGGTCTGATTCTCAGGGTTTTATTCTTGTGCCCTCACTTCTCTCTAATTATGACACTCTTCTGCCTACTGTCCTGTAGGCTTCCTAGAGCTCTGAGGGGAGGGATAATTTAATAATGTAATCTCAGTTAGAGCTGGATGTTTTAAATTCTCTCTCTGCATAATATCCAACTGTGGTTCTCAGTATGCAATCCAATTTGATGCAGAAGTAACATTGCACTGATCTTTTGAGGGAGAGAGCAACATATTTTAATAACAACAGCCTGGGTTTCTTGAAAATTTCCGAAGGATGTCCTGGACCCACAACTCAATTAACTGACACCCAGTCTCCCTCAAGGCACACTGGTTTGGTCACAATAGATGCCCTATAGGAACTTTATCCCTCACTATTAGTAGATCTCCTAATAAGTGAATACATTATATATCTGTCATTTTGAATTTTAGTTACTTCACCCGGGACAATTTTTCCTGGTTTCATCCTTTTGCCAGAAAATATGATAACATATTCTAAGCTGAAGAATCTTCCATTATGGAAATATTCCAATTTTTTTCCAAGGAGTTTGTCTATCATATTTTTTAGTCCTTGAAGGGTGTTGGGACTTTATTCATTGTATTGAATGACAAACTTTCAGGATAACTATATTCTTTTAGCCTAGAAGCTCCTCCATTTTCTTCTGGTGATTTGAATTCCACTGTCCTCTTGAAGCTCATCTATGTACATGTGGGTTCCCATTAAGAAAATGTCTGGGAAGGAATAGGAGGCATGCCCCTGTTAGATAATTTAATTCCTATTGGAGTTATATTATAGTAGGGTGTGCTGTGAGGTTGTTTTGCCAAAGAAAATGACCAGAGGGAATGGAGTCTCTGTCTCCCAGTCTCTGTCATGTTATATCTTTGTTTCTGTTGGTCTAGACCTCTCTATTTAGTAATCTGTCTCTCCAGCACTTTCTCCCCATTGAGTAAATATTTGGGGATGTGGGATTATGGGGAAAGTGTTGAATAATAAGGTGGTCTCCTACTGTGGTCTTGGATCTAAATTTTCTTAGATTGTGACTTTGAACTCAGCAGTTGCTAGCATACTGACTAAGTGTACCTTCACATTCTTATTGATATAATAGAATGGCAGAGTCTAGGGGCTGGGGTAATGAGTCTTTAAGAGCAGGGAAAAGAGAAGGTAATCTAACAGTACTGCAGGCTACTCTAACAGGGTCCACCTGAAAGAAGGACTGTAAATGGGGGAACAGAGATGAGAAGAATGAAGACAAGACAGATTCCTGATCAAGTCTCAGTTTACTGAACATGAACAATGCTTAAAGAACAAAGGATACAAGAAAAAAAATTTTTTTTCACAAAGCAACACATCTGTGCCACCTGGCAAGGCATCCCGGAATTCACTCAGGTTTGTTCTCTGTTTGCCAAGGTTGTAGGAAGCTTCCTATCTACTTCTCAGGCTCACAATAGAGGCTTGGAACTTACATAAGACCCACATCTGCCATGGCCAGGAGGCAGAATTCCAATTACCAGACATCTTTAGTTCTCCCTTCTTTGTTTTATGAGAGCCTTTTTTAGATTGGCAAAATGTGCATTTTTCCTTACTCATCATCAAGGTCTGGAATGTGATTTTTATGAGCGTCGGTCCTAGGTTGGAAAAAACGCTATTTTACTCTTACATGTCATTGACTTACCTCCATATTAAATGAGGTTGTTAGAGATCTTTAATTTAAATTCATGCAACTGCACTTGTATGCATTGAAGCTGTTGAAAAAGTTACTATAACACAAAGGAAGGCAGGCACAGGCCAACAAACCCATACCCGCAGGTATCAGTCCTCAAAAAGCACAGAGTCAAAAGTTGGAAAGTACATCCTGAGGCTACTAAATATATTCCAGGCTGTATTGGCCAATTCTAACCTAGGTTTCTTGGAAAACTGTACGTTATGGATCTTATCTCTCATCTTTAACACATCCAAAGAGAAGGTTTTGCTAGACCAAATAGCAGCAAGGTAATTCTGAATCTGAGTCCAATTAAATTCTGTTTCATCATACCAAGAATAAGAATTCTTAACAGGAATCATAACAAAAGCAGGTTGCTTAACAACTAATACTTAAAGAGTATTATTATTAGCACTACTACAATTATTAAGATCGAAATACATACATTTATTTGAATAGGTATTATTGTTCTTAAAATGTCTTACTACAATTTTTCCAATAAGCAGTAAATAAGGAGGATTATCACATGCCAAAACAGAAGTATACTTGAATAACTTAGCAAACCAAGAGAGAATACCTATATATCCCAACACAGCCCCCAATTTCCATACATAGGTTTGCCAATTTGAATTTGAATTTCTTCAAAGTCCAGCACCAAAGTATTTTTCTGAAACAAAGAAATTTTGACTGCCTTTACCAGAAGCCAAATTCTTAATATCCTTAAGGATATACCAGTCCAGTCCATGGCTGTAAATGCAGGGTCAGAGTCCAAGGAGTAGATGGAGGGCATTTATCCAATGCATCTTGTCCAAGGAACCATCAGTGGAGGACAAGTATGTTGATCCCTTTTCTAACAGGGTGTGTAACTCATTGGAATTGTAAGACTGTCCTCCAATATTCCCCTTTGCCTGGTTGCAAAGATAGTCTTCAGCTACCATCCCAACATTAGAGTTGTAGGCATTCAGACCTATGACCTATACATGGGACACTGGTAAGCTGTCCTGATGAATACTTTGTTAAAACAAAAGGATGATCTCTCCCTATTCCTGAGAAGTTATGAGTCTGTTTTACTTGTTTTCCTTCAAAAGCAGGAAATCCTAAACCCAAGTGTTGTTGACATAAACAAGGACTTCTGGATCATCCTAGGAAACTGGATGTAGTAGAGATGATTTAGCAAAGTAAGCCCAACCAACAGTCATCAAGACTGGAGGGGTCTTCATTGAAATCATTATCATTAACAGGAGAAAACTCCTCATCCACTTGTCATGCCAGATTTTCCAGTAGCCATTAAGCTGCATAATTTTCCTGCAGAAAAAGACAAACTCATCCCCATGTGAGTACAGGGTTGGGTCCATGCCATTGATTTTTTTAAAGGATCCCTCCATTTTATTTTAGCAAAAGTTTTCTTGGTTTCTCTAAGCCAACATCTATCTGCTGCAGATTTACCATGCTTATCCAAATTTTAAAAATTCAGAATGAAAACAACATGGTTAAGATGATTCTTAGGTGTCCAGGGAAGTAGCTCACCCTTCTTGTTTTTTTTTTTTTTCTAAATAAATCTGAATAGTATTGTTTGACATGCTCTACCATTCCCTGTCCTTGAGTATTGTAAGTTATTTTAGTTATATGAAAAACTTGAAATTCTTGAAAAAAAATCTTTTAAATGACTTGCTAGTATATCCTGTACAATTGTCCATTTTAAAATTCTTAGAAACTTCCAGAACATTAAAAGCCTGTAGACAAGGAGAAATAACATTCTTTCCAGCTTTTCCTGGTTGAGGCATGGAAAAATAAATGCAGAATAGGTATCTAGGTAAACCCGTATATATTTTAAATGTTTAAATTCAGGAATATGAATAATATCCATTTGCCAAATCTGATTTGGAAACCATCCTTTAGGATTGACTCCCAAATGAGAGACAGGGTGAAATTGAGGACAAGTATTTCATGCCTTGACTATACTATGGGCCTCTTCCTTAGTCAATGCATACTTAAGTCTGAAGGTTTGATTACTAAGATGATGCATATTATGGGCATCTTAGGCTCTTTTTAACTGTGAACAATATACTTTGGTGGTTTGATATGACAATTGATTTCCTTTAGACAGGGGTCCTGGCAACTTAGAATGAGCACTCAAATGTCCTATAAAAAAAGAAAGTTGTTTTTTTTTTATCAATTTCTGAAATTGTAAACATAAAATTCCAGCAGGAGAAGATGTCTGAATTTGACCTGCACTCTCTAACCAAGGAAAAAATGAGCTACATATGCACTATCTGGAAAAATGTTCAAAGACTGCTTTTTAAAACCTTGAAACACAGCCAATACTGCAGATATCTCTGCTATTTGCTCAGATGTGTTAGACACTTGAAAAGATATGGATTTTCTTTCATAAGCATAGGCAGCAATATTAGATAATGAACCATCAGCAAACACAGTTAAAGTATCAACAACTGTGCTAACTTTTGTTTTAAATAGAATAACTATAGGTTGTACCTATAAAAATTGAATTATTTTTTTTGTGTGCCTCAACATGTTGGACTCTGTCATAATGAGCTTACATATGTTAAAATGCCATATTGATTAGATCACTGACAAGTCTGAGGGCCAGCATATTTGAGTTACTCCTGACTACCTTTATCATCTCCTCTAAACTTCATACTATAAAACAGGATGTTATAATCTCAATTTTGGCACATTTTTAAATGTGTGTTTTAGAACCAAATTTTAGGTAGATTTATATAGGCAAATTTTATGGTACCAATTTTACTTTTAATCTTTAAAAAAAATCTAAACAAGACTGGGTAAAACTCAATCTTGTACTCAACTATAATCTTTAGCATAACTTTATATCTGCTCTTTTTAAACTAAAATCCAAGCAAAACTTTTAATTAAACATAATTTATAAAGGGGCTAGCAAATCTTAATAATTCTATCATATTGTACTAAAACTTAACAGCAAAAAATTAAAGGAGAAAAGTTTTATTTAACAATGATCTGGATATAAACCTAAATAACCCTCAGCTAACATAGAACTGTGGTACTTTTTTCCTGTAAAAGTGCATGAGCAAACATTTTGTATTAAAGAATCTCCATTTTTTTAATGAAGAACAATATATTTTATAGGTTTTTATTAACACAAATATATTGTAATAACTGCATTTTTTAATTGGATGGCTTGGAACAGCATGGCTTTGTTTTACCTTGTAAATTTAATAAAATAAATACCAAGGTTTTATATTTTCCACAAAGGGTTGATCAACTGTTTTAAGTTTTTTGTTAGACTGCCCAAGGGTTACTATATGAAAATATCTTATAAATTTTAAAATGTTTTATAAAATTTAACTCAGATGATCAAGGATCAAACTCAGAGGTATTGATTCTAATTGTCTCATGTTTAAAAATATCCAAATCTACAGATAAACATACACACACAGAGAGTTACATATGTAACATAGAAATTCAACATTGTCACGTTCGAGCAACCAAAATACCCAAATACCAGGACTTGACCAGCCCCTACCAAGCACAAGTCCCACAGATTCCAGAAAGAGTGGAGACCCTCATGTGTCCTCTCCACACATGTAGATTACAGAAGGAATAGAGGCTCCGCAGCCCTTTCCACAGCTTCCAGATGAGAGCAGGCAACATCAACCCTCTTATCACACAGAAGATGATACCAATGACTCTCTCTCCTTGTCCCAAAAAGAGGAGAACTTTTATGGGCCCCTTTTCCCGGAATTGGAGAGTCCACCAGATTCCCTCCACCATATTGGAAGCTCTCCAAGTTTCCCAGACTTTATGAGCACACCAAAACAGAAGCCAGCAGACAAAAACAAAACGAAACAAACAAACAAAGAAACAAACAAACAAAAAAACAGACAAAGACAAAAACAACCATGGTACCTGCTTTTTAAACATTTAAATATTTTTTTTCAAACCTGTTTTTGTAATAGTAAAACAAAGAATCCTCTTTATGAGTGAAACCATAAAGCACATCTATCATTTTAAAAGTGAAAACCAGACTTTAAAATTACTCTTGCCTGATGCATCTAAAACAAAAAGGGGGAACTGTAGAGAGCTGCGGAATGCTATGCCTTAAAGATGGAGCTGGTTTCAGCCTTCCACCTTCCCGATGGTGAGTGTTCTCTTTCATAAACAATTCCACATTTGGCTAAGGCTGAGGATCTGGCTTGCTTCCATGTATGTGGACCTATCTGCATTGCCCACATGGCACGCCTGGGTTGGCTACCCAGAGGCTATTTAAGCTGTGGGCTGGCTTTCCCCAGGGTCCGAGGATTGTTCAAGGTTCCTGAATAAACTGCATTGAAAAAAAAATTTACCAATGCAAACAATCCAGGGAACATGTTAGGAGCTGCCATAAAGGGCCTCTGAAAGTTTCTGCTCTGCAGTCTATCAAAACAGATGCTGAGAATTATGGCCAACTGTTGGGCAGAGTGCATACAAACTAATGAAAGAAGGGGGAAACAGTAAGACCTAGAGAGGACAGGAACTCCACAAGTAGAGAAACAGAACCAAAAATTCTGAGCACAGGGGTCTTTTCTGAGACTCAGACCCAACTAAGTTCCATGCTTGGAGATAACCTAGAACCTATGCACAGATGTAGCTCATGGCAGTTTAGTGCCCAAGTGGGTTCCATAGTAATGGGAGCTGGGACCACCTGTGACATGAACTAGTTGGCCTGCTGTTTGATCACTTCACCCTGATAGGGGAGCAGCCTTTCCAGGCCACAGAGAAAAAAAAATGCAGCCACTCCTGATGAGATCTGATAGACTAGGATCAGAAGGAAGGAGCGAAAGGCCACCCCATCAGTGGACTTGGGGAGGGGCGAGTGTGGAGTGGGGTAAGGAAGGTAGGGTGGGTGGGACAGGGAGTTAAGAAGGTATAGAAAGTGAATAAAGTGTAATTAATAAAAATTAAAATAAAAAATATTAAATATATATCTGGGGACAAAGGTCTTTTCTGAGACTGACACTCCACCAAGGACCGTGTATGGATATAACCTAGAACCTTTGCTTGGATGAAGTCCTTGATAGATCAGTTAACAATTGGTTTCCCATAGTAAGGGAAACAGGGACTATTTCTGACAAGAACTCAATGGCAGGCTCTTTGACCCACCCAAGGGAGGAACAGTCCTGCTAGGCCACAGAGGAGGACTCTGGAGATACCTGATAAAACAGGGTCAGATGAAAGGCCCTCCCCAATCAGTGGATTTGGAAAGGGACAGGAAGGAGATGAGGGAGGGAGGGTAGGATTGGGACGGATTAAGGGAGCGGGATACAGAGTTAATAAAATGTAACTAATAATAAACAAATAAAATTTAATTAAAAAATTAACTAAAAAATATATAATTCTTTTTGGATTTATATTATACGAGGGTGTGCTGTTAGGTTGATACGCCAATGAAAGTGACCAGAGAGAATGGAGTCTCTGTCACTTTGTCTTTTTTATATCAGAAATTTATTTCAGCATGAGGAAATATCTTGGTCATATCCATTTGATGCTTCCTTGCTTCTTAATATGTTCCTGGTTTACTGGATATACTTTTTTTAAATTTTTTAATTAATTACACTTTATTCTCTTTGTATACCCCCTGTGGTTCCCTTCCTCCTCCTGTCTGAATACCTCCCTTCCTCCACCCTCTGCATGCATGCCCCTCTCCAAGTCCACTGTTTGAGGAAGTCTTCTTTTCCTTCCTTCTGAACCTAGTCAGTTAGGTCTCATCAGGAGTGGCTGCATTCTCTTCTTCTGTGGCATGGTAATGCTGCTTTCCCCTCAGGGGGTGGTAATTAAAGAGCAGGCCAATCAGTTCATGTCAGAGACAGCCCCTGTTCCTATTACAATGGAACCCACTTGGATATTGAACTGCCATGGGCTACATCTGTGCAGGGGTCTTAGGGTATCTGCATGCATAGACCTTGGTTGGAGTTTCAGTCTCAGGAAAGACCCCTTTCCTCAGATTGTTTTGTTCTGTTGCTCTCCTTGTAGAGTTCCTGTCCTCCAGATCAGACTGTTTCCCACTTCTTTCCTAAGATTCCCTGCATGCTGCCTAAAGGTTGTCCATAAGTCTCAGCATATGCATTGATAGTCTGAAGGGCAGAGCTTTTCAAAGGTCCTCTGTGCCAGGCTTCTGACTTGTTCCCTCTTTTCTCCTTCTTCTGATGTCCAGCCTCTTGCCTTTCTGGATAGGAATTGAGCATTTTAGCAAGACTCGTCTCTCTGCATTAGTTTCTTTAGGTGTACTGATTTTAGTAGGTTTATCCTATATATGTCTACATGAGTGAGTATATACTGTGTGCATCTTTATGTCTCTGGGATAGCTCACTCAGAATGATCTTTTCCAGATCCCACCATTTCCCTGCAAATTTCATGATTTCCTTGTTTTTTATCACTGAGTAATATTCCATTGTATAGATATACAGTTGTATAGATATACAGTTTGTGCATCCATTCCTCCACTGAGGGCATCTGTTCTGTTTCAGGCTTCTGGCTCTTACAAATAAGGCTGCTATAAACACGGTTGAGCAAATGTCCTTATTGCGTGTGTGAGAATCTTTTGGATATATGCCTAGGAGTAATATAGCTGGATCTTGAGGAAACACTATTTCAAGTTGTCTGAGAAAGCGCCAGATTGATTTCCAGAGTGGTTGTAAAACTCTACATTTCCAACAGCAGTGGAGGAGGGTTCCCCTTTCTCCACAACCTCTCCAGCATGTGTTGTCTCTTGAGGTTTTGATCTTAGCCATTCTAATGGGTGTAAGGTGAAATCTTAGGGTTGTTTTGAATTGCATTTCACTGATGGCTAATGAGGTTGAGCATTCCTTTGTGTGTTTTTCTGCCACTTGATATTCCTCTGCAGGGAATTCTCTGCTTAGCTCTGTATCACAGTTTTTAATGGGATTACTTGATTTTTTGCTGTTTAACTTCTTTAGTTCTTTATATATATTGGATATTAGCCCTCTGTCAGATATAGGGTTGGTGAAGACCATTTCCCAATCAGTGTCATGTTGTTTTGTTCTGAGGAGAGTGTCCTTTGCGAGTGTCCTTTGCTTTAAAAAGTTTTCAGTTTAGTGAGGTCCCATTTATTGATTGTTGCTCTTAGAGTCTGTGTTGTTGGTGTTCTGTTCAGTAAGATGTCTCCAGTGCCAATGACTTCAAGGTTATTCCCCCCTTTTTCTTCTAAGTGGTTTAGTGTGTCTAGTTCTATGTTGAGGTCTTTGATCCAGTTGGGCTTTAGTTTTGTGCAGTGTGATAAGTATGGATCTATTTGTATTTTTCTACAGGTAGACATCCAGTTAGACCATCATCATTTGTAAAGATGCTGTCTTTTTTCCATTGAATGGATTTGGCCATTTTGTCAAAAAACGTGTCTATAAGTGTGTGCATTTATGTCAGGGTCTTCTAATTGATTCCATTGATCCACTAGTTTGCTTCTATCCCAGTACCATGCAGTTTTTATTATTGTTGCTCTATAGTACAGCTTGAGATCGGGCATGGAGATAACTCCTGAAGATCTTTTACTGTAGAGAATTGTTTTAGCAATTCTGGGTTTCTTGTTTTTCCATATGAAGGTGACAATTTTTCTTTCAAGATCTGTAAAGGATTGTGTTGGTAATTTGATAGGAACTGCATTGAATCTGTAGATTGCTTTTGGTAAGATGGCCATTTTTACTATGTTAATCCTACCAAGCCATGAGAATGGGAGATCTTTCCAACTTACAATAACTTCCTCTAATTCTTTCTACAGAGATATTAAATTTTTTTCATACAAGTCTTTGACTTGCTTGGTTAGGTTCACACCAAGGTATTTTATAGCCTTTGTGACTATTGTGAATGGTGTTGTTTCCCTAATATATTTCTCATTCCTTATTTCTTTGGTATACAGGAAGGCTACTAATTTTTTTGAGTTAATTTTGTATCCAGCCACTTTGCTGAAGGTACTAATCAGCTGTAGTAGTTCCCTGACACAATTTTGGGGTCACTAAGGTATATTATCATATCATCTGCATACAGTGATACTTTGACTTCTTCCTTTCCAATTTGTATCCCATTGATCTCCTTCAATTATATTATTGCTCTAGCTAGGCCTTCAAAAACAAAGTTAAAGAGATATGGTGAGAGAAGACAGCCGCCGTGCCTTGTCCCTGATTTCAGTGGGAATGATTTAAGTTTCTCTCCCTTGAGTTTGATGTTGGCTATAGGCTTGCTGTATATCACCTTTATTATGTTCAGGTGTGTGCCTTGTATCCCTGATTTCTCCAATATTTTAAACATGAATGGATGTTGAATTTTGTCAAATGCCTTTTGAGCATCTAAGGAGATGATCATATGTTTGTTTGTTTTTTCCTTCAGTTTGTTTATATGGTGGATCACATTGATGGATTTCTGTAGATTGAACTACCCCTGCATGCCTGAGATGAAGCCTACTTGTTCATAGGGATGATATCTTCGATGTGTTCTTATTTTTAGTTTGCAAGTATTTTGTTTGCATCAATGTTCATGAGAGAAATTGACCTGAAATTCTCTTTCTTTGTTGGGTCTTTGTGAGGTTTAGGTAACAATGTGACTGTGGCTTCATAGAATGAGTTTGGTCATGTTTCTTCTGTTTCTAGTTTGTGGAATAGTATGAAGTGTATTGGTGTTAGCTCTTCTTTGATGTTTTGGTAGAATTCAGCTCTGAAACCATCTGGCCCTGGGCTTTTTCTGCATGGTAGAATTATGATGTCAGCTTCTATTTCCTTAGGGGATATAAGACTATTTAATTGTTTTACCTGGTCTTGTTTCACCTTTGGCATGTAGAATCAGTTAAGAAATTGTCCATTTCATTTAGATTTTCAAATTTTGTGGCATATAGTCTTTGGAAGTAAGACCTAATTATTGTTTGGATTTCTTCAGTGTCTGTGGTTATGTCCCCCTTTTCATTTCTGATTTTGTTGATTTAGGTAGTTTTTCTCTGCCTAAGGGTTTGACTATCTTGTCGATTTTCTCAAAGAACCATCTCTTGGTTTCATTTATTCTTTGAATAGTTTTATTAGTTTTTGAATTATTTATTTCAACCCTGAGTTTGATTATTTCCAGCCATCTACTCTTCTTTGGTGTGTCTGATTTTTTTTTTTTTTTTTTTACCCCTAGGGCTTTTAAGTGAGTCATTAAGTTGCTTGCATGAGATGTTTCGAATTTCTTTTTGAAGGCACTTAGTGCTATGAACTTTCCTCTTAGCACTGCTTTCATTGTGTCCCATAAGTTAGGGTATGTTGTGCCATCATTTTCATTGAATTCTAGGAAGTCTTTAATTTCTTTCTTTATTTCTTCTCTGACCCAGCTGTCATTTAGTAGCAAGTTGTTCAGTTTCCATATATGTGTAGGCCTTTTACTATTTTTTTTTTTCATTGAGGTCCTGTTTCAGTCCAGATCAGATAGGATACAAGGGATTATCCCAATCTTCTTGTATCTATTGAGGCTTGCTTTGTGACTAATTATATGGTCTATTTTGAAGAAGGTTTCATGAGGTGCTGAGAAGAAAGTAAATTCTTTTGAGTTTGGGTGAAAGGTTCTGTAGATGTCTGTGAGGTCCGTTTGATTCATGATCTCTTCAGAGTTATTGTTTCTTTGTTTAATTTCTGTTTTGTTGACCTGTCCTTCCCTTTGTTGAGAGTGGGCTGTTGAAGTCTCCCAGTATTAATGTGTTTGGTTCTATGGGTGGTTTAAGTTTTATTAAAATTTCTTTTACAAGTGTGGATGCCCTTGCATTTGGGGCATATATGTTCAGGATTATGATATCTTCCTGTTGGATTTTTCTCCTGATGAGTACGAAGTTTCCTTCTCTATGTCTTTTGATTAATTTTGGTTGAAAATCTACTTTATTAGATATTAGAATCGCTACTGGTGCTTGTTTCTTGGGTCCATTTGCTTGGAAAACCATCTTCCATCCTTTTACCCTCAGGTAATGTCTGTCTTTGTGACTTAGCTGTGTTTCTTGTATGCAACACATTCTTGGGTCTTATTTACGCATGCATTTTCTTAGTCTGTGTCTTTTTACTGAAGAATGATTTCATTGATTTTGAGGGAGATTGATTAATGACCAGTGGCTCTTAGATTCTTTCATATTGATGTTAGCCATGTTAGTGTGTTTGTGTGTTTGTGTACTTTTTGTTTTGCTGTAGTGAGGTTATTTACTTTCTGTGAATTTTTTGGAAGTAGTTTTCTTGGGTTGTATTTTTCCTTCTAGTGTCTTCTATAACACTGGATTTGAGTGTAGGTATTGTTTTTGTCATTGAATATCTTCTTTTCTTTGTTTATGAGGATTTAGAGTTTTGCTGGGTATGGTAGCCTAGGCTGACATCTGTGTTTTCTTACGGTCTGCATGATATCTTTCCAGGCTCTTCTAGCTTTCATAGTTTCTGTTGAGAAGTCAGGTGTGATTCTGATGGGTTTGCCATTATATGTTACTTGGCTTTTTCCCTTGCAACTTTTAGCATTTTTTTCTTTTCTCTGTATACTTAATGTTTGGATTATTATGTGGTGGGAGGATTTTTCTTTCTGGTCTAATTTATTAGGTGCTCTGTAGGTCTCTTGTATTCTTATAGTCCTCCCCTTGAAGTTGGGGAAATATTTTTCAATGATTTTGTTAAAAATATTTTCTGGGCCTGGGAGGAGGGAATCTTCTTTTTCCTCTATTCCTATTGTTCTTAGGTTTTGTCTTTGTCTTTTTATGTTGTCTTGGATGTCTTGGATGGTTTGTGTCAGGAATTTTTAGATTTATTATTTTCTTTGCTGGATACATCGATTTCTTCCATAGTATCTCCCACACCTGAGATTTTTTTCTTTCATCTCTTGTAGTCTGTTGGTTATGCTTACCTCTGTAGTTCCTGTTTTCTTTCCTAGGTTCTCCCTCTCCATGATTTCCCTCATTTGAGTTTTCTTTAATTCTTCCAAATCTATCTTCAGATCTTGAAACATTTTGTTGATTTCCTTCACCTGTCTGTCTGTATTTTCCTGCAATTTCTTCAGCTGTTTGAATATTCCTCTGTTTCTTCTATTTCATTCAGTGATTTAACTGTTTCCTCTCTGAATGCCACAAATTGGTTGGTTGCATCTTCCTGTATTTTTTACGATGACCATATTTTTTTATTACATCCTACCCTAATTCTTTATGTGTTTTATTTACTTCCTCCATTAATTTCTTTATAAGCATAGATGTAAGAACATGTTCTTGAATTTCACTTATGTTAGGGTGTCCAGGGCTACTCACTCCTGGATAACTGGTTCCTGAGAATGCCATATTGCTTTGCCTTCTCTTGGTTGTGCTTTTTCACTGGCCTCTACCCATCTCTCTGTCTCAGATGTTGTCTGATAATTTTTTATGTCTGTTGGGCCCTGGGGCAGGGAGAATCCACTTGGTGGGGTTCTGAAGTTCTCCTCTGCTTTTTGGGTATGGTCAACTGAATGGTGGTTCTTCTCAGGAATTGTCACAGTTTCCTTCAGGTTATGGACCTGTATGGTAACTCTCCTTTCATCAGAAGAATCCTGGTGTTGGCTACCCTGCTGCTGGGGTTCTTGCTCTGAATTTATGGAGCAGCAGCTGTTGCTATTAAGGTGTAATTGTTGGGTGCAGCCCTGTTGAAGAACCAGGGATTCCCCCAGTCTTGTCAGTTTAGCTAGGGATAAGTGATTGATCTTTGGCACAGTGTCTGAGGACTGCTGTAATGCTCTCTGGTTTTTGTATGTCTGAGGATGCAGCTGTGTGCCCCTGTGCCCTAGTGGTACTCCACAAAGGTAGGTGAGCATGCTGTTCACTCATGCAGTAGAAGGCTATAGCCTAGAGTCTGCTTGAATCCAGAGAGTCTTTTGATGCTGGGTGTCCTGAGCATTGGACCTGACGATACCCCCCGCTGTGGGGTTTCCTCCTGACAGGACACCCAGTCTTTGCTTTGAGGACAGCCTTTCTGTCTGTGATGGCAAGTAGAACCTACAGGCACAGACTTATGTGGCTCTGCCTTTCTGCCTTTTTGGCGATTGGGTGCCTAGGCATCTGCCAAAACTGGGTAACTATTCCCGAGACCTTTTTGGGGTGGTGGTATCAGCTGTGTGCTCTGAGATCAGACCAGCCATTTCCCTTCCTATGGGTTTACACCCAACAGAGAAACTTGGTCTCTGGTGCCATGGGGCCCACATTTCTATCTGGGACAGCAAATCAGGTGTGCAGGCAGGACTCTGTGCTGGTGTCTGGGCCCTGGCTCTGGCTCTGGGCAGGCTTCTGGGCACTGCAGAACCTGAGTCTTTTTCATGGGATGACTAGGTGACCTAAGGTCAGTCCCAATCTTTTCCTGCACTGTGGGATTATCTCTTGACTGGAAATTCCAGTCTCTGATGTTGTGGTACCCACAGTTCACTCTGGGACAGTGATCAGAACTCACTGACATGTGGCTCTGGGCTGGTGACCAAGCACCTTGTGGAACCAGGATCTCTTCCTCAGTTTAGCTGGCTGAGTTAAAGCTGATTGAATCCTCCATCATGGGATATCCTCTCACCTGGGAAACATAATCACTTGTTTTTATGGCATCCAGTTCTGACTGCTGGAGAAAAAGGGGGGAATAACCTTGAAGTCATTGGCACTGGAGACATCTTACTGAACAGAACACCAACAACACAGACTCTAAGAGCAACAATCAATAAATGGGACCTCACTAAACTGAAAACTTTTTAAAGCAAAGGACACTCGCAAAGGACACTCTCCTCAGAACAAAACAACATGACACTGATTGGGAAATGGTCTTCACCAACCCTATATCTGACAGAGGGCTAATATCCAATATATATAAAGAACTAAAGAAGTTAAACAGCAAAAAATCAAGTAATCCCATTAAAAACTGTGATACAGAGCTAAGCAGAGAATTCCCTGCAGAGGAATATCAAGTGGCAGAAAAACACACAAAGGAATGCTCAACCTCATTAGCCATCAGTGAAATGCAATTCAAAACAACCCTAAGATTTCACCTTACACCCATTAGAATGGCTAAGATCAAAACCTCAAGAGACAACACATGCTGGAGAGGTTGTGGAGAAAGGGGAACCCTCCTCCACTGCTGTTGGAAATGTAGAGTTTTACAACCACTCTGGAAATCAATCTGGCGCTTTCTCAGACAACTTGAAATAGTGTTTCCTCAAGATCCAGCTATATTACTCCTAGGCATATATCCAAAAGATTCTCACACACGCAATAAGGACATTTGCTCAACCGTGTTTATAGCAGCCTTATTTGTAAGAGCCAGAAGCCTGAAACAGAACAGATGCCCTCAGTGGAGGAATGGATGCACAAACTGTATATCTATACAACTGTATATCTATACAATGGAATATTACTCAGTGATAAAAAACAAGGAAATCATGAAATTTGCAGGGAAATGGTGGGATCTGGAAAAGATCATTCTGAGTGAGCTATCCCAGAGACATAAAGATGCACACAGTATATACTCACTCATGTAGACATATATAGGATAAACCTACTAAAATCAGTACACCTAAAGAAACTAATGCAGAGAGACGAGTCTTGCTAAAATGCTCAATTCCTATCCAGAAAGGCAAGAGGCTGGACATCAGAAGAAGGAGAAAAGAGGGAACAAGTCAGAAGCCTGGCACAGAGGACCTTTGAAAAGCTCTGCCCTTCAGACTATCAATGCATATGCTGAGACTTATGGACAACCTTTAGGCAGCATGCAGGGAATCTTAGGAAAGAAGTGGGAAACAGTCTGATCTGGAGGACAGGAACTCTACAAGGAGAGCAACAGAACAAAACAATCTGAGGAAAGGGGTCTTTCCTGAGACTGAAACTCCAACCAAGGTCTATGCATGCAGATACCCTAAGACCCCTGCACAGATGTAGCCCATGGCAGTTCAATATCCAAGTGGGTTCCATTGTAATAGGAACAGGGGCTGTCTCTGACATGAACTGATTGGCCTGCTCTTTAATTACCACCCCCTGAGGGGAAAGCAGCATTACCATGCCACAGAAGAAGAGAATGCAGCCACTCCTGATGAGACCTAACTGACTAGGTTCAGAAGGAAGGAAAAGAAGACTTCCCCAAACAGTGGACTTGGAGAGGGGCATGCATGCAGAGGGTGGAGGAAGGGAGGTATTCAGACAGGAGGAGGAAGGGAACCACAGGGGGTATACAAAGAGAATAAAGTGTAATTAATTAAAAAATTTAAAAAAAGTATATCCAGTAAACCAGGAACATATTAAGAAGCAAGGAAGCATCAAATGGATATGACCAAGATATTTCCTCATGCTGAAATAAATTTCTGATATAAAAAAGACAAAGTGACAGAGACCTAGAGACAGAGATTCCATTCTCTCTGGTCACTTTCATTGGCGTATCAACCTAACAGCACACCCTCGTATAATATAAATCCAAAAAGAATTATATATTTTTTAGTTAATTTTTTAATTAAATTTTATTTGTTTATTATTAGTTACATTTTATTAACTCTGTATCCCGCTCCCTTAATCCGTCCCAATCCTACCCTCCCTCCCTCATCTCCTTCCTGTCCCTTTCCAAATCCACTGATTGGGGAGGGCCTTTCATCTGACCCTGTTTTATCAGGTATCTCCAGAGTCCTCCTCTGTGGCCTAGCAGGACTGTTCCTCCCTTGGGTGGGTCAAAGAGCCTGCCATTGAGTTCTTGTCAGAAATAGTCCCTGTTTCCCTTACTATGGGAAACCAATTGTTAACTGATCTATCAAGGGCTTCATCCAAGCAAAGGTTCTAGGTTATATCCATACACGGTCCTTGGTGGAGTGTCAGTCTCAGAAAAGACCTTTGTCCCCAGATATATATTTAATATTTTTTATTTTAATTTTTATTAATTACACTTTATTCACTTTCTATACCTCCTTAACTCCCTGTCCCACCCATCCTACCTTCCTTACCCCACTCCACACTCGCCCCTCCCTAAGTCCACTGATGGGGTGGCCTTTCGCTCCTTCCTTCTGATCCTAGTCTATCAGATCTCATCAGGAGTGGCTGCATTTTTTTTTTCTCTGTGGCCTGGGAAGGCTGCTGCCCAATCAGGGTGAAGTGATCAAACAGCAGGCCAACTAGTTCATGTCACAGGTGGTCCCAGCTCCCATTACTATGGAACCCACTTGGGCACTAAACTGCCATGAGCTACATCTGTGCATAGGTTCTAGGTTATCTCCAAGCATGGAACTTAGTTGGGTATGAGTCTCAGAAAAGACCCCTGTGCTCAGAATTTTTGGTTCTGTTTCTCTACTTGTGGAGTTCCTGTCCTCTCTAGGTCTTACTGTTTCCCCCTTCTTTCATTAGTTTGTATGCACTCTGCCCAACAGTTGGCCATAATTCTCAGCATCTGTTTTGATAGACTGCAGAGCAGAAACTTTCAGAGGCCCTTTATGGCAGCTCCTAACATGTTCCCTGGATTGTTTGCATTGGTAAATTTTTTTTTCAATGCAGTTTATTCAGAAACCTTGAACAATCCTCGGACCCTGGGGAAAGCCAGCCCACAGCTTAAATAGCCTCTGGGTAGCCAACCCAGGCGTGCCATGTGGGCAATGCAGATAGGTCCACATACATGGAAGCAAGCCAGATCCTCAGCCTTAGCCAAATGTGGAATTGTTCGTGACAGAGAACACTCACCATCGGGAAGGTGGAAGGCTGAAACCAGCTCCATCTTTAAGGCATAGCATTCCGCAGCTCTCTACAGTTCCCCCTTTTTGTTTTAGATGCATCAGGCAAGAGTAATTTTAAAGTCTGGTTTTCACTTTTAAAATGATAGATGTGCTTTATGGTTTCACTCATAAAGAGGATTCTTTGTTTTACTATTACAAAAACAGGTTTGAAAAAAAAAATTTAAATGTTTAAAAAGCAGGTACCATGGTTGTTTTTGTCTTTGTCTGTTTTTTTGTTTGTTTGTTTCTTTGTTTGTTTGTTTCGTTTTGTTTTTGTCTGCTGGCTTCTGTTTTGGTGTGCTCATAAAGTCTGGGAAACTTGGAGAGCTTCCAATATGGTGGAGGGAATCTGGTGGACTCTCCAATTCCGGGAAAAGGGGCCCATAAAAGTTCTCCTCTTTTTGGGACAAGGAGAGAGAGTCATTGGTATCATCTTCTGTGTGATAAGAGGGTTGATGTTGCCTGCTCTCATCTGGAAGCTGTGGAAAGGGCTGCGGAGCCTCTATTCCTTCTGTAATCTACATGTGTGGAGAGGACACATGAGGGTCTCCA
This sequence comes from Meriones unguiculatus, assembly GCF_030254825.1. Classification (NCBI taxonomy): domain Eukaryota; kingdom Metazoa; phylum Chordata; class Mammalia; order Rodentia; family Muridae; genus Meriones; species Meriones unguiculatus. The sequence continues at coordinate 2,615,484 of NW_026843713.1, forward strand.
CTCTTTCTGGAATCTGTGGGACTTGTGCTTGGTAGGGGCTGGTCAAGTCCTGGTATTTGGGTATTTTGGTTGCTCGAACGTGACAATGTTGAATTTCTATGTTACATATGTAACTCTCTCTGTCTGTATGTTTATCTGTAGATTTGGATATTTTTAAATATGAGACAATTAGAATCAATACCTCTGAGTTTGATCCTTGATCATCTGAGTTAAATTTTATAAAACATTTTAAAATTTATAAGATATTTTCATATAGTAACCCTTGGGCAGTCTAACAAAAAACTTAAAACAGTTGATCAACCCTTTGTGGGAAATATAAAACCTTGGTATTTATTTTATTAAATTTACAAGGTAAAACAAAGCCATGCTGTTCCAAGCCATCCAATTAAAAAATGCAGTTATTACAATATATTTGTGTTAATAAAAATGGAGATTCTTTAATACAAAATGTTTGCTCATGCACTTTTACAGGAAAAAAAGTACCACAGTTCTATATTAGCTGAGGGTTATTTAGGTTTATATCCAGATCATTGTTAAATAAAACTTTTCTCCTTTAATTTTTTGCTGTTAAGTTTTAGTACAATATGATAGAATTATTAAGATTTGCCAGCCCCTTTATAAATTATCAGTTTGTGCCAGTTTTTTTTAACTTTAAAATAGTAATATATTAAAATTTCCTAGCCATTGAATTATGTTATCTTTATGGAATGCTGATATTTGCAAAAAAGAGGACAGTTGCTGGATTTGAAATGTATTTAAAATACAGTATAACTGAGTTAAGTAGTTACTACCATAATTAAAGAGACATCAAAGAAAGTTATAGATATCACCTATTCTAGATATCCTACACAATTATTGAAATATATGCAAGATATGAATAATATTTTCAATAATAGATAATTCTAATGTAATATTTCTGATATACATATATATATAAATTGTAAGATGTATTAAGGATTCTCATGTAAATTATGGATTAAAAGCACAAACTACCTTTAAATAAAAAAAAAAGTTTTGCTTGGATTTTAGTTTAAAAAGAGCAGATATAAAGTTATGCTAAAGATTATAGTTGAGTACAAGATTGAGTTTTACCCAGTCTTGTTTAGATTTTTTTTAAAGATTAAAAGTAAAATTGGTACCATAAAATTTGCCTATATAAATCTACCTAAAATTTGGTTCTAAAACACACATTTAAAAATGTGCCAAAATTGAGATTATAACATCCTGTTTTATAGTATGAAGTTTAGAGGAGATGATAAAGGTAGTCAGGAGTAACTCAAATATGCTGGCCCTCAGACTTGTCAGTGATCTAATCAATATGGCATTTTAACATATGTAAGCTCATTATGACAGAGTCCAACATGTTGAGGCACACAAAAAAAATAATTCAATTTTTATAGGTACAACCTATAGTTATTCTATTTAAAACAAAAGTTAGCACAATTGTTGATACTTTAACTGTATTTGCTGATGGTTCATTATCTAATATTGCTGCCTATGCTTATAAAAGAAAATCCATATCTTTTCAAGTGTCTAACACATCTGAGCAAATAGCAGAGTTATCTGCAGTATTGGCTGTGTTTCAAGGTTTTAAAAAGCAGTCTTTGAACATTTTTCCAGATAGTGCATATGTAGCTCATTTTTTCCTTGGTTAGAGAGTGCAGGTCAAATTCAGACATCTTCTCCTGCTGGAATTTTATGTTTACAATTTCAGAAATTGATAAAAAAAAAACAACTTTCTTTTTTTATAGGACATTTGAGTGCTCATTCTAAGTTGCCAGGACCCCTGTCTAAAGGAAATCAATTGTCATATCAAACCACCAAAGTATATTGTTCACAGTTAAAAAGAGCCTAAGATGCCCATAATATGCATCATCTTAGTAATCAAACCTTCAGACTTAAGTATGCATTGACTAAGGAAGAGGCCCATAGTATAGTCAAGGCATGAAGTACTGTCCTCAATTTCACCCTGTCTCTCATTTGCAAGTCAATCCTAAAGGATGGTTTCCAAATCAGATTTGGCAAATGGATATTATTCATATTCCTGAATTTAAACATTTAAAATATATACGGGTTTACCTAGATACCTATTCTGCATTTATTTTTCCCATGTCTCAACCAGGAAAAGCTGCAAAGAATGTTATTTCTCCTTGTCTACAGGCTTTTAATGTTCTGGAAGTTTCTAAGAATTTTAAAATGGACAATTGTACAGGATATACTAGCAAGTCATTTAAAAGATTTTTTTTCAAGAATTTCAAGTTTTTCATATAACTAAAATAACTTACAATACTCAAGGACAGGGAATGGTAGAGCATGTCAAACAATACTATTCAGATTTATTTAGAAAAAAAAAAAAAAACAAGAAGGGTGAGCTACTTCCCTGGACACCTAAGAATCATCTTAACCATGTTGTTTTCATTCTGAATTTTTAAAATTTGGATAAGCATGGTAAATCTGCAGCAGATAGATGTTGGCTTAGAGAAACCAAGAAAACTTTTGCTAAAATAAAATGGAGGGATCCTTTAAAAAAATCAATGGCATGGACCCAACCCTGTACTCACATGGGGATGAGTTTGTCTTTTTCTGCAGGAAAATTATGCAGCTTAATGGCTACTGGAAAATCTGGCATGACAAGTGGATGAGGAGTTTTCTCCTGTTAATGATAATGATTTCAATGAAGACCCCTCCAGTCTTGATGACTGTTGGTTGGGCTTACTTTGCTAAATCATCTCTACTACATCCAGTTTCCTAGGATGATCCAGAAGTCCTTGTTTATGTCAACAACACTTGGGTTTAGGATTTCCTGCTTTTGAAGGAAAACAAGTAAAACAGACTCATAACTTCTCAGGAATAGGGAGAGATCATCCTTTTGTTTTAACAAAGTATTCATCAGGACAGCTTACCAGTGTCCCATGTATAGGTCATAGGTCTGAATGCCTACAACTCTAATGTTGGGATGGTAGCCGAAGACTATCTTTGCAACCAGGCAAAGGGGAATATTGGAGGACAGTCTTACAATTCCAATGAGTTACACACCCTGTTAGAAAAGGGATCAACATACTTGTCCTCCACTGATGGTTCCTTGGACAAGATGCATTGGATAAATGCCCTCCATCTACTCCTTGGACTCTGACCCTGCATTTACAGCCATGGACTGGACTGGTATATCCTTAAGGATATTAAGAATTTGGCTTCTGGTAAAGGCAGTCAAAATTTCTTTGTTTCAGAAAAATACTTTGGTGCTGGACTTTGAAGAAATTCAAATTCAAATTGGCAAACCTATGTATGGAAATTGGGGGCTGTGTTGGGATATATAGGTATTCTCTCTTGGTTTGCTAAGTTATTCAAGTATACTTCTGTTTTGGCATGTGATAATCCTCCTTATTTACTGCTTATTGGAAAAATTGTAGTAAGACATTTTAAGAACAATAATACCTATTCAAATAAATGTATGTATTTCGATCTTAATAATTGTAGTAGTGCTAATAATAATACTCTTTAAGTATTAGTTGTTAAGCAACCTGCTTTTGTTATGATTCCTGTTAAGAATTCTTATTCTTGGTATGATGAAACAGAATTTAATTGGACTCAGATTCAGAATTACCTTGCTGCTATTTGGTCTAGCAAAACCTTCTCTTTGGATGTGTTAAAGATGAGAGATAAGATCCATAACGTACAGTTTTCCAAGAAACCTAGGTTAGAATTGGCCAATACAGCCTGGAATATATTTAGTAGCCTCAGGATGTACTTTCCAACTTTTGACTCTGTGCTTTTTGAGGACTGATACCTGCGGGTATGGGTTTGTTGGCCTGTGCCTGCCTTCCTTGTGTGTTATAGTAACTTTTCAACAACTTCAATGCATACAAGTGCAGTTGCATGAATTTAAATTAAAGATCTCTAACAACCTCATTTAATATGGAGGTAAGTCAATGACATGTAAGAGTAAAATAGCGTTTTTTCCAACCTAGGACCGACGCTCATAAAAATCACATTCCAGACCTTGATGATGAGTAAGGAAAAATGCACATTTTGCCAATCTAAAAAAGGCTCTCATAAAACAAAGAAGGGAGAACTAAAGATGTCTGGTAATTGGAATTCTGCCTCCTGGCCATGGCAGATGTGGGTCTTATGTAAGTTCCAAGCCTCTGTTGTGAGCCTGAGAAGTAGATAGGAAGCTTCCTACAACCTTGGCAAACAGAGAACAAACCTGAGTGAATTCCGGGATGCCTTGCCAGGTGGCACAGATGTGTTGCTTTGTGAAAAATTTTTTTTTTTCTTGTATCCTTTGTTCTTTAAGCATTGTTCATGTTCAGTAAACTGAGTCTTGATCAGGAATCTGTCTTGTCTTCAATCTTCTCATCTCTGTTCCCCCATTTACAGTCCTTCTTTCAGGTGGACCCTGTTAGAGTAGCCTGCAGTACTGTTAGATTACCTTCTCTTTTCCCTGCTCTTAAAGACTCATTACCCCAGCCCCTACACTCTGCAATAAGAATGTGAAGGTACACTTAGTCAGTATGCTAGCAACTGCTGAGTTCAAAGTCACAATCTAAGAAAATTTAGATCCAAGGCCACAGTAGGAGACCACCTTGTTATTCAACACATTCCCCATAATCCCACATCCCCAAATATTTACTCACTGGGGAGAAAGTGCTAGAGAGACAGATTACTAAATAGAGAGGTCTAGACCAACAGAAACAAAGATATAACATGACAGAGACTGGGAGACAGAGACTCCATTCCCTCTGGTCATTTTCTTTGGCAAAACAACCTCACAGCACACCCTACTATAATATAACTCCAATAGGAATTAAATTATCTAACAGGGGCATGCCTCCTATTCCTTCCCAGACATTTTCTTAATGGGAACCCACATGTACATAGATGAGCTTCAAGAGGACAGTGGAATTCAAATCACCAGAATAAAATGGAGGAGCTTCTAGGCTAAAAGAATATAGTTATCCTGAAAGTTTGTCATTCAATACAATGAATAAAGTCCCAACACCCTTCAAGGACTAAAAAATATGATAGACAAACTCCTTGGAAAAAAATTGGAATATTTCCATAATGGAGGATTCTTCAGCTAAGAATATGTTATCATATTTTCTGGCAAAAGGATGAAACCAGGAAAAATTGTCCCGGGTGAAATAACTAAAATTCAAAATGACAGATATATAATGTATTCACTTATTAGGAGATCTACAAATAGTGAGGGATAAAGTTCCTATAGGGCATCTATTGTGACCAAACCAGTGTGCCTTGAGGGAGACTGGGTGTCAGTTAATTGAGTTGTGGGTCCAGGACATCCTTCGGAAATTTTCAAGAAACCCAGGCTGTTGTTATTAAAATATGTTGCTCTCTCCCTCAAAAGATAGATCAGTGCAATGTTACTTCTGCATCAAATTGGATTGCATACTGAGAACCACAGTTGGATATTATGCAGAGAGAGAATTTAAAACATCCAGCTCTAACTGAGATTACATTATTAAATTATCCCTCCCCTCAGAGCTCTAGGAAGCCTACAGGACAGTAGGCAGAAGAGTGTCATAATTAGAGAGAAGTGAGGGCACAAGAATAAAACCCTGAGAATCAGACCACAGAGGAAGACGACATAGCCAGCAATGATGAGACCTGATTAGCTAGAGTCAATTAGAAGGGGGACAAGGAGCTCACTTATCACAGAACTTTAGAAAGGGCCTAAGGGTAGGAGAAGGACTGTAGGCGAGACTGTGAGGAAAAAAGAGGGAGCATCAAGGGGAAAACAAAGTGAATAAATCATAATAAATAAATACATAAGAAAAGCTCTGATCAAGGTGATGAAGTATAGGGCTTTTCAGGAATGATGGCTTCTTTGGGTGATGTCAGTGTGCAGCATGGATGAACTCAATTTTCTTAATGGGACTTTGCACTGAGACTTAATCATGTTCTAATGACCATATATACAACACATCTTAAAATTGATGAAATTCAAAGAAAAATATTAGTGGGACACATGGTAGGAATTTGAAGCTGGGAAAATGAAAGAGTGTAATGTATATCACATTAACACATAAGTAATAATATATATATTTTATATATATAATATATATATATTGACAACTTTTATATTGACCTTTAACATGGAGAAAAGCTTCTGCTAAAGTAGGGCAGAGTTTGACTTTGTAAGGCATGCTTTCCAGGAACTCATTGTGTAACAGAGAATCCTAACCAAGAATTAGTGGTTACCCAACTACCTCAGACCACATGCGTTCATGTGGCACCTCTGAACAAGCAGTCCTGGAACAACACTATGTTCAGAGGATTTTTCTGCAGGACCACAGCAGGAAACGCAGCTCCTTTTCTGTTTTTTGCATATAACACAGACCTTTCCCTGTCCTAAAGGCCCAGTTTTAACTGCAATCACTAGGATGAAGAGGGTTCCACACAGACCACTGAAAGGGACACAGCTGCCAATCAGTGAAGGCAAACCTGCAAAGCTGCTCATACCAGGTTGGCAATGAATGTGTGAAACAGCACCCGCTGTGAAAGAGTTTACTGCCCCTCACTTTTCCTTTTACAGACACTGAACTTTCTCTGTTTCAGCCAAAGCAGTCCCAGAAATTATCTGATTTCCTTCTCTTTTCCCTGCTCTTAGAGACTCAGTACCCCAGGGAAACCTAGGCCATGCTAGCCTAGCATATGAATAAGAATGTGGAGATACATTTAGTGAGTACATGAATGACTGCTCAATTCAAATTTAAAACCTAGGAATTTCAGGTCGAAGAGCACAGTAGGAGACCACCTTTTCATTCTGTACATTCCCTTTAATCCCACATTACTTTGAAGCTTCCCTACTTAGAAACTGTCCAATGAAATAAACATGAAAGATTCATTTCCTTCCTGATATTGTCACAGAGGTAAACAGGAGTAAAGGTGTGGGATGTGTATAAAGGGATGAGATAAAGGCTAGTTGGGTTTCACAAGAAAAAATCATTGGACAAGGATCAGAGATAATGGACACTGAGGAAAGTTTGTTTACTCATCTCCATGGAAACCTCAAGATTCTCTCAGGTACTGATTGGCTGAGAGGGAGAATGATGTCCTGCAGCAAGCTAAAGCCAGCGAGAGTTTCAGGAACCGGTTATTAAAATGGCCAAGTGGACAGCCTGCTTGAGACAAAGTGTGAGTAGCCCTACATGCTGCTATCTGGGCAGCTGAAAGCACAAAACCCAGAGATGAAGGACCCTGTGTCCAACACTCTTCTTTCAGGAAAAGTGGCACAATTTCTTTCAAGTGATCATTAAAAATCACGTGTCTTTGACCTGTGAGTTTCACTTCATCACAGGTTCCATTAATATTTGATAATATGTCCTCAGTCAGTGAATTGCTTTCTATGAAAATGATCCCTGAACAAGTAAATTATGTGAACGAAAAATGTTGAATTGAAAACTAGCTTATATTTTTGCAGAGAGGATCCAAGATGTCACTTCAGCAAGCAATGATCTTGTTGCATTCCTTCAGCAGAACTGATAGCTTTTCATACTGAAACACAGTGGCAGGCAGAGAAAGGGAGACAGACCAACACAGAGAGAGAAAGAACTAGAGAGCCATTTTCAGAAATAGAGAGACCAAGACCATCAGAAACAAAGATACAAATTGACAGAGACTGAGAGAGAGAGAGAGACTCCATTCTGTGTAGTCACTTTCATTGGCATATCAACCTCACAGCACACCCTCCTTTATTATAAGTCTAATAGGAATTATATTATTTAACAAGGTCATACCTCCTAACCCTTCAGAGACATTTCCTCACTGGGTACTCAACATGTACATTGCCAAGCTTAAGGGGATATTGCAATTCAAATCACCAAGAAGTGGAAGAAGATGGAGGGACTTCTAGGCTAAGGGAACATAGTTATCCTAAAAGTTTCTCATTCAATATAATGAGTAAAGTCCCAGCAACTTTCAAGGACAAAAGAACACAACTGACAATATCCTTTTGGGAAAATGTGGAATCTTTCCATAAATAGAGTATTATTTAGCAAAGAAAATGACATCATGATATTTTCAGGCAAATGGATGGAACCAGCAAAAATCATCCTTGGTGAAGTAAATAAATGTAGAAACATAAATAATGGTGTGTATTTACTTATTAGGATGTCTCCTAATAGTGGAGGATAAAATTCCAATAGGCATCTCTTGTGACCAAACAAGACTTTCCCTAAGAGAATTGGGTGGCAGTTAACTGAGTTGTTGTGTCAGGGCATCCTATGAAAATTTTCAAGCAACCCAGTCTGTTGTTACTAAAATATGTTGCTCTCTGCTCTCAGCTGATAGATCAGTGCAATGTTCTTGCATCCGCAGAGATGTTTCCTTCTGCATAAAATGGGATTGCATTCAGAGACCCACAGAGTGATATTATGCAGAGAGAGAGACCATGAAACACCTAGCACTGAATGGGATTACCCTATGAAATTCTTCCTCCCCTCAGAGCTCTGGGAAGTCTATATGACATATGTAAGAAGAGTGTCATAAGTAGAGGCAAATGAGCACACAAAGAGAAAAATTCGATGAGAACCAGACTACAGAAGATGCAGCCAGACTTGATGAGACTTTAGAAGCTAATGTTGATAGAAGTGGGAGGAGGACCACATCTATCAGGAAACTAGAGAAATGTGCTAGGGGTAGAAGAAGGAGGGTAGGTGGGACTGGAATTAGAAGAGGGAGGGGGCAGCAGAAGGGGAAAAATTGACCAAATTGTAATAAATACAGAAGAAAATCTGTGATCAATGTGATAAAGTATAGAGCACTTCAGGAATAATGTCTTCTTCTTTGAGGGGGTACCAGGGTGTGGCAAGGATGAATTCAGTTTTCTTTAGGGACTTTGAACTGAGAATCTGATCATTTTTCATTGAGTAGATGAAAAACACATACTTTAATTGATGTACTTTAAAGAATAAAAAAAATGTTGACTGATACATGGGAAGGAATTTGAGCCTGGGAACAATGTAAAAGTAGTTTATTATAAGAATTTTACACATAATCAATAAAAATTGTAGGTTAACAACTTTTATAATGATATTTAAGATAGAGAAAAGATTACTTCCAAAGAGTGCAGAGATTGACTTTGTAAGGAATGCTTTCCAGGAACTCAATATGTAGCAGAGAATCCTAGCCATAAACTGGTGGTTACCCAGCTACCTCAAACCTCATGAGCTCAGGTGGCACCTTGGATCAAGCAGTCCTGGTTCTAACACTACCTTTAGATGGTTTGTCTGGAGGACCACAGCAGAAAATCCAGCTGCTTTTGTGTTCTGGCCATATAAAATGGACCCATTTCTCTGTCCTGTAGGCCCAGATTTAACTTTAAAGCCCTGCATCAGGAGGATTGCTCACTATCTACTGAGTAGGTCAGAGCTGACATCCAGCCAGGTCAGCCAAGGCAACTGTGCTCATAGAGGGTTGGCAAAAATATGGTGGAACATCACCAGCTGTCAAACAGTATATTACCTCTTAGTTCTCCTTTTCTTTCTTTTTTTTTACTATTAATTACACTTTATTTATTTTGTATTTCCCCATAAGCCCCTTCCTCCTTCGCTCCTGATCCCACCCTCCCTCCCCCTTCCTCATGCATGCCCCTCCCCAAGTCCACTGATAGGGGAGGTCCTCTTCTCCTTCCTTCTGATCTTAGTCTATCAGATCACCTCAGAAGTGGCTGCATTGTCATCTTCTGTGGCCTTGTAAGGCTGCTCTCCCCTCAGGGAGAGGTGATCAAAGTGCAGGCCAATCAGTTCATGTCAGAGACAGTCCCTGTTCCCATTACTATGGAACCCACTTGGACACAGAACTGCCATGGGCTACATCTGTGCAGGGGTTCTAGGTTATCTCCATGAATAGTCCTTGGTTGGAGTATGTGTCTCTGGGATGTTCCGTGTTCAAGTTTTCTGGTTCTGTTGCTCTTTTTGTGTGGTTTCTGTCCTCTCCAGTTCTTACTATTTCCCAGTTCTTACATAAGATTCCATGTACTCTGCCCAACAGTTGGCCATAAGTCTCAGTGTCTGCTTTGATTGTCTGTAGGGCAGAGGCTCTCAGAGGCCCTCTATGGCAGGTTCCTAGGTTGTTTCCTGTTTTCTTCATCTTCTGATGTCCAGCCTCTTTGCCTTTTCTGATGGGGATTAAGCATTTTAGTCAGGGTCCTGCCTCTTGCTTAGTTTCTTTAGATGTACAGTTTTTAGTAGGTGTATACTATGTTATGTCTATCTAAGTGAGTATATACCCTGTGTGTCTTTCTGCTTCTGGGACAGCTCACTCAGGATGATCCTTTCTAGGTCCCACCATTTACCTACAAATTTCATGATTTCCTTATTTTTCATTGCTGAATAATTCTCCATTGTGTAGATGTACCACATTTTCTGCATCCATTATTCATTTGAGGGGCATCTGCGATGTTTCCAGATTCTGGCTATTACAAATAAAGCTGCTACAAACATGATTGAGCAGATGTCCTTACTGTGTACTTAAGCCTCTGTTGGAAATATGCCTAGGAGTGGTATGGCTGGGTCTGGAGGAATCACTATTCCTAGTTGTCTGAGAAAGCACCAGATTGCTTTCCAGAGTGGTTGTACAAGTTTACATTCCCACTAGCAGTGGAGGAGGATTTTCCTTTCTCCACAACCTCTCCAGCATGTGTTATCAGTTGAGTTTTTCATCTTGGCCATTCTGATGGGTGTAAGGTGAAATCTCAGGGTCGTTTTGTTTTGCATTTCCCAAATGGCTAATGACATTGAACATTTCTTTAAGTGTTTCTCTGCTGTTTGATATTCCTTGACAGAGAATTGTCTGTTTAGCTCTGTTCCCCATTTTTTAACTGGATTACTTGGTTTGCTGCTTTTCAGCTTCTTTAGTTCTTTATATATACTGGATATCAGTCCTTTATCAGATAGAGGGTTGGTGAAGATTCTTTCCCAATCTGTAGGCAGTCGTTTTGTAGTTCTCCTTTTCTATACACCAATCTTACTCTGTTTTAGCTAACAATCCCAGAAATTTTCTAGTTTGCTTCTTTTTTCCAGTTCTTAAAAACTCAATACCACAGGGAACCCTAGACACTATCAGCCTATTATATCAGTAAGAATGTAAAGTTACAATTAGTCAGTACACCAGTAACTGCTCAGGTCAAAGTCACAACCTAGGAAATTTCATCTATGACCACAGTAGGAAAACACCTTGTCTTTGGGTACATTCCTCTTAATCCCACATCACTTTAAATCTTCCCTACAAAGGAAGCTGTCTAATTAAATGAACATTAAAGTTTCATTTCCTACCTGACATTGTCACAGAGGTAAACAGTAGTAAAGGTGTGGGATCTGGATATAGGGATGAGATAAAGGCTTGTTTGGTTTCAAAAGAAAAGGTCACATGTGTGCAGTGTCAGTGAGGAAAGTTTGTGTACTCATTTCCATGGAAACATCAACATTCTCTCAGGTGCTGATCAGCTAAGAGGAAGAATAATGTAAAGAGACAGGTGAAAGCCAGTAAGAGTTTCAGGAGTCATTTCTTAATATGACCAAATGGACATTGTGCTTGAGAGAAAGACTGACCAGTCCTACAAGCTGCTATCTGGGCAGATGAAAACACAACCGAGGCATCAAATATCCTGTATACAAGACTTTAGTTCCGGAAAAGTGTCACATATTTCTTTCAAGTGGTCATTAATAAAGTTACTTGTCCTTGCCATATGAGTTTCACATTATCTCAGAGTCTATTATTATTTGTTAAATGCACAGATATGTCCTCAGTCAGTGAATTCCTTACTGTGAAAATGCTCCCTAACCAAGGCAACTCTTTGAAAGCATTTAATTGGGACCTTGCTTATATTTTCACAGAGACTATTTAATAAGTCAAGGCAGTGAGCAGTCACCTTGTTGTAGTCCTTCCGCAGAACTGAGAGTTTTTTACACTGAACCACAACTGACAGGTAGACAGACAGAGACAAAGAAAGAGCTAGATTAAAAGATTCAGAAATAGAGAGATGAAGATAGAAACAAAGATATAAAGTGACAGAGACTGAGAGACAGAGACTCCATTCTATCTAGTCACTTTCTTTGGCATATCAACCTCAGAGCAAACAATTCTATAATATAACTACAATAGGAATTATATTATTTAACAAGGCCATAACTCCTAACCCTAACCAGACATTTCTTTACTGGGGACTCACATGTAAATAGATGAACTTCAAGGGGACATTGCCTTTCAAATTATAGGAAGTGAAAGAAGATGGAGGAACTTCTAGGATAAAAGAACATAGTTATATTGATACTTTTTCATTCAATACAATGAGTAAAGTCCCAGCAACTTCCAAGGACAAAAGAATAGGACTGATAATCTCTTTTAGTGGAAAATGTGGAACATTTCCATAGTGGAGTATTATTCTGGTAAGAAAATTGCATCAAGACATTTTTCAGCTAAATGGATGGAACCAGGAAAAATCTTTGTGGGTGAAGTAACTAAAATACAGTAAGACAAACATGGTATGTACTCACTTATTAGGATGTCTCCTTATAGTGGGTGATAAAGTTCCCATAGGCCATCTATTGTGACCAAACCAGTCTTCACCACTGATTGGGTGGCAGTTATTTGAGTTGTTGGGCCAGGGAATCCTACAGAAAATTTCAAACAACCCAGGTGTTATTATTAAAATATTTTTTTCTGTGCCCTCAACTGATAGATCAGTGGCATATCCTTGTTTACACAGAGATGCTTCCTTCTGCATCAAATGTGATTGCATGCAGAGACCCACAGTACGATATTATGTAGAGAGAGACTGTAAAACACCAGCTCTAAATGGGATTTTTCCTCCCCTCATAGCCCTGGTAATCCTTCAGGTTAGGAGGCATGAAGAATGCCATAAGTAGTGGGAATTTAGGACATAAGGAGAGCAATGACCTGAGAATCATACTGCTGAGCAAAATGATGCAGCCACCCTTGAGGAGACCTGATAAGCTATAAGGTCAGTTATAAGGGGGAGCAGGACCTCCCTTATCAGGAAAGTTTTAGAAAGGATATAGGGGTAGAAGAATGAGGCCGGGTGTACAGGAAGAAGAGGGAGGGAACAGCAGAGAAGATACCAAGTGAAAAAAATCATAATAAGTAAACACATAAGGAAAAAACTATGATCAAGGTAATAAAGTATAGAACACTTCAGATCTGATGGCCTCTTCTTGGTGGAGGAGTGCCAGGGTGCAGCAAGGAAGAACTCAGTTTTTGTTTAGGGACTTGGCACTGAGACTCTGATCATGTTCACATGAGTATATGAATAACACATACTTAAGTTGGTGTATTATAAAGAAAAAAATAAATTTAGTGTGATAAAGTGGAAGGAATTTGAGCCTGGGAGCAAAGGAAAAGGAATGTAATGTATAGTTAATGAAATCCTCACATAATCAATAAAAGTAATACGTTGACAACTTTTACAATGACTCTTAACATGGAGAAAAGATTCCACTAAAGGAGGGCAGATTTTGACTTTGCTTTCCAGGAATTCATTTTGTAGCAGAGTATCCTAGCAATGAACTAGTGGTTACCCAGACAACACAAGCTTAGGTGACACTTCTAAAATATCAATCCTGGCACTAACACTACATGCAGAGTGTTTATCTGGAGAACCACAGCAGAAAACACAGATGCTCTTATGGTCTAGATGTATAACACTGACCCATTTTTCTGTCCTGAAGGCCCAGTTTTAACTGCAATTACCAGGACCAGAAGGATTCCTCACTGAACACTATGTACAACACAGCTATCTATCCAATGAGGTCAGCCAAGGCAATCCTGCTCATAGAGGTTTGCCAAGACTAGTGTGGAATAGCACCAGCACTCAAAGAGTTTACTGCCCCTCAATTCTCATTTAACACTCACCAATATTTTTTTTTTCTTCAAGCCAAACAGTCCCAGTAATTGTCTCATTTCCTTCTCTTTTTCCTGCTCATAAAGGCTCAATATACCCGAGAACCCTGGAACATGAGAACCTATTATATTAATAAGAATATGAAGGTATATTTAGTGAGTTCATAAGGAACTGCTCAATTCAAAGTCATAACCTAGGAAATTTCAGATCCAAGAGCACAGTAGAAGACACCTTGTCATTCACTACATTCCCGTTAACCCCACATCCATTAAAGCTTCCCTACTTAGGAAACTATCCAATTAAATAAACATTAAAGTTTCATTTCCCACCTGACCTTGTCACAGAGATAAACAGAAAAGCTTGTGAGAACTGGAAAAAAGATGAGATAAAGGCTTGTTGGGTTTCACAAGAAAAAGTCATATGTGTAAAGGATCAGAGATACTGGACATTGAGGAAAGTTTGTTTACTTATCTCCATGGAAACCTCTGGATTCTCTCAGGTGCTGTTTGGCTGAGAGATGGAATGATGTCATGCAACAGATGGAAGCCATTAAGAGTTTCAAAAGCCAGACATAAAAAGGGCCAAGTGGAAAGCCTGCATGAGAGAAAGGCTGAGCAGCCTTACATGCCTCAATCTGGGCAGCTGAAAGCACACAACCCAGAGATGACAATTCCTGTGTTCAAGACTCTTAGTTCAGGAAAAGTGTCTCATTTTTCTTTAAAGTGGTCATTAATAAAGTCATGTGTCCTTGACATGTAGCTTTCACATTATCACAGATTCCATTATTATTTGTTAAGTTTGCAGATATGTCCTCAGTCAATGAATTACTTACTGGGAAAATGATCTCTTATGAAGGCAAATTTTTGAATAAAAAGTGCTTAATTGGGACCTTGTTTATATTTTTACAGAGGTCATACAGGATATCACATCAGCAAGAAGTAATATAGTTGTACACCTTCAGCAGAACTGAGAGCTTTTCATACCACAAGTGATAGGCAGAGAGAGAGAGAGAGAGAGAGAGAGAGAGAGAGAGAGAGAGAAAGAGGCATAGAGCCAGTTTCAGAAATAGAGAGACTGAGACCAGCAGAAACAAAGACATAAAGTGACAGAGACTGAGAGACAGAGACTCCAGTGTGTCTGGTCACTTTCAATAGCATATCAACTTCAAAGTATACTATCCTATAATATAACTCCAGAAGCAATTATTTTATCTAAAAAGGCTATACCTCATAACCCTTTCCAGACATTTTCTTACTGAGGTCTCCACATTTAAATAGAAGAGCTTCAAGTGTACATTGCATCTCAAATCACCAGAAAGTGGAAGAAGATAGAGGGATTTCTGGAAAAGGAACATAGTTATCCTGGTACTTTGTCATTCAATACAATGATTGAAGTCCCAGCAACTTCCAACAAGTAAAGAAGAGGATGAACAATCTTCTTAGGGGAAAATGTGCAATATTTCCATTATGGAATATTTTTCTGTTAAAAAAAAATGACAACATGATATTTTTAGGCAAATAAATGGAACCAGGAAAAGTCATCCTGGTTGGAGCAACTAAAATTCAGAAAAACAAATATGGTATGTATTCACTTATTAGGAAGTCTCCTAATAGTGGTGGATAAAGTTATAATAGGCCATCTATTGTTACCAAAACTGTCTTCTACTATGGGAATTGGATGTCAGTTAATTGGGTTGTTGGGCAAGGGCATCCTATGAAAATTGTCAAGCAACCCAGGCTGTTGTTATTTAAATATGTTGCTGTCTGCCCTCACCTATTAGATCATTGCCATGTCCTTCTATCCACAGAGATGCTTCCTTCTGCATCAAATGGGATTGCATACAGATACCCACATCTGATATTATGTAGAGAGAGACCTTAAAACACCCAGGTCTAAAGGGTATTTCCCTATGAATTTCTCTCTTACATCAGTTCTCTGTGCAGACTGAAGTAGTGGAGGCAGGAAGTGTGTCAGAAGTAGGGGGAATCAAGGACACAAGCAGAACAATGAGGTAAGAATTAGGCTGCTTAGGAAGATAATGCAGTCAGATTCAATCAGACCTGATATGCTAGGGTCATATAGACAGGGAGAACTTACCCTATCTGGGAAATAGAGAAAGGGCTGAGGGATAGAAAAAGAAGAGTAGACTGTGGGACTGGAAGGAGAAGAGGGAGGGGCAGCAGAGGGGAAACAAAGTGAACAAATCGTAATAAATAAATACATGAGAAAAACTGTTATCAAGTTGATGAAGTGTACATATCTTTAGGACTTATGGCTTCTTCTTTTGGGTGTGACAGGGTATGGCAAGGATGAACTCAGTTTTCTTTAAGTGACTTGGCCCTGAGACACTGTTCATATTTCAATGAGTATGTGAACAACACATACTTCAATTGATGTATTTTAAAAATGCACAATTTTTAATGTTACAAATGGGTAGATATTTGAACCTGGTATCGATAGAAAAGGAGTGTAAAGTATATTATGTGAAATTACATAATCAATAAAAATAATATAACTTTTACAATAACTTTTAACATAGAGAAATGATTCTGCTAAAGGAGGACAGATTTCTGACATTGTATGGCATGCTTTCGAGGAACTCATTAAGTATCACAGTGCCCTGACCATCGGGGCTTCAACGGGGTTCCTAAGGGAGGAGAATGGAAGGAACGGGGAAGGAGGAACAAGAAATGCAAGGAAGGAAGCCAAGTCTGTTTGTCTGATCAAGGCTTCATTTATTAGAAATTTTACCCAACTTATATAGGGAGAAGGCAGGAAAAGGGGGAAGGTAATTAGCTGCTGTAGGAGACAGGAAGAGTGCTTTCATGTGTTAAATAGGGTACCTGCAAGATACCATAGGGATGTATTCTCATGGATGCTCTAACAAATGGATGTCCTCACAGTCTATCACCCATGAATTAGGGTCCTAGACAACTTTCACTAAATAGCTTTAGGTCTCCCTAAATGACCTTTGCTCACTATTTGGCTTTGGCCTACTAAACACCTCTTGTCTCCACTAGATAGCTTTGACTCACTAATTGACTTAGGCTTCAGTAGATAGCTTTGGCTCCCAGCACCATAGACTCTTGTACATGAACTAGTGGTTACCCATCTACCTCTGACCCCATGACTTCAGGTGGCAACTCTGATCAAGCATTTCTGGTACTAACAATACTTTTAGAGGTTTTGTATGAAGGACACAGATGCTAATGTATCCTAGGCATATAAAATGGACCAATTTCTCTGTCCTGAAGGCCCAGTTTTAATTGTAAATTCCAGAAACAGGAGGGTTCCTCCTGATTGAGGAGGATACAGTTCCTGATCCAGCCAGGTCAGTCAATACAAGCCTGATTATAGAGGGTTGACAAAACTATTGTGGAAGAGCACCAGCTGTCAAAAAGTGTATTGATGATCAGTTCTCCATTTACATACACCAGTCATACTCTATATTAGCAAAACCCATCCCAGCAATTCTCTGGTTTCCTTTTCATTATCCTACTCATAATGACTTAATACCCCAAAGATCCCTTCACTCTCCCAGACTATTATATCAATAAAAATGTGAAGGTTGATATAGTGAGTACATGAGGAATTGCTCAGTTCAAAGTCACAACCTACGAAATTTCAGATCCAAGACCACAATATTACCCTTAATCCCTCACCACTTTAAAGTTTCCTTTATTAGGAATCTGTCCTGTTAAATAAACATTAAATATTCATTTCCTACATGACATTGTCACAGAAGTAAACAGGAGTAAAGGTATGGGATCTGAATAAAGGGATGAGATAATGGCTTGTTAGGTTTCACAAGAAAAAGTCACATATGCACAGGATCAGAAATAATGAATACTGAAGAAAGTTTGTTTATTCATCTCCATGGAAACCTCAATATTCTCTCAGGTGCTGAATTCCTGAGAGGGAGAATGATGTCATGAAAGAGGTGAAAGCCAATAAGTATTTCAGGAGCCATTTATTAAAAGGGCCAAGTGGACAGCATGCATAAGAGAAACTGTGGTCAGCCCTACATGCCTCATTCTGGGCAGCTGAAAGCACACAACACAAGAGATGTCAGTTCCTGTGTCTAAGACTCTTAGTTCAGGAAAAGTATCACATATTTCTTTCTGGTGGTCATTAATAAAGTCTATTGTCCTTGACATGTGAGTTTTACATTAAGCAGATTCCATTTTTATTTGTTAAATGCACAGATAAGACCTCAGTCAGTGAATTACTTAGTGTGAAAATGCTCCCTGACTAAGGCATCTTTTTGAACAAAGAGCATTTAATTGGTGCCTTACTTATATTTTTATGGAGACCATCAATGATGTCACATCATCAAGCAGTCATCTGGTTGTACTCCTTCAGCAAAACTGAGGGATTTTCATACTGAACCACAAGCAGCAGGCAGAGAGAGAGGGAAACAGACTGAGACAGAGAGAGAAAGAGCAAGAGAGAGACAGATTCAGAAATAGAGAGACTGAGACCAACAGAAACAAAGATGGAATGTGACAAAGACCTAGAGAGAAAGAATACATTCTGTCTGGTCATTTTCATTGGCATATCAACATCACAGTACACCTCTTGTAATATAATTAGAATTATATTATCTAACAAGACCATACCTCCTAGGCATTACCAGGCATTTCCTCACTGGGGACTAAACATAAATAGATGAGCTTCAAGTGGACATTGCAATTTAAATCACCAGAAATTAGAAAGAGGTGAAGGAACTTCTAGGCTAAAAGAACAAGGTTATCCTGATAGTTTTTCATTCAATACAATGATTAAAGTCACATCAACTCCTAAGTTCTAAAGAACAGGACTGAGAATCTCCATTGGGGAAAATGTACAATATTTCCATAACATAGTATTATTCAGATAAGAAAATGACATCATGATATTTTCAGGCATATGGATGGAACAAGGAAAAATCATCCTTGGTGAAGTAACTAAAATCCAGAAAAACAAATATGGTATGTATTCTCTTATTAGGAGATCTCCAAATAGTGGTGGATAAAGTTCTAATAGGGAATTTAATTGTGAACGAACTAGTCTTCCACTAGGGGAATTGGGTGGCAGTTATTTGAGTTGTTGGACAGCACATCCTATGGAAATTTTAAAGGAATTCATGCTGCTGTTGTAAAATATATTGCTCTATGCACTCAACTGATAGATCAGTAACATCCTCTTGGATCCACAGAGATCCTTACTTCTGCATCAAATGGGAATGGATACATAGAGGCACAGTCCAATATTATTCAGAGAGAGACCTTAAAACACCCAGCTCTAAATGGGATTTCCCTTTGAAATTCTTCCTTCCCTCAATTCTCTGTTAAGCCTGCCTGAGAGGAGGTAGGAAGAGTGTCCTAAGTATAGGGAATTGAGAACAGAAGGAAAAAAAATGCCCTGAAGTTCAGGCCATGGAGGAAGATGATGCAGAGAGCCTTGATGAGACCTCATAAGCTAGGGTCAGATAGAAGGACAAGGACAACCTCCCATATCAGGGAAATAAGAATGAGAATAAGAGTACAAGGAGAGTTTGTAGGACTGAGAACAGAGTACATAGCAGAGGGCATACAAAATGAACAAATAGTAATAAATAAATACAAAAGAACATCTGTGATGAAGGTGATGATGTATAGAGCTCTTCAGGACTGATGGCTTCTTTTTAGGGTTGATGCCAGGGTGCCACAAGGATTAACTCAGTTTTCTTTTGGGGACTTTGCACTGAGACTCTGATTTTGTTCCAATGAAGATATGAACAACACATACTTCAACTGATGTATTATAAAGAAAAAAATATTTTAGTGTGACACATGGGTAGAAATATGAATCTGGGATCAATGGAAAAGGAATGTAATGTACAATATATGAAATTCCACATAAGCAATAAAAAATAATATGTTGACAACTTTTACAATGACTCTTAACATGGAAAAAAGATTCTGAAAATGGAGGGCACATTTTGACATTGAAAGGCATGGTTTCCAGGAATTCATTATATAGCCAGGAATCCTAGTCATGAACTAGATTTTACCCAGTCATGTCAGATCCCATGAGCTCAGGTGGCACCACTGAACAAGCATTTCTGACACTAGCACTATGTTTAGAGGGTTCACCTGGAGGACCGCAGCAGGAAACACTATTGCTCTTGTGTACTAGGCATATAACATGGATGTATTATTCTGTCCTGAAGGATCATTTTTAACTGTAATCCCTAGGACCAGGAGGATTATGCACTGACCACTGGGAAGGAGACAGCAGAAAGTGAGCTGGACAAGTCAGTTATAGAGGGTTGCCAACCAAAGTGTGGAACAGCCGGAGATGTCAATAGTTGCCCCTCAGTTCTTCTTTTACACTCATCCATCTTTCTCTATTTCAGCCCAACCACTCCCAGAAATTATGTGGTTTCCAACAGTTTTCACTGCTCTTAAAGTCTCAATAAAGCAGGGAAACCTAGGTCCTGCCAGCCTATTATATAAATAAAAATATTAAGATACATTTAGTAAGTTTAGGAGTAATTAATTGCTCAGTTCAAAGTCATAACCTAGAAAATTTCACATCCAAGACCACAGATTGAGACCATCTTGCTATTTGGTACATTCCCCTTTATCTCACATCACTCTGAAGATTTCAAACTTAGAAAGCTGTCAAATCAAAAAAATATTAAAATTTCATATTCTACCTGACATTGTCATAGAGGTAAACAGGAGTAAAGGTGTGGGATCTGAATAAAGGGATGAGACAAAGGCTTATTTGGTTTCACAAGAATAAGTCACATATGTACAGGATCAAACATACTGGACACTGAGGAAAGTTTGTTTACTCATCTCCATGGAAACCTCAAGATTCACTTAGGTTCTGATTGGAGGAGAGGGAGAACTATGTCATAAAAGAGGTTAAAATCAGTAAGTGTTTCAGGAACCAGTTATGAAAGGACCAGGGTGACAGCCTGCTTAAGAAAAAGCCTGAGCAGACCTATGTGCCTTAATCTGGGCAGCTGAAAGCACATAACCCAGAGATGACAGTACCTGTGTCCAAGAATCTTAGTTCTGAAAAAGTGTCACATATTTCTTTCAAGTGATCATTAATAAAGTCCTTTGTCCTTGACATGTGAGTTTAACATTATGACAGTTTCCGTTATTATTTGTAAAAGCAAAGTTATGACCTGAGTCAGTGAATTACTTAGTGGAAAAACACTCCTTGACAAAGTCAAATCTTTGAACACAAATTGTTTAATTAGGACCTTGGTTATATTTTTACACAGACCATCTAGGTACACGTCTGCAAAGCGTCATCTTGTTGTAGTAATTCAGGAGAATGGAGAGCTTTCCATACTGTACCATAAGCAGCAGGCAGAGAGAGGTTGACAAACAGAGAAAGAGAGAGTTTTATAGACAGATTCAGATAGAGCAACCAAGATGGACATAAACAAATATATACAGTGAGAGAGATTGAGAGACAGAAACTCCATTCTGTCTGTCACTTTCACTGGCAAATCAACCTCAAATCACACCCTCTTATATCATAACTTCCACAGGAATTACATTATCTAACAAGGCAGTACCTCCTAACACTTCCCAGACATTTCCTCACTGGGGAGTCAACATGTAAATAGATGGACTTCAAGGGGACATTGCAATTTAAATCAACAGGAAGTGGAACAAAATGGAGAGATTTGTAGACTAAAAATACATAGTTATCCTGATAGTTTGTCATGAAATACAATGATTAAAATCCCAGCAACTTCCAACATTTAAAGAACAGAACTGACATTCTCCTTTGGGGAAAGTGTGTATATTTCCATTACGGCGTATTATTTAGCTAAGAAAATGACAACAACATATTTTAAGCCAAATGGATGGAACCAGGAAAAATCATCATGGGTGAAATAACTAAAATGCAGAAAGACAAATAGGGTATGTATTTCTGTATTGGGAGGTCGCCTAATATTGGGGGCTAAAGTTCCAAATGCCCAAATATTGTGACCAAACCAGTCTTCCACTAATGTGATTGGGTAGCAATTAATTGACTTGTTGGGCCAGGCCATCATGCAGAACTTTTAAAACAACCCTGGTTATTATTAAAATATGTTGCTCTCTGTACTCAAATATAGATCAATGGCATGCTATTTTGGATCCACAAAGTTGCTTCCTTCTGCATCAAATGGAATTTCATACACAGACCCAAAGTCTGATATTATGCACAGAGAGAAAGTAAAACATAAAACTCTAATTGGGGTTTCCCTGTGAAATTATCCCTTTCCTCAGAGCCCTGGGAAGCCTGCAGGAGAAGAGGTAGGAAGAGTGTCATACATAGAGGCAATAGAGGATACACAGAGAATCAAGCTGCAGAAGAAGAAGATGCAACCAGCCTTGTTGGACCTGATAAGCTAGATAAAAGAGGGAAGAGGACCTCCCCTATCAATGAAATAGAGAAATGACATAGGGGTAGAAGAAGGAGGGTTGGTGGACTGGAATGAGAAGAGGGAGATGGGCTACACAGGGGACACAAGGTGAACAATTAGAAATTTAAAGAAATCTCATTGAAATCAGCGAAAAGGCAAGGCTGTTCACTCTCTCCATATCTCTTCAACACAGTTCTAGAAGTCCTTGTTAGAGCAATAAAACAATTGAAGAAGATGAAGGGAATAGAAATGTGAAATGAAGAAGTAAAAATATCACTATTTGCATATGACATGATAGTATACCCAAGTGACCAAAAAAATTCTACCAGGGAACTCCTACAACTGATAAATACTTTCAGCAAAGTGACTGGATACAAAATTAACTCATAAAAATCAATTGCCCTCCTGTATAAAAAACACAAAAGGGCTGAAAAAATAATTAGGGAAACAAAAGAAATTATATAATCTAAAAAGTCTATGACCTAACCCTACCAAGACATTTCCTCACTTAAATATAGCAGTTTCAATGGGATTTGCAATTCAAATCACCAAGAAGTGAAAGAAGATGGAGGGACTTCTCGGGTAAAAGAACATAGTTTGTCATTCAATACAATGATTAAATTCCCAACAACTTCCAAGGACTAAATAACAGGACTGACAATTTCCTTTGAATAAAATGTGAAATATTTCCATAAAAGGAAATATTCATCTGAGAAAATGACATCATATTTTCAGACAAATGTTTGGAAATAGTAAAAAACATCCTGGATGAAGTTACTAAAATTCAAAAACAAATATGGTATTTATTCACTTATTAGGAGGTCTCTTAACAGTGTGGATAAACTTCCAATAGACCATGTATTGTAAAGAAATCAGTCTTCCACTAGGGGTGTCAGTTAAATGAGTTATTGGGCCAGGGCATCCTATAGAAATTACCAAGCAACCCAGGCTGTTATTAAAATAAGTTGCTCCCTGCTCTCAACTGATTATTCAGTGCCATGTTCTTGTATCCACAAAGATGCCTAGTCTACATCAAATGGGATTACATATAGAGAACCACAGTCCAATATTAGCAGAGAGAGACCTTAAAACACACAGCACTCAATGGATTTACCCATGGAATTCTCCCTCCCCTCAGAGCTCAGGGGGGGTGTGCTTAAAGGAGAGGATGTAAGAAGAGTTTCATAAAAAGTGGTAATTAAGCACACAGGAGAACATTGCCCTGACAATCAGGCTGCAGAGAAAGATGATGCCAGCCTTGATGAGACCTGATAAGATAGGTTCAGATAGAAGAGGGAGAGAGAAGGAACTCTCTAAAGTTCCCCTATCAGTGAACTATAGAGAAGACATAGGGATAGAAGGAGGAGGATAGGTCAGACTGGATGGAGAAGAAGGTTGAGAAAGCAGAGGGGATTCAATGTTAACAAATCTTAATAAATAATTATATAAGAAAACTGTGATCAAGCAAATGAAGTATAGAGCTCTTCAGGACTAAAGGCTTCTTCTTGGGGGTATACACAGGGTTTGGCAAGGATGAACAGTTTTCTTTAAGAGAGTTTGCACTGAGACTCTGATGATGTTTCAATGAGTAGATGAAAAATACATACTTGAACTGATGTATTTCAAGGGAAAAAAATAACTGTGACACATAGGTAGAAATTTGAACCTGGGAACAATGGAAATGTAGTATATAATGTGAAATTTCTACACAAGCAATAAAAATAGTAGGTTGGAAGATGGAATCTATCAAGAAAATTGTCCATTTAATTTAGATTTTCAAATTTTTTGGCATATAGGCTTTTGTAGTATGACCTAATGATTATTTGAATTTCCTCAGTGTCTGTAGTTATGTCACCCTTTTCATTTCTGATTTTGCTGATTTGGATAGATTCTCTCTGCTTTTTACTTAGTTTGGCTAAGGGTTTGTCTACTTTGTTGATTTTCTCAAAGAACCAACTTTTTGATTCATTGATTCTTTGAATAGTTTTATTTGTTTCTAATGGATTGATTTCAGCCCTGAGTTTGATTATTTCCAGCCATCTGCTCCTCTTGCGTATATCTGCTTCTTTGTTTTCTAGGGTTTTCAGTTGGGCCATTAAGGTGCTTGTATGTGATGTTACAAATTTCTTCTTGAAGGCACTTAGTCCTCTGAGCACTGCTTTTAATGTGTCCATAAATTTGGGCATGTTGTGCCTTCATTTTCATTGAATTCTGGGAAGTCTTTAATTTCTTTGTTTATTTCTTCATTAACCTAGCTGTCATTGAATAGCAAGTTGTTCAGGCTCCATGTGCATTTCGGCTTTTTGTTATTTCCAGTTTTTGTTGGAGTCAATCTTTAGTCCATGGTGGTCAGATAGAATACAATGGGTTATTTCAATCTTTTTGTATCTGTTGAGGCTTGCTTTATGACCAACTATATGGTATATTTTGGAGAAGGTTCCATGTGGTACTGAAAAGAAGGTATACTCTTCTGAATTTGGATGAAAAGATCTGTACATGTCTATTAGATCCATTTGATTTAGAGACTCTGTAAGTGTTTTTATTTCCCTATTGGTTTTTTTTTTTTTTTTTTTTTTTTTTTTTGTCTAGTTGATCTGTCCCTTGGTGAGAGTGGAGTGTTGAAGTCTCCCACTATTAAAGTATTAGGATCAATGTGTGATTTAAGCTTTAATATTGTTTCATTTATGAATGTAGGTGCTCTTGTATTTGGGGCATAGATATTCAAAATTGTGATGTCCTCTTGGTGGATTTTTCCTTTGATGAGAATATAGTGGCCCTCCTTATCTTTTTTGATTAACTTGGGTTTAAAGTCGATTTTATTAGATATTAGGATGGCTACTCCAGTTTGTTTTCTGGAACCATTTGCTAGAAAAACATTTTTTCCAGCCCTTTACTCTGAGGTAGTGTTTATCTTTGTGGCATAGGTGTGTTTCTTAAATGCAACAGAATGTTGGATCCTGTTTCCCCAACCATTCTCTTAGTCTGTGTCTTTTTTCTTGGGGAGCTGAGTCTGTTGATGTTGATAGATATTAGTGACCAACAATTGTAACTTACTTTTGATGTGGGATTGGTGGTGTCACTGAATTTTATTTCTTGTATTCTTTTGTTTTGTTATGTAGTTATCTATTCCCTCTGTTTCCTTAGATGTAGTTGTTATCTTTGGTTTGGACTTTCCCTTCTAGTAACTTTTGAAGAGCTGGGTTACTATGTAGATATAGTTTAAATTTGGTTTTGTCATGGAATATTTTGAATTCTCCATCTATGTTGATTGAAAGTTTTACTGGGTATAGTAGTCTGGGTTGGAATCTGTGGTTCCTTAAGGACTGTATGATTTCTGTCCAGGCCCTTCTGGCTTTCATAGTTTCTGTTGAGAAATCTGGTGTGATTCTGATAGGTCTACCTTCATATGTTACTTGACCTTTTTCCCTTGCTGCTTTTAGAATTTTTTCTTTGTTCTGTAGGTTCAGTGTTTTGACTATGATGTGACGTGAAGAATTTCTTTTCTGGTCTAGTCTACTTGGTGTTCTGTAGGCCTCTTATATGTTTATGGACATCTCCTTCTTTAAGTTGGGAAAATTTTCCTTTATAATTTTCTTGAAAATATTTTCTGGACCTTTGAGCCTGATGTCTTCTTTTTCTTTTACTCCTACTATTCTTAGATTTTGTCTTTTCATGGTGTCTTTGATTTCTTGGATGTTTTGTGTTTGGAACTTTTCTGATTTTATTTTTTCTTTGAGAGACATGTCAATTTCTGCAAGTGTATCTTTGGCTCCTGAGATTCTCTCTTTCATCTCTTGTATTCTGTTGGTGATGCTTACCTTTGTAGTTCCTGATCTTTTCTCTGTGTTCTCCAGCTCCAGTTTTTTCTCTATTTGTGTTTTCTTTATTGATTCTAATTGTTTTTATGTCTTACACCATTTCCTTCATCTGTTTGAATGTAGAGTCCTGCTTTTCAATGACAACTTCTATTTTTTTTTTCTTTTGTCTGTTTCTGCTCTATATATCACTAATTGTGCCTTTATTTCTTTGGTTATAATTGCCCGTATTTCTATGAGAGCTTTGTTTATTTCTTCTTTATTTGCCTTCATTTGTGTGGACATTTCTTTGAGAAAGCTTTGTTCATTTCTTCTTTGTTTGCCTCCATTTTCATGGTCATTTCTCTGAGAACTCTATTTGTTTCCTAGAAACTCTGCTCAGATTAGCCCATGGTAGCTCAGGAACCAATTGGTTTCCCATAGTAAGGGGAAAAAGGACTATTTATAACAGGAACTCAATGGCTGTCTCGTTGACCTCCCAAACCCCCAAGGGAGGAACAGTCCTGGTAGGCCACAGAGGAGGACTTTGTAGCCAGTGCTGAAGATACCTGATAAACAGGATCAGATGAATGGGGAGGAGGTCCCCCATCAGTGGACTTGAAAAGGGGCAGGGTGGAGATGAGGGAGGGAGGGTGGGATTGGGAGGGAATGAGGGAGCAGAATACAGCTGGGATACAGAGTTAATAAAATGTAACTGATAAGGAAAAAATAAAATTAAAAAAAAAGAAATTAAAAAAATAGTAGGTTAAACACTTTTATAATGACATGAAATGGAGAAAGGATTTCTCTCAAGGAGTGCAGAGTTTGACTTTTTAAGGCATGCTTTCCAGGAACTCATTTTGTAGCAGAAATCCTAGCCATAAACTAGTGTTACCCAGCTACCCCAGACACCAGGAGCTCAGGGGGCATCTTGGATCAACCAGTTCTGGCTCTATCACTATGTTTAGAGGGTTTGTCTGGAGGACCAGAGCAGGTAAAACAGCTGCTCTTTTGTCTTAGGCATATAACACGGGACACATTTCTCTGTCCTGAAAGCACAGTTTCAACTTAAACCTGTGGATTTAAACCTGTAGTGAGTATTGCTCACTAACTACTGAGTAAGACAGAGCTGATAATCCAGCCAGATCAGGCAAGGCAATGGTGCTCATGTAGGGTTGGCAGCAATAGTGTGGAACAGCACCAAAGAGTTTATTTCCTTTTAGTTCTCCTTTTATGTTCACAGATCTTTCTCTGTTTTAGCTAAAACATTCCTGGAATTTTCTGGTTTGCTTTTCTTTTCCTGCTCTTAAAAATCTCAATATCCCAGGGAATGCTAGAACTTGCTAGCCTATTATATCAATAAGGATATGAAGGTCCATTTAGTAAGTATGTGAGTAACTTCTCAGTTCAAAGTCACAACCAAGGATATTTCAGATCCAAGACCACAGTAGGAGACGACTTTTTCATTGGGTACCTTAACATTAATCCCACATCACTTTGAAGCTTGCCTAATTAGGAAGCTTCAATTAAATAAACATTAAATTTTCATTTCCTACCTGACATTTTCACAGAGGTAAATAGAAGTAAATGTGTAGGATCTGGATAAAGGGATGAAATAAAGGCTTGTTGGGTTTCACAAGAAAATGTCACATGTGCACAGTAGAAGAGGAAAGTGTTTACTCATCTCCATGGAAACCTCAAGTTTCTCTCAGGCACTGATTGGGTAAGAGGCAGAATGATGTCATGAAACAGATGAAAGAGATTGAGAGTTTCAGAGCCACTTATTAAAATGCCAAGTGGACAATTTGCTTAAGAGAAAAACTGTGCAGCTCTGCATGCCTCAATCTGGGCAGTTGAAAGCACACAACACATAGATGGCAGTTCCTGTCTCCAAGACTCTTAATTTTGGAATATTTTCCTAAAATTCTTTTAAGTATTCATTAATAAAGTCATGTGTCCTTGACATGTGAGTTTCACATTACCACAGATTCCATTATTTGTTAAATGCATCGATATGTCCCCAGTCAGTGAATTACTTCCTGTGAAAATGCTTCCTGACCAAGCAACTCTTTGAACAAAAGCATTTAATTGGGACCTTGCTTATATTTTTATAGAGACCATTCAGGATGTCAAGTCAGCAAGCAGTCATCTTGTTGTAGTCCTTCGGCAGCACTGAGAGCTTTTCATACTGAACCACAAGTGGCAGGAAGAGACAAGGACGCCAAGAGAAAGATACAAAAAGCTAGATAAATATTCAGAAATTGAGAGACCAAGACCAATGCAAAGACAGAAATTGACAGAGATCTAGAGATAGAGACTCCATCCTCTCTAGTCACTTGCATTGGCATATTGACCTCAAAGAACAACCTACTATAATATAACTCTAATATGAATTATATTATCTAACAAGGCTATACATCCTAACATTTTACAGACATTTCCTTACTAGAGACTGCACTTGTAAACAGAGGAGTTTCAAGGGTATAGTGAAATTAAATTCACCAGGAAGTGGAAGAAGATGAAGGGCATTCTAGGCTAAAATAACATTGTTATCCTGATAGTTTGTCATTCAAAACAATGATTAAAATCCCAGCAACTTTCAAGGACTATGAACAAGACTGAATCTCCTTTGAGGAAAATGTGGAATATTTTCATAAAGGGAGTATTATTCAGCTGAGAAAATGATATCATGCTTTTTTTCAGGCAAATAGATGGAACCAGGAAAAATAATCCTGGATGAGGTAACAAAGATGAAGAGAGACACATATGGTATGTATTCACTTATTAGGAGGTCTCCTAATGGCAGGGAGAGAGGTTAAAGTTCCAATAGACCCAGTTTTGACTTTAAACCCCAGGACCAGGAGGCTTGTTCACTGACCTCTGAGTAGGCTATAGGTACCAATTCAGGCATGTCATCTAAGGAAAACCTGCTTATAGAGGATTGGCAACACTAGTGTAGAACATCACCAGCTGTCAAAAAGTTTAATGCCTCTCAGTTCTCCTTTTAAACTCACTGACCTTTGTCTGTTTCAGCCTAACCAGTCCCAGAAATTGTCTGCTTTCTTTCTCTTTTCCCTGCTCTTAAAGACTCAATACCCCAGGGAACCCTAGACCATGCCAGGCTATTATATCAATAAGAATGTAAAGGTACATTTAGTGAGTACCTGAGTAACTACTCATTTCAAAGTCACAACCTATGAAATTTCAAATCCATGACCACAGCAGGAGATTACCTTATCTTTCCTTACATTCCTCTTAAACACACACCACTTTGAAGCTATTGTACTTAGGAAGCTGTCCAATTAAATGAACATTAAAGGTTTTTTTTTTCTACCTGACACTATCACAGAGAGAAAAAAGGAGTAAAGGTGTGGGGTCTGGATAAATGGATGAGATAAAGGCTTTTTAGGTTTCACAAGAAAAACTCACATGTGCACAGGATCAGAGATCTTGGACGCTGAGGAAAGTTTGTTTCCTAATATCCTTGGTAACCTCAAGATTCTCTCATGTGCTGATTGGCTGAGTTGGAGAAAGATATCACACAAGAGGTGAAAGCAAGGGAGGGAGGGTGGAATCGGGAGGGGAGGAGGGAGGGGATTATGGGGGAATACAAAATGAATAAAGTATAATTAATAGTAAAAAATGTTTAAAAATTTTTTTAAATGAGGTGAAAGCAAGTAACATTTTTGGGAAGGCAGTTATTAAAAGGGTCAAGTGGACAGTGTACTTGAGAAAAAGGGTGGAAATCCCTACATGCCTCAATCTGGGAAGCTGAAAGCGCACAACCCAGAGATTACAGTTCCTGTGCCCAAGACTCTTAGTTCAGGAAAAGTGTCACATCTTTCTTTCAAGTGGTCTTTAATAAAGTCACTTGTTCTTGAGTTTCACATTATCAGAGATTCCATTATTATTTGTTAAATGCCCAGATATGTCCATAGTCAGTGCATTATTAAGTGGGAAAATGCTCCTTGACCAAGGCAATTATTTGAACAAATAGTGTTTAATTGGGACCTATCTTGTATTTTTACAGAGACCATCCATGATATCAGGTCAGCAAGCATTCTGCTTGCTGTACTCCTTCAGCAGAAGTGAGAGCTTTTCATACTGAACAACAAGAAGCAGGCAGAGAAAATATAGACAGAGACAGAGAGAGAAAGTGCTAGAGAGACAGATTCAGAAATAGACCAAGGCCAAGAGAACAATGATTAAATGTGACATAGACCAAGAGACAATGACTCCATTCAGTCTGGTCACTTTCATTGGAATATCAACCTCACAGCACACTCTCCTGTAATATAATTTCAATTATATTATCTAACAAGACCATACCTCCTAGGCCTTTCCTGACATTTCCTCACTGGGGACAAAACACGTAAATAGATGAGCTTCAAGGGGACATTGGAATTCAAATCACCAGGAAGTGAAAGAAGATGGAGGAACTCCTAGGCTAAAAGAACACAGTTATCCTCATAGCTTGTCATTCATTACAATGATTAAAGTCCCAGCTACTTCTAAGATCTAAAGAACAGGACTGATAATCTCTTTTGGGGAAAATATGGATTAATCCATAATGAAGTATTATTCTGCTAAAAGAAAAAAATGACATCATATTATTTTCAGACAAATGGATGATGGAACCAGAAAAAAAAATCATACTGGTGAAGTAACTGAAATTCACAAAGACAAATATGGTGTGTATTCACTTATTAGGAGGTTTCCTGACAGAGGGGGATAAAGTTCCAAAAGGCTGTCTATTGTACCCAAACCAGTCTTCAAAATAGTAGGATTGGATGGCAGTTATTTGAGTTGTTGGGTCTGAAGGATATTTTAAAGCAACACCTGCTATTGTTATTAAAATATGTTTCTCCCTGCTCTCAAGTGATAGATTAGTACCATCTTCTTGGACCCACAGAGATGCTTTCTTCTGCATCAAATGGTATAACATACAGAGACCCACAGTCAGATATTATGCAAAGAGAAAGGTTAAAACACCCAGTTTTAAATGGGATTACCCAATGAAATTCTCTCACACCTCAGTCCTCTGGGAAGCCTACAGGAGAGGAAGCAGGAAGAGTGTCATAAGTAGAGGAAATTGAGGACACAAGGAAACAATGCTCTGAGAATCAGGTCACTTAGGAAGATGATGCAGCCAGACTTGATAAAACCGGATAAGCTTTGGTCAGATAGACAGGCAAGCAGGACCTATCCTATGCAGGAAATAGAGAAAGGGCATACAGGTAGAAGAAGGAGGGTGGGTGGGACTGGAAGGAGAAGAGGGAGGGAACAGCAAAGGGGAAACACAGTGAACAAATCATAATAAATAAATAAAAGTGTGATCAAGGTGATGAAGAATAGAGCTCTTCAGGACTGATGGCTTTCTCTTGTGTTTGGTGACAGGGTGCTGCAAGGATGAACTCAGTTTCCTTTAAGTGACTTGGCACTGAGATTCTGATCATGTTTCAATAACAATATGAACAACACATTCTTCAATTGATGTATTTTAAAGATACAAAGATTTTAGTGTGTCATATTGGAAGGAATTTGAACCTGGGAGCAAAAGAAAAGCAGTGTAAAGTATATTATATGAAATTACATACTCAATAAAAATATGTTTACAACTTTTACAATGAATTTAACATAAAGAAATGATTCTGCTAAAGGAGGGCAGATTTCTGACATTGTATGGCATGTTTTTCATAAACTCATTATGAAACAGAGAATCCTGGCCATGAACAAGTGGTTACCCAGCTACCTCAGACACCATGACCTAATGTGGCACCTCTAAACAAGCATTCCTGGAATTCACAATACTTTTACAGGGTTTTTCTGGAGGACAAATGTGATTTTCTGTACTAGACATATAACAGGGAATAATTTCTCTGTCCTGAAGACAAAGTTTTAGCTGTAAACTTCAAGAACAGGAGGGTTCCTTACTGACTACTCAGAAGGACACAACTGCTGATCCAGCCAGGTGAGCCAAGACAAGCCAGGATATATAAATAGTGCAAGAAGTTAAACAAGTAACAAAACAAGTAATCCAAATTAAAAAAAAAAAAAACACAAACAAACAAAAAAAAAAACCAAAAAAAAAAAAAAAAAAACAACATGGATCCCAAAGCTAAACAGAATTCTCAATAGAGGAATATTGAATGTCAGAGAAACACTTAAAGAAATGGCCAATGTCCTTAGTCATAAGGGAAATGTAAATCAAAATGATCCTATGATTTCACTTATACCCATCAGAATGGCTAAGATCAAATACTCAAGTGACAACACATGATGGAAAGTTTGTGGAGAATGGGGAACCCTCCTCCACTGCTGATGAAAATATAAACTTGTACAACCACTCTGTAAAGCAATCTGGTGTTTTATCAGAAAACTAGCAATAGCATTTCCTCAAGATCCAGCTACACCACTCCTAGGCATATACCCAAAAAAGTCTCAAGTACACAATAAGGACATTTGCTCAACCAAGTTTGTAGAAGCCTTACTTGTAATAGCCAGAAGCTGAAAACAGCCCAGATGCTCCTCAGTGGAGGAATGGAAACAAATTTTATACATATACACAATGAAATATTACTCAGCAGTAAAAAAAAAAAAAAAAAAAAAAAACAAGGAAATCATGAAATTTCTAGGTAAATGGTGGGATTTGAAAAAGATCATCCTGCATGAGCTATCCCAGAAGCAGAAAGACACACATGGTATATACTCATTCATGTAGACATATAATATAGGATAAACCTACTAAAATCTGTACACATAATGAAACTAATCAAGAGGGAGGACTCTTTTTAAAATGCTCAATTCCTATCCAGAAAGGCAAAGAGGATGGACATCAGAAGAAGTAGAAAAGAGGGAATAAGTCAGGAGCCTGACACAGAGGACCTCTGAAAGGCTCTGCCCTGCAGACTATCAATGCATATGCTGAGACTTATGGACAACCTTTAGGCAGCATGCAGGAATCTTAGGAAAGACGTGGGAAACAGTCTGATCTGGAGGACAGGAACTCTACAAGGAGAGCAACAGAACAAAACAATCTGAGGAAAGGGGTCTTTCCTGAGACTGATACCCCAAACAAGGACATGAATGGAGATAACCTAAGACCCTTGTACAGAGGTAGTCCATGGCAGTTCAGTATCCAAGTGGGTTCCATTTTAACAGGAACAGGGACTGTTTCTGACACGAACTGATTTCCCTGCTCTTTAACTTCCATGGGCTAAATCAGTGCAGGGGTTCTAGGTTATCTCCATGCATGGTACTTGCTTAGAGTATGAGTATCAAGAAAGACTCCTGTGCTCAGATATTTTTGAATCTGTTGCTCTCCTTGTGGAGCTCCTGTCCTTTCCAAATCTTACTATTTCCCGCTTCTTTCATTAGATCCCTTGCACTCTGCCCAACAGTTGGCCAAAAGTCTCAGCATGTGCTTTGAAAGTCTGCAGGGTAGAGCCTTTCAGAGGAAATCTGTGGCAGGCTCCCAATTTGTTCTATGTTTTCTCCTTCTTCTGATGTCCTTCCTCTTTTTCTTTCTGGATGGAGATTGAGCCATTTAGCCAAAGTCTTCCCTCTTGATTAGTTTCTTTAGGTATACAGATTTTAGTAGGTTTTTCCTATATTATATGTCTATATGAGTGATAGTATACAGTGTGTGTCTTCCTGCTTCTGGGATAACTCACAGTTTCCACCATTTACCTGCAGATTTCATGATTTCCTTGTGTTTCTTTATTTTTTTGTTTTATTTTATTTTATTTTTATTGCTGAGTAGTATTCCATTGTGTAGATGCACCACAATTTCTGTATCTATTCTTCAGTTGGGAGTCATCTGGATTATTTCCAAGCTGTGGGTATTAAAAGTAAAGCTGCTACAAACATGGTTGAGCAAATGTCTTTATTGTGTACTTGAGCCTCTTTTGGATATATGACTAGGTGGGGTATAGCTGAATCTTGAAGAAGCACTATTCCTAGTTGTCTGAGAAAGCACCAGACTGATTCCCAGAGTGGTTGTATAAGTTTACATTCCCACCAGCATTGGTACAAGTTTACATTCCCACCAGCAGTGCAAGAGGGTTCTCCTTTCTCCACAACCTTTCCAGCCTCTGCTGTCACTTGAGATTTGATCTGTGCATTCTGATGGGTGTAAGGTGAAATCTCAGGATCATTTTGATTTGCATTTCCCTGATGGTTAATGACATTGAGCATTTCTTTAAGTGTGTCTCTGCCATTCCAAAATTCTATCTAGAATTCTCTCTTTTGCTCTGTTCCCCCCCCCCCCTTTTTTTTATTTGGATTGCTTGATTTGTTTCTTTTCATCTTCTTTAGTTCTTTATTTGTACTGGGTATTATTCCTCTGTTACATAGAATCTTGGTGAAGATTTTTCACAATCTCTAGGAAATTGTGTTGTTTTGTTCACCGTGTTCTTTGCTTTACAGAAGCTTTTCAGTTTCATGATGTCACATTTAACAGATTATTTCTCTTAGAGCCTGTGCTGTTGGTGTTCTGTTCAGGAAGTTGTCTCCTGTGCCACTAAGTTCAAGGCTCTTCCCCATGTTTTCTTCTAAAGATTTAATGTGTCTAGTTTTATGTTGAGGTCTTTGGTCCACTTGGACTTTAGTTTTCTACTGGGTGATAAGTATGGATTTATTTGCTTTTTTCTACATGTAGACATCCAACTAGACCAGCACCATTTGTTGAAGATACTATCTTTTCCCCATTGAATTGTTTTGGCATCTTTGTCAAAACTCAGGTGTACATAACTATATGGGTTTATTTCAGTTTCTTCTCTTTTGGTCCATTGGCCCACCTTTCTGTTTCTTTGCTAGTACAATGCAGTTTTCATTACTGTTACTCTATAATACACCTTGAGATTATGGATGGCAATACCTCCCTAAAGTCTTTATTATAGAAGATTGTTTCAACAATTCTTGGTTTCTTGTTTTTCCATATGAAGTTGAGAATTTTTCATTCAAGTTCCTTAAAGAATTGTGTTGGTAATTTGATGGGATTTGCATTGAGTCTGTAGATTGGTTTTGGTAAGATCACCATTTTTACAATGTTGAGCCTGCAAAGCCATGAGCATGGGAGATCTTACCATCTTCTGGTAACTTCTTTAATTCTTTCGTCAGAGACTTGAATTTTTTTTTTCACACAAGTCTTTGACTTGCTTGTCTAGGGTCATCCCAAGGTGCTTTACGTTTTTGACTGAATACAAGAACACAATAAAGGTACCATCCTATATGACTAAGTAGGCTTCATCCCAGGTGGTACAATATATGGAAAGACTTCAATGTGATCCACCACATTACAAAAAATAAAAATAAATAAAACCACATGAAAATCTCCTTTGATGCTGAAGAAGAATTTAATGAAATCCAATATCCAATCATGTTTAAAGTATTTTAGAGATCAGGGTACAATGCAAATAACTAAATATAATTAATGCAATATACAGCAAGCCTATAGTCAACATCAAACTAAATGGAGAGAATTGTAAAGCAATCCCACTGAAATCAGGGACAAGGCAAGGCTGCCCACTCTCTCCAATTCTCTTCAACATATTTCTGGAAGTCCTTGCCAGAGCAATAAGAAAATTGAAGGAGATCAAGGGGATATGAATCAGAAATGAACAAGTCAAAGTATCACTATTTGCTGATGATATTATGCTATACCTGAGTGACCCCAAAATTCTACCAGGGAATTCCTTCAGCTGATAAAAACCTTCAGCAAAGTGGCTAGATACAAAATTAACTAAAAAAAAAATTCAGTAGCCCTCCTGTATAGAAAAGATAAAAGGGCTGAGAAAGAAATTAGGGAAACAAAAATAATTATATTATTTAAGAAGGCCATACTTCCTAACACTTTTCAGGCATTTCCTCAACATGTAAACAGAAGAGCTTCACATGGACATTGCAATTCAAATTACCAGGAAGTGGAAGAAAATGGAGGGACTTCTAAGCTAAAACAACATAGTTATCCTGATAGTTTGTTATTCAATAAAATGATTAAAGTCCCAGCAAATTCCATGGACTAAATAACAGGACTGAAAAACTCTGTGCAGAAAATATGGAACATTTCTATAACAGAGTATTATTCATCTAAAATAAAATGACATCATGACATTTTCAGGCAAATAGGTGTAACCAGGAAAAATCACCTAGGTGAAGTAACTAAAAACAGAAAAACATATATGCAGAAAAACATATGCAGAAAAACAAATATGGTATGTATTCACTTATTATGAGGTATCTGAACAGTGGGAGATAAAGTTCCAATAGTCCATCTATTTTCAGAAAACCTGTCTTCCACTAGTGTGATTGGCAGTTAAATACGTTGGTGCCAGGGCATCCTACCAACATTTTAAAGCAACACATGCTGTTGTTATTAAAATATATTGCTCTCTGCCCTCAACTGATAGATCAATGCCAAGTTCTTGCATCCATAGAGATGTTTCATTCTGCATCAAATGGGAATGCATACAGAAATCCATAGTCGGATATTGTGCAAAGAGACCTTAAAATGCCCAGCACAAAACTGGATTTCACAAGAAATTCTCCCTCCCCTCAGACTCAGGGAAACCTGCAGGAGAGGAGGCATGAAAGCTGTCATAAATAGAAGGAATTGAAGACACAAGGAGAACAATACCCTGAGAATCAGGACACAGAACATGATAATGCAGACATCCTTGGTGAGACCTGATCAGCTAGTGTCAGATAGAAGGTGTAATAGGCCTCTCCTCTCAGGGAACTAGAGGAAGGCCATAGTGATAGAAGAAGGAGGAAGGTTAGGAATGGAATGAGAAAAGGCAGGGAGCAGCAGAGGGGATACAATGTAAAAAATAATCCTAATAAATAAATACATAAGAAAAACTGTGATCAAGGAGATGAAGTATAGACCTCTTCAGGACTGATGGCTTCTTCATGGGGGTGGTGTCAGGGTGCTGGTGATGATGAACTCAGTTTTATTTAAGGGACTTGGCAATGAGTCTGTGATCATGTTCCCATGAGTATATAAACAACACATTTGAACTGATGTATTTTAAAGAAAAAAAGTTGAATGTGACACATGTGTAGCAATTTGAACCTGGGAGCAATGGAATAGGAATGTAAGGTATATTATATGCAATTACCACATAATAACAAAAATAATATGTTGACAGCTTTTACAATGACTTTAACATCAAGAAAAGACTACGCTAAAGTAGGTCAGAGTTTGACTGTGTAAGGCATGCTTTTGAGAATTCTCATTATGTATCAGAGAAGACTAGCCATGAACTAGGGATTACCCACCTACCTTGGACAGCAAGAGTTCATGTGGCACAACTGAACAAGCAGTCCTAGCACTAACACTACATTTAAGTGTTAGTATGGAGCACCTTAGCAGGAAACACAGCTGCTCTTTTGCCCTAGGCCTATAAATCAGATCCATTTCACTGTTCTGAAGACCCAGTTTTAAATGTAATCACCAGAACTAGGAGGATTCCTCACTGGTCTATAGATTTAGTTCAGCCAAAATAGTCTATTTTTGCTGAGGGTTACAGGCTAAGTTTAGATCTCTGTTTAAAGTTAAATAAAACTTTTGTCCTTTAATTTTTTGCTATGATTTTAATACAATGATAGGATTAATAATAGTTGCTAGTCCCATTATAAATTAGGTTTAATTAAAAGTTTTGCTTTGATTTCAGTTTCAAAAGAGCAGGTTTAAAGTTATGCTAATTATTATAGTTGAGTACAAATTTGAGTTTTACCTAGTCTCTTTGTTTAGGTTGTTTTGTTTAAGGTTAAATCTAAAATTGGTAACCATAAAGTTTGCCTATATAGATCTACCTAAAATTTTGTTGTAAAACATACATTTGAAACATATGCCAAAATTGAGATTATAACATAGTGTTTTATAGGATGAGGTTTAGAGCAGATTATAAAGGTAGACAAAGAGTAACAAAAATGCTGGACCACAGACTTGTCAGAGATCTAATAAATATGGCATTTTAACATATGTAAGCTTATTACAACTGAGTCCAACCTTTTGAGGCACAAAAAAATACAAATAATTCAGTTTTTATAGGTGCAACTTACAGTTTTTCCATTTAAAATAGAAGCCAGCCCAACTGTTGATACTTTAACAGTATTTGCTGAAGGTTCATTATCTGGTGTTGCTGCCTAAGCTTATAAAAGAAAAACATTATCTTTTCAAGTGTCTAACATATCTGCACAAAGAGCAGTGTTCTCTGCAGTATTGGCTGTGTTTCAATGTTTTAATAAGTAGTCTTTGAACATTTTTACAGAGAGTGCATACAGATAGTGCTCAGTCTTTGCCTAGGTTAGGGGCGGCAGGTCAAATTCAGACATCTTCTCTTGCTGGAATTTTATTTTTACAAATTCAAAATTTGACACAAAAAAAGAACAACTTTCCCTTTTTTTATAGGTCATCTTAGAGCTCATTCTAATTTGCCAGGACGGCTGTGTAAAGGAAATGCATTGGCAGATAAAAGTCCTTTAAGTTTATTGTTCACATTTAAAAAGATTCCAGGATGCCCATAAAATGCATCATTTTAATAGTCAAACCTTGAGATTTAAATGGATTTACTAAGGAACAGACCTGTAGTATAGTCAAGGCTTGTGGTACTTGTCCTCAATTTCTGCCTGTTCCTCATTTGGGAGTCAGTCCTGGAGGATTGGCTCAAAATCAAATTTGTCAAATGGATATTCCTTGTATTCCTAAATTTAAACAATTATAATATGAATATTGTTTCATACATACCTACTCTGGATTTATTTATGCTTTTTCTCAACCAGGAAATTCTGCAAAGTATGCTATTGGTCCTTGTCTACAGGGTTTTAGTGTTCTGGGAGTTCCTAAGCAATTAAAAACTGACGATGGAACAGGATATACTAGCAAAACTTTTAAAATATTTTGCCAATAGTTTCAAGTTTCACATATAAGTAAAGTAACTTACAATCCTCAAGGTAAAGGCATGGTAGAGCATGCCCACTATACAATTAAGATTCATTTGTAAACAAACAAACAAACAAACAAAAACAAACAAACAAAGATGGGGGATACTTCCCTGGACACCTAAGAATCATCTTAATTATGTAATTTTCATTCAGATTTTTTTAAATTTGGATGAGCATGGTTAATCTGCAACAGGTAGATTTTGAAATACAGAAACCAAGAAAACTTTTGCTAAAGTAAAAATAAGGGATCCTTTAACAAGTCGATCACATGGACCTGACACTGTACTCATATGGGATCAAGGATCTGACTCTGTTTTTCTGCAGGAAAATGATGCAGCTTGATGGATACTGGAACATCTGGTGTGACAAGTGGATGAGGAGATTTTGCCTGACAATGATAATGATGTCAATGAAGACCCCTTCAGTCAATATGATTGTTTATTGGGTATATGTTCCTAAATCCACCTCTGCTATATCCAGTTTCCTACAATGATCCAGAAGTCCTTGTTTATGTCAACAACATTTGGTTGTTGAGTTTTCCTGCTTTTGAATGAACACAAGTAAAACAGACATATTTCAGGAATAGAAAGAGGTCATCCTCTTTGCTTTGCCAGAGAGAGTATTCACCAGGACAGCTTACCAGTCTCCCTTATCTATTTCATAGGTCAAAATGCCTACTACTCTAAAGTTGGAGTATCAGCTCAAGCCTCCCTTTGCAACCAGACAATGTAGAACATTAGAGGGATATTATTGTCCCTTCCTACAGGAGTTAATTATGACAGTCTTACATCTCCAATGAGTTAAGCAACCTGTGAGAAAGGAGATCAACACACCTTTCCTTAACTGATGGTTCATTGGACAAGATGCTTTGGAAAAATGTCCACCATCTACTCCTGGGAAAATGACACTGCATTTATAGTCGTGGACTGGACTGGTCTATTGTTAAAGGTATTAAAAACTTGGTTCCTGTTATAGGCAGTCAAAGTTCCTTTGTTTTAGAAAAAGCTGTTAGTGCTGGACTTTGGAGAACTTCAAATAAAAACTGGTTAACCTATGTATGGAAATTGGTGGCTGCCTTGGGATATAATATAGGCATTCTCTCTGGGAATGCAAGTAGCTTTGCAAAATTAATCAAGTATACCTCTGTTTTGGCACATGTTAATACTCTTTATTTACTACTAATTGGAAACATGGTAGTGAGACATTAGAAGAACAAAGATACCTATTCAATTGAATGTGTAGATTACAATTTTGCTAACTGTATTAGTGCTGATAATAATGCTACTTCAGTATTAGTTGTTAAGCAACCTGCTTTTGTTATGATTCCTGTTAGGGTTTCTGACTCGGTATGATGAAACAGAATTTAATTGGACTCAGGTTCAGAATCACCATGCTGGTATTTGGTCTCATTGGACATGTTAATGATAAGAAATAAGATACATGATATAGAATCTGCCAAGAAGCCTAGGTTAGAATTGGCCAATACAGCCTGGGATATATTTACTAGCCTCAGGAGACAATTTCCAACCTTTGACTCTGTGCTTAATTGTGGACTGAAGCTTGCAGGTCTGGCAGGTATGGGTTGGTTGGCCAGTGCTTGCCTTCCTTGTGTGTTACAATTCCTTGTTCAACAACTTCAATGCATTCAAGTGCAGTTGCGTAAATTTAAATTAAAGATCTCTAACAACCCCATTTAATATGGAGGAGGTAAGTAAATGATGGGTAAGAGTAAAATTGTGGTTTTTTTTTTTTCAAACTAAGAGAGAGTCTCAGTAAAATCGCATTTGAGACGTAGATGACAAATAAGGAAAAGTGCACATTTTGCCAATCTATGACAGGGTCTCCATAAAATAAAGAAAGAGGAACTGAAGGAGTCTGGTAATTGGAATTCTGTCTCATGGCCATGGCAGATGCAGGGCTTATTAAAGCTCCATGTATCAGAGACTGTCCATGCAGGTCTCTGCAAGCAAGATATTCTGAGCCTGAGAAGTAGAAAGTAAGCTCCCGGAAATCTTTGGAACCAGACAGCAAACTTTGTGTAACCTTGAGTCAATTCCTGGATGCCTTGCCAGGTGGAACAGTTATGTTGCTTATTTGAAAAAATTTTTTTACTTGTAACCTTTGCTTTATAAATGTTGTTTGCATGTTCAGTAAACTGAGACTTGAACAGAAAACTGTCTTCTATCCATTCTTCCCATGTCTCTCCCAGCATTTACACTCCCTCTTTTTAGTGCACCCTGGTAGACTATAGGGTAGGAATTTCAGGTTCCCTTTCCTTTTCCCTACTCTTAAAGATTCAACACCACAGGGAAACCTAGAGCATGCCATCCTATTATATCAATAAGAAAGTGAAGGTACATTTATTCAGTATGCAGTAACTGCTCAGATCAAAGTCACAACCTAGTAAAATTGAGATTGAAGACCACAATAATTCGGTATATTACCCTAAATCCCACATCACTATTAAGCTTCCCTACTTAGGAAACTGTCCAATTAAATAAACATTAAAGTTTCATTTCCTACCTAGTATTGTCACAGAGCTAAACAGGAGTAATTGTGTGGGATCTGGATAAAGGGATGAAATAAAGGCTTGTTGGGTTTCAAATAAAAATTCACATGCACAGGATCAGAGATCTTGGACACTGAGAATAATTTGTTTACTCATCACCATGGAAACCTCAAGATTCTCTCAGGTGATGATAGGCTGAGAGGGAGAATGATGTCATGAAACAGGTATAAGTCAGTAAGAGTATCAGCATCCAATTATTATAAGGGCCAAGTAGACATACTGCTTGAGAGAAATGCTGAGCAGCCCTATAAGCCTCAATGTGGGCAACTGGAAGCACAAAACCCAGAGATGACTGTTACTGTGTCCAAGACTCTTACTTCAGGAAAAGTATCACATATTTCTTCAAGTGGTCTTTATGAAAGTCAGCAGTCCTTGACATGTGAGTTTTACATTATCACAGATTCCATTATTATTTGTTAAATGCACAGATATGTCCTCAGTCAGTGAATTAGTTACTGGTAAAATCCTCCCTTACATAGGCAAATCTTTGAACCAATAATGTTTATTTGGGATCTTGCTTATAGTTTTACAGATACCACCTAGGATATCATGTCAGCAGCAATCAGTTTTAGTCATACATGAGAAGTGAGAGCTTTTCAAACTTAACCACAAACAGTAGGAAGACAGACAGTGACAGAGAGCAAGAGAGAGAAAAAGACAGAGAAACAGATTCAGAAATATTAACACAGAGACTGACAGAAACAAAGATATAAAATGACAGAGATGGAGAGACAGAGACTCCATTTTCTCTAGTCACTTTTATTGGCAGATCAAACTCAAAGCATATCCTCCTATATTATAGCACCTAATGAAATTGTATTTTTTAATATTTTTCATGTTAATTATTAATTACACTTTATTCACTTTGTATACCCCATAAACTCCACCCCCCCAATCCCAACATCTCTTCTGCTCGTCCACTCTTGCCCCTACTTAATAACACTGATAGGATAGGGGAGGACTTCCTCTTCTTCCTTCTGATACAAGTCTATCAGATCTCATCAGGAGTGGCTGCACTTTCTTCCTCTGTGGCCTGGTAAGGCTGTTCTATGCATGTTACTTGGTTGGAATATGAGTCTCAGGAAAGACCCCTGTGCTCTAGTTTTTTGTTTCCATTGCTTCCCTTGTGGAGCTCCTGTCCTCTTCACATCTTATTATTTCCCACATCATTCATTAGATTCCATGCACTCTGCCCAACAGTTGCCCACAAGTCTCAGCATCTGCTTTGAGAGTCTGCAGGGCAGAGCCTTTCAGAGGCACTCTGTAGCAGGCTCCTAATTTGTTCCATAGCTTCTCCTTTTTCTGATATCATCCTCTTTGCCTTTAGGGATGGGGATTGAGCATTTTAGTCAGGATCCTCCCTCTTGATTATTTTATTTAGGTTTATAGATTTTAGTAGGTGTATTCTATATTATATGTCAATATGAGTGAATCTATACTGTGTCTGTTTTTCTGCTTCTGTGATAGCTCACTTCCCGTTCCAAACATTTACCTGCAAATTTTATGATTTCCTTGTTTTTATTGCTGAGTAATATTCTATTGTAACATACCAGAAGCAGTAGGCTGAAAGAGAGAGAGACTGAAAGAGACAGAGAGAGAAAGTGCTAGAGTGACCAATTCAGAAATAGAAATATCGAGACTGACAAAAAGCAAGTTAGAAAGTAAGAGAATGAGAGACACAGACTCCATTGTGTCTGGTCCCTTTCATTGGCATATCAACCTCAAAGCACACCCTCCTATACTATCACTCCAATATGAATTATATTTTCTAACAAGGCCATACCTCCTCACCCTTCCCAGGCATTTCCTCACTGGAGACTAAACATGTAAATAGATGCATCCCTCTTCTGCTGGGATAGCTCACTCTGGATTATCTTTTCCAGATCCCACCATTTACCTGCAAATTTCATGATTTCCTTGATTTTATTGCTGAGTAATATTACATTGTGTAGATATACAACAATTTGTGATCCATTCCTCCATTGAGGGGCATCTGGGATGTTTCCAGCTTCTGGCTATTACAAATAAGGCTGCTACAAACTTGGTTGAGCAAATGTCCTTATTGTGTACTTGAGAATATTTTCGATATATGCTTAGGAGTGGTATAGCTGGATCTTGAGTAAGCTCTATTCCTAGTTGTCAGAAAGCACCAGATTGCTTTGCAGAGTGGTTGTACAATTTTAGAATCCCACCAGCAGTGGAGGAGGGTTCCTCTTTTTCAATAACCTCTCCAGCATGTGTTGTCTCTTGAGGTTTTGATCTTAGCTATTCTGATGGGTGTAAGGTGAAATCTTAGGGTCGTTTTGATTTGTATTTCTCTGATGGCTAATGAGGTTGAGCATTTCCTTAAGTGTTTCTCTGTCATCCAATATTCCTCTGCAGAGAATTCTTTGTTTAGCTCTGTACACCATTTTTTAATTGGATTACTTGAATTGCTTTTTTCAGCTTCTTTAGTTCTTTATATACACTGGATATTAGCCCTTTGTCAGATACAGTGTTGAAGATTTTTTCACAATCTGTAGACTGTTGTTTTGTTCTGAGGACAGTATCCTTTTCAGTTTCATAAGGTCTCATTTATAAGTTGTTACTCTTAGAGCCTGTGCTGTACAAATTTTATTCAGGATGTTGTCTCTTGTGCCTATGAGTTCAAGGGTAT
Organism: Meriones unguiculatus; assembly: GCF_030254825.1. Lineage (NCBI taxonomy): Eukaryota > Metazoa > Chordata > Mammalia > Rodentia > Muridae > Meriones > Meriones unguiculatus. Next base: position 2,659,737 of record NW_026843713.1, read on the forward strand.
TCCCCCCTTTTTCTTCTAAGTGGTTTAGTGTCTCTAGTTTTATGTTGAGGTCTTTGATCCACTTGGAGTTTAGTTTTATGCAGGGTGATAAGTATGGATCTATTTGCATTTTTCTACAGGTAGACATCCAGTTAGACCAGCACCATTTGTTGAAGAAGCTGTCTTTTTCCATTGAATGGATTTGCCATCTTTGTCAAAAATCAGGTGTACATAAGTGTGTGGATTTATATCAGGGTCTTCTATTCGATCCTATTCACCCACCAGTCTGTTTCTATGCCAGTATATTGCAATTTTTAGTATTGATGCTCTATAGTAGAGCTTGAGATCAGGGATGGAGATACCTCCTGAAGATCTTTTACTGTAGAGAATTGTTTTTAGCAAATCTGGGTTTCTTATTGTTCCTTAGGAAGGTGAGAATTTTTCTTTCAAGGTCTGTAAAGAATTGTGTTGGTAATTTGATGGGAATTGCATTGAATCTGTAGATTGCTTTTGGTAAGAAGGCCATTTTTATTATGTTAATTGTGCCAAGCCATGAGCATGGGAGATCTTTCCATCTTTGGTATCTTCTTCTAATTCTTTCTTCTGGAATTTTTTTTCATACAAGTTTTTGACTTGCTTGGATAGATTCACACCAAGGTACTTTATGTCATTTGTGGCTAGTGTGAAGGCTGTTGTTTTGCTAATTTCTTTCTCAGCCCCTTTGTCCTTTGAATACAGGTAGGCTACTAATGTTTTTGAGTTAATTTCGTATCCAGCCACTTTGCTGAAGTTGTTATGCAGCTGTAGGAGTTCCCTGGTAGGGTTTTTTGGTCACTCAGGTATACTATCATATCATCTGTAAATAGTGATACTTTGACTTCTTCCTTTCCTTTGATTTCAGCCTTGAGTTTGATTATTTCCAGCCGTCTATTCCTCTTTGGTGTGTCTGATTTTTTTTCCCTAGGGTTTTTAAGTGAGCCATTAAGTTGCTTGCACGAGATGTTTCAAATTTCTTTTTGAAGGCACTCAGAGCTATGAACTTTCCTCTCAGCACTGCTTTCATTGTGTCCCATAAGTTTAGGTATGTTGTGCTTTCATTTTCATTGAATTCTTGGAAGTCATTAACTTCTTCTCTGACCCAGCTGTCCTTTAGAAGCAAGTTGTTCAGTTTCCATCTGTGTGTTGGCCTTTGCTTTTTTTGTCATTGAGGTCCAGTTTTAGTCCATGGTGATCAGATAGGATACAAGGGATTATTTCAATCTTCTTGTATATGTTTAGGCTTGCTTTGTGACCAACTATATGATCTATTTTGGAGAAGGTTCCATGAGGTGCTGAGTAGAAGGTAAATTATTTTGCGTTTGGGTGAAAGGTTCTGTAGATGTCTGTGAGGTCCATTTGATTCATGACCTCTGTCAGATTTATTGTTTTTGTTTTGGTTTGTTTTTGTTTAATTTCTGTTTTGTTGACCTGTCCTTTGTTGATAGTTGGGTGTTGAAGTCTCCCAGTATTAATGTGTGTGGGTCTATGTGTGGTTTAAGTTTTATTAAAGTTTCTTTTACAAATGTGGGTGCCCTCATATTTGGGGCATAGATGTTCAGGATTGTGATATCTTCCTGGTGGAGTTTTCCCTTGACGAGTATGAAGTGTCCTTCTCTATCACTTTTGATTGATTTTGGTTGAAAATCTACTTTATTAGATATTAGGATGGCTACTCCTGCTTCCTTCTTGGATCCATTTGCGTGGAAAACCATCTTCCTGCCCTTTAATCTCAGGTAATGTCTATCTTTGTGATTTAAGTGTGTTTCTTATATGCAACAGATTGTTGGGTCTTGTTTATGCACCCATTCTGTTAGTCTGTGTCTTTTTATTGGGGAATTGCTTCCATTGATGTTGAGGGAGATTAATGACCAATGGCTCTTGGATCCTTTGATATTGATGTTGGCCATGATAGTGTGTTTGTGTGTTTGGCTACTTTTGTTTTGCTGTAGTGAGGTTATTTATTTCCTATGATTTCTTGAAAGTAGTTAGTTTTTCTTGGTTTGTATTTTTCCTTCTAGTATCTTCTGTAATGCTGGATATGTGTGTAGGTATTGTTGCATGATATTCGTCCAGTCTCTCCTGGCTTTCATACTTTCTGTTGAGAAGTCAGGTGTGATTCTGGTGGGTTTGCCATTAGATGTTACTTGGCCTTTTTCCCTTGCAGCTTTTTGCATTTTTTTCTTTGTTCTGTATATTTACTGTTTTGATTACTATGTGACCGGAGGATTTTCTTTTCTGGTCTACTTTATTAGGTGTTCTATAGGCCTCTTGTATACTTATAAGCATCCCCCTTAAGTTGGGGGAATTTTCTTCAATGATTTTGTTGAAAATATTTTCTGGGCCTTGGAGTAGGGAATCTTCTTTTTCCTCTATTCCTATTATTCTTAGGTTTTGTCTTTTTATGTTGTCTTGGATTTCTTATATGGTTTGTGTCAGGAATTTTTTAGATTTATTATTTTCTTTGCTGGATACATCGATTTCTTCCATTGTATTTTCCACACCTGAGATTCTTTCTTCCATCTCTTGTAGTCTGTTGGTTATGGTTACCTCTGTCATTCTTGTTTTCTTTCCTAAGTTCTCCCTCTCCATGATTTCCTCCATTTGTGTTTTCTTTAATTCTTCAAATTCTGTCTTCAGATCTTGAACCATTTTGTTGATTTCCTTCACCTGTCTGATTGTATTTTCCTGTTTTTCCTTCAATGCCTTCAGCTGTTTGTTTGAATGTTCCTCTGTTTCTTTTATTTCTTTCAGTGACACAGACTGTTCGGCTGCATCTTTCTGTATTTCTTTATGGATGGTTATATTCTGTTTTATAATATCTTCCTTTAATTCTTTACGCATTTTGTTTACTTCCTCCATTAACCTCTTCATTACATAGATGTAAGTTCATCTTCTTGAATTTCATTTATGTTAGGGTATCCAGGGCTATTACCCCTGGATAACTGGGTTCTGGGGATGCCATGTTGTTTTGCCTTTTTTGGTTGTGCTTTTCATTGGCTTCTACTCATCTCTCTGTCTCAGGTGTTGTCTGTTAATTTGTGGTGCTTGCTGAGTCCTGGGGCAGGAAGAATCCACTTTGTGGGGTTCTAGATTTCTCCTTTGCTTTTTGGGTATCATCAACTGAATAGTGCTGCTTCTCAGGAATTGTCACAGTTCACTTCAGGTATATGGACCTGTCTGGTAACTGTGGTATTCAGGAAGGCTCTCCTCTCATCAGGAGAGGTCCTGGTGATGGCTGACATGCTGCTGGGTTTCTTGCTCTGAATTTAGTGAGCAGCAGCTGTTGCTCTTAAGGTGTAATTGTTGGGTGCAGCCCTCTTGAAGGACCAGGGATTCCCACGGTTTTGTCAGTCTAGCTAGGGATAACTGGTTGATTCTTGCCACAATAATTGAGGGCTGCTGTCTTTTCCAGGGGATGTCTGGATGACCTAAGTCCGGTCCCAATTGTTTCCTGCACAGTGGGGTTTTCTCTCAAATGGAAATTCCAGTCTTGATGTTGTGGTGCCCACAGTTCAGTCTGGGATAGTGAACTGTGCACACGTGTGTGGCTCTGGGCTGGAGACCAAGGGCCTGGCAGAACCGTGATCTCTTCTGTGGTTTAGCTGGGTGAGTTAAAGCTGACTGAATCCCCCAACGTGGGGTATCCTCTCACCTGAGAAACACAATCACTTGTGTTTTATGGCCGTGAGTTCTGATTGCTGGTCACTGTGCTGATCCTGCTTTGCTGCTGGTCAGAATGAGAGTCATCCCGGCACTGCCATCTTGCCCTCTGAAATTCTCCTATAAGCAACAAAAATAATATGTTGACAACTTCTACAATGACTTTTGAAATGGAGAAGAGATTACTCTAAGGAGGGAGATTTTGACTTTGTGAGTCATGCTTTCTGGGAACTATCATTATGTAGCAGAAAATCCTAGCCATGAACTAGTGATTAGCCAGCTACCTCAGAACCAATGAGATCAAGTGACACCTCTGAACAACCAGTCCTGTTACTAACAGGACATTTATAGACTTTGTCTGAGGACCACAGCAGGAAAAACAGCTGCTCTTTTGTCTTAGGTATATAACACAGGCCCATTTCTCTGTCAGGAAGGCCCAGTTTTTATTGTAAACCCCAGGAGCAGGAGGGTTCCTCACTGACCGCTGAGTAGGACACAGCTGTGGATCCAGCAAGGTAAGCCAAGGCAATCCTGCTCATAAAGTGTTGGCAAAACTAGTGTGGAATAACACAACACTAGTGATGTTATTCCTGTGAAATTATATCTTGCCCCTCAGATCACCTTTATACTCACCTATCCCTCTCTGTTTCAGCCAAATCAGTCCAAGGAATTGTCTGGTTTTCTTCTTTTTTTCCTTCTCTTAAAGAGTCAGTACCCCAGGGAACACTACACCCTGCCAGCCTGTGATATCAATAAGAATGTGATGGTACATTTAGTGAGTACACAAGTAAGTGCTACATTCAAATTCACAACCTAGGAAATTTCAGATCCAAGACCAGGTTAAGAGACCACCTTGTCATTTGGTAGATTCCTCTTAATCCCATATCAAATTGAAGCTTTCCTACTTAGGAAGCTGTCCAAATTAATAAACATTAAAGTTTCATTTCCTACGTGACATTGTCACAGAGGTAAACAGGAGTTAATCTGAATAAAAGGATGAGATAAAGGCTTATTTGGTTTCACAAGAACAAGTCATGTGCACAGGATCAGAGATATTGGACAATGAGGAAATTTTGTTTACTAATCTCCAGGGAAATCTCAAGATTCTCTCAGGTGCTGATAGGCTGAGAGTGAAATGATGTCATGAAACAGGTGAGAGCCAGTAAGAATTTTAGGAGCCAGTTATTAAAAGGGCCAAGTGGATAGCCTGCTTTTGAGATAGGCTGTGCAGCACTGCATGCCTCTATTTGGGCAGCTGAAAACACAGAACTCAGATATGACAGTTCCTGTTTCAAGACTGTTAATTCAGGTGAAGCGTCATATATTTATTTCAAGTGATTTTTAATAAAGTCACGGGTTCTTGACACGTTACACTCACATTATCACTGATTTCATTATTATTTGTTAAATGCACAGATATGTCCTCAGTCTGTGAAGTACTTACTGGGAAAACGCTCTGTGACCAAGGCAACTCTTTGAACAAAAAGTATTTACTTGGTACCTTGCTTATAGTTTTACATAGATAATCCAGGATGTCACTTCAGCAAGCAGTCATCTTGTTGTACTCCTTCAGCAGAACTGAGAACTTTTTATACTGAACTACAAGTGGCAGGCAGAGTCACAGAGACTGAGAGAGACAGAGAGAGAAGGAGAGAAAGATAGATTCAGAAAGAGTTATAGGGAGACCAACAGAAACAAAGCTATAAATTGACAGAAATGAGAGACAGAGACTCCATTCTGTCTGTTCCATTTCCTTGGGATATCAACCTCAAAGAACACCCTCCTATAATATAATTCCAAAAATTTTTTTAATATTTTTTTTCTATTAATTACACTTTGTTCACTTTGTATCTCACAATAATGCCTTTGCCCTTCTCAAACCCACCTTCCTCCCCCCCTCACCATGCTACTCCCAAAAGCAACCAATAGGAGAGATCTTCTCCTTCCTTCTGATGCTAGTCTATCAGATCTCATCAGGAGTGGCATTGTCTTCTTCTGTGGCCTGGTAAGGCTGCTCCCACATTAGGGTGAGATGATCAATGAACAAACCAATCTGTTCATGTCAGAGGCAGTCTCTGTTCCCATTACTATGCCCACTTGGACAAAGAAGTGCCATGGGCTACATCTGTGCAGGAGTTGTAGGTTACCTCCATGCATATTACAGGGTTGGAGGATTAGTCTCAGGAAAAAACCCTGTGCTCAGATTTTTTTTGGTTCTGATTCTCTCCTTTCAGAGCTCCTGTCCTCACCAAATATTATTATTTTCCACTTCTTTCATTAGATTCCTTGCACTCTGCCCAACAGTTGGCCAAAAGTCTCAGCATCTGCTTTGATAGTGTGCAGGGCAGAGCCTTTCAAAGGCCCTCTGTGGCAGGCTCCTAACTTGGTCCCTGTTTTCTCCTTCCTCTGGTGTCCATCCTCATTACCTTTCAGGGTGGGGATTGAGCATTTTAGCCAGAATCCTCCCTCTTGATTAGTTTCTTTAGGTGTAAAGATTTTAGTAGGTGTATTCTATATCATATGTCTATATGAGTGAGTGTATAATACAGTGTGTCTTTATGCTTCTGGGACAGCTCACACAGGATGATCTTTTCAGTTCCCATCTTTTACCTGCAAATCTCATGATTTCCACATTTATTTTTTATTGCTGAGTAATATTTCTTTATGAAGATGTACCACAATTTCTGTATCCATTCTTCAGTTGGGTGGCATCTGGTTGTTCCTGGTTCAGGCTATTACAAATAAATCTACTACAAACATGAATGTCTTTATTGTGTCCATAAGCCTCTTTCCTAGGAGTCATATAGCTGGATCTTGAGGAAGCCCTATTCCTACTTTGCCTGAGAAAGTGCCATATTAATTTCCAGAGTGGTTGTATAAGTTTACATTCTCACCAGCAGTGGAGGAGTATTCCCCTTTCTCCACAACCTCTCCAGCATGTTTTGTCACTTGAGTTTTTGATCTTGGTCATTCTAATATGTGTAAAGGTGAAATCTCAGGGTCGTTTTTGAGTTGCATTTCCCTGATGGCTAATGACATTGAGCATTTTGTTAAGTGATTCTCTGCCATTCAACATTCTTCTATAGAGAATTCTCTGTTTAGCTCTGTTCCCCGTCTTTTTTATTAGATTACTTGATTTATTGCTTATCAACTTGTCTAGTTCTTTCTGTATCCTGTACATTAGTCCTCTGTCACATAGAGACTTGGTGAAGCGTCTTTCCCAATCTGTAGGCAATTGTTTTTATGACAGTGTACTTTGCTTTACAGAAGCTTTTCAGTTTCATGAGGTCCCATTTATTGATTGTTGCTCTTAGAACCTGTGATGTTGGTGTTCTGTTCAGGAAGTTGTCTCTAGTACCACTGAGTTCAAGGCTCTTCCCCAGTTTTTCTTCTAACTGATTTACAGTTTCTGGTTTTATTTTTTTTTCATCTGCTTAGACTTTAGTTTTGTGCAGGCTGATAAGTATGGATCTATTTTCATTTTTCTACATGTAGACATCCAGTTAGACCAGCACCACATTTTGAAAATGCAAACTTTTTTCTATTGTATGGTTTTGGCATCTTTGCCAAAGATCAGGTATCCATAAATTTGTGGGTTTATTTCTGGGTCTTCTATTCAGTTCCATTGATCAACCATTCTGTTTCTGTGCTAATTCCATGCAGTTGTTATTACTGTTGCTCTACAGTACAGCTTGAGATCAAGGATGGAGATACTTCCAGAAGATCTTTTATTATAGAAGATTGTTTAGCAAATCTGGGTTCTAATTTTTCCATATGAATGTGAGAATTTTTTTTGAGTTCTATAAATAATTGTGTTGGTAATTTGATGGAAATTGCATTGAATCTGTAGATGGCTTTATGTAAGATGGCCTTCTTTACACTGCTAAGCCTGAAAACCATGAGCATGGGTGATCTTTCCTTCTTCTAATATCTTTTAATTCTTTCTTCAGAGGCTTGATTTTTTTTTCAGACAAGTCTTTTACTTGCTTGGTTAGGGTCACACCAAGATACTTTATGTCTTTAAAGAATACAAGAACACATCAAAGATATCATCCACTATGACCAAAGAGGATTCTTCCTAGGTACAATATATGCATTTCCATCAATGTGATGCAACATATTAACAAACTTAAAGAAAAAAAAAATATGATTGTTCTAAGAGTTTTTAATATTTGTTATTGGTTTATCTTCTAGTAAAGCTGCTGTTAATCCTCAGTAGCTATATAACCAAATCACCACACAGAGACTGGGTTTTTAGTTAACCTACAACACAATGCTGAGCAATATTAACTTTCTCCTAAACCTCCAAGCCCTCGGTTTCCTAACATTAAATTTCCCACATTATACTTGCTTTTTGTGAAATCTTAGGTCTGGTTAATGCTCCATGACCTCCAGGCTCACTCCTCCAGCTCTGCTCTCCTCACTCTCCTCTAGCCCCTTCTCCCCTCTTTCCTGCTCTCTAGTTCCTCCCCTCTTTCCTGTCCTCTGGCTCCTCCCATTGCACAACATTGTATCTAGTTGCTTAATTTTGTCCTGTTTACAAAAGAGTTGAGACAGGATGCTTATAATGGGTATCAAAATGCAATATCCAGATTGAAACCAGACAGTTGGGGTGGGGAAATCAGCATTTGAATTAACAAGGGTAAGGCCTATACATTTTAAAAGAACATTATACCAACACATGATAATCTTCTTAGATGTTGAAAAATCATTTGAGAAAATACAAAATTCAGTCATGTTTAAAGCATTGGAGAGATCAGGGATACAAGGCACATATCTAAATATAGTAAAGGCAATATATAGCAAGCCTATAGCTAACATCAAACTAAACAGAGAGAAACTTAAAGCAATCCCATTTAAATCAGGGACAAATCAAGGCTGTCCACTTTCTCCATATCTCTTCAACAAAGTTCTGGAAATTCTTGCTAGAGCAATTGATGGAGATCAGTAGGATACAAATCAGAAAAGAAAAAGTCAAAGCATTGTTTGCAGATGATAAGATAGTATACATGTGTGACCCCAAAAATTCTACATGGGTACTCCTACACCTAATAAACAACTTTATCAAAATGGCTGAATAAAAAATTTTAACTCAAAAAAATAGGTATACCTCCTGTATTCAAAAGACAAAAGGCCAAGTAAGAAATTTGGAAAACAAAAGGAATTATATTATCTAACAAGATCATACATCCAAACATTCCAGACATTGCCTCACTGGGAATAAACATGTAAATAGAAGAGGTTCAAGGGGACATTGCAATTCAAATCACCAGGAAATGGAAGAAGATGGAGGGACCTCTAGGCTAAAAGAACATAGTCATGTTGATAGTTTGTCATTCAATACAATGATCAAAATTCCAGCAACTTCCAAGGACTAAAGAACAGGACTGACAATCTCCTTTGGGGAATATGTGAAATATTTCATAACAGCGTATTATTCAGCTTAGAAAATGACATCATGATATTTTCAGGCAAATGGATGGAAACAGAAAAAAATCATCCTGAGGAAAATAACTAAATTGCAGAAAGACAAATACAGTATGTATTCACTTATTAGGAGGTCTCCGAATAGTGGCAGATAAAGTTCCACTAGGACATGTATTGTGACCAACCCATTCTACAACTAATAGTTGGCCATTAGTTGAGTTTTGGGGCAAAGGCACCCTTGGGAAATTTCCAACAACCCAGTCTGTTGTAATTAAAATATGTTGCTCTCTGCCCGCAACTGATAGATCAGTGCCATGTTCTTGTATCCACAGAGATGCTTTCTTCTGCATCAAATGTGATTGCATACAGAGACACACAGTCCAATATTATGCAAAGAGAGAAATTAAAACACCCAGCTCTAAGTGTGATTTCCCTATGAAATTCTCCCTCCACTCAGAGCTCTGGGAAGCCTGCAGGAGAGGAGGCAGGAAGAGTGTCATAAGTACAGTTAATTGAGGACACAGGAAAAACAATGCCCTGAGAATCAGGCCTCCTAGGAAGGTGATGAAGCCAGCCTTGGTGGGAACTAATAGGCAAAGGACAGATTTAAGGGAAAGGAGGAACTTTCCTATCTGGGAATGAGAGAAGGGGCATAGGGGAAGAAAAAGGAGGGGAGGTGGAACTGGAAGAAGAAAGGGAGGGCAGCAGAAAGAACACAAATTGAAAAAATCAGAGTGGGCATAAGGGAAACTGTGATCAAGGTGATGATGTATAGAGATCTTCAGGACTGATGACATCTTTTTGGGGTGGTACCAGCATACAGCAAAGATAAATTCAGTTTTCTTTAAGGGACTTGGCACTGAGAATCTGATCATATTGCAATGAGTATATGAAAAACACATACTTCAATTGATGTATTTTAAAGAAAATAAATTACTGTATCACGTGGGAAGAAATTCCAACCTTTGAGCAATGGTAAAGAGTATATTATATGTAATATAAAATTCCCACATAATCAATTAAAAATATGTTGACAACATTTACAATGACTTTTAACATGGAGAAAAGAGTCCGCTAATGGAGGGCAGAGGTTTTCTTTGTAAGGCATGCTTTCCAGGAACTCATTATATAGCAGAGAATCCTAGCCATGAACTAGTGGTTACCCAGCTCCCTGAGACACCATGAGCTTAGGTGGCACCTCACAACAAGCAGTCCTGGCACTAAAACTACATTTAGTCTGTTTTTCTAACAGAAAAAAAAAACAAAAAAAAAAAAACAAACAACAACGACAAAAAACAGCTGTTCTGTGTGCTTGGCATATAATTGGAATCATTTATTTGTCCTGAAGGACCAGTTTTAATGGTAAATACCAGTACCAGGAGGCTTGCTCATCTACCTCTGAGTAGGACACAGATGCCAAATGAGCCAGGACAGCTAAAGCATCCCTGCTCATAGAGGGTTGCCAACACTTATGGAATAGCACCAGCTGTCAAAAGTTTATTGCCCATCATTTCTCCTTTTACACTCAATTATCTTTTTCTGTTTCAACAAAACCAGTCTCAGGAATTATGTTTTCCTTCTCTTTTCCCTGCTCTTAAAGACTCAATACCTCAGGGATGCTGAAATCCTGCCAGCCTACTATATCAATAAGAATGTGAAGGTCCATTTAGTTTGTATGCAAGTAACTGCTCAGTTCTAAGTCACAACCTAGGAAATTTCAAATCCAAGAGGACACTTGAAGACCACCTTGTCATTCAGTAGATTCCCATTAGTCCCTCATCACTTTGCGGCTTCCCTACTTAAGATGTCCAATAAGTAAATATTAAAGTTTCATTTCCTACTTGAGATTGTCACAGAGGTAAACAGGAGTAAAGTTGTGGGATGTGCATAAAGGGATGAGATAAAGGCTTATTGGGTTTCATAAGACAATGTGAGGTATGCACAGTATTAGAGATACTGGACACTGAGTAAAGTTTGCTTACTCATCTCCATGGAAACCTCAAGATTCTCTCAGTTGCTGATAGGCTGAGAGGAAGAAAGATGTCATGAAACATGTGAAAGCCTGTGAGAGTTTCACAAGGATGTTATTAAAATCCAGGTGGACAGCCTGCTTGAGAAAAGGCTGAGCAGCATTACATGAATCAATCTGAGAAGCTGAAAGCACACAACCCAGAGATGACAATTCCTGTGTCCAAAACTCTTAGTTCAGGAAAAGTGTCACATATTTCTTTCAAGTATTCATTATTAAAGTCACGTCCCTTGACCTGTTACATTCACATTATCACTGATTCCATTATTTGTTAAATGTACAGATAAGGCATCAATCAGTCAGTGAATTACTATAGAAAATGCTCCCTTACCAAGGCAAATATTTGAAAAAAATGTTAAACTGGGACCTTGCTTATATTTTTTACAGAGACCATCCAGGAATTCACATTAGCAAGCAGTTATCTTGTTGTAGTCCTTCATCAAAACTGAGAGCTTTTCATACTGAACCACAAGCGGCAGGCAGAGAAGCAGACTGAGAGAGATAGAGAGAGAAATAGCTAGAGAGACAGATTCAGAAACAGAGAGACCCAGACCAAAAGAAACAAAGATGTAAACTGATCTAGACCTAGAGACAAAGACTCCATTATAAGTGGTAACTTTCATTGGCATATCAACCTCAAAGCACACACCCCTATAATATAACTCAAATAGGAATTATATTATCTAATAACTTTATACCTTTTAACATTTCCCAGACATTTCCTCACTGAGGATTACACATGTAAATAGATGAGCTTCAAAGGGACACTGATATTCAAATCACCAGGAAATGGAAGAAGTTGGAGAGACATATAAGCTAACAGAACATAGTTATCCCGATAGTTTGTCATTCAAGACAATGATTAAAGTCTGAGCAATTTCAAAGCATTAAAGAACAGGACTGACCATATTCTTTGGAGAAAATGTGGAATATTTGCATAACAGATTATTATTCAGCTAAAAAAATGACATCATGATATTTTCAGGCAAATGGATGGGACCAGAAAAAATCATTCTGGGTGAAGTAAATAAATGTAGAAAGACAAATATGATATATACTCACTAATTAGGATGTCTCTGAATAGTAGGGGATAATTTCACATGGGCCATCTATTGTGAAGAAAACAGTCTTCCACTAAGGGGATTAGGTGGCAGTGAATTGAGTTATTGTGCCAGGGCATCCTACAGAAATTTTCAAGCAACCCCAGCTGTTGTTATTAAAATAGGTTACTGTCTTTCCTCAACTGATAAATGAGTGTCATGTTCTTGAATCCATAGAGATGTTTCCTTCTACATCAAATCAGATTGAATACAGAGACTCCACAGTCTGATATTATGCAGAGGGAGACCTTAAAATAACCAGTTCTAAATAGGATTTCCCTATAAAATTCTCCCTCCCCTCAGAGCACTGGGAAGCCTGCAGGAGAGGAGAAAGGAAGAGTTTCATAAGCATAGGGAATTGAGGACACAAGAACAATGCCCTGAGAATCAGGCCACAGAGGAAGATGATGCAGTCAGTGTTGATGACAACTGATAAGCTAGGGTCTGGTAGAAGGGGGGGGGGGGCTCCCTTATCAGGGAACCAGAGAAAAAGAATATTGTTAAAAGAAGGATGGTAGGTGGTACTGGAAGAAGAGGGAAGGGGCAGCAGAGGGGATACAATGTGAACAAATCTTAATATAAGAAAAACTGTGATCAAGGGTATGACGTATAGAGCTCTTCAGGACTAATGGCTTCCTGGAGGTGGCAAGGAAGAACTCAGGTTTCTTTAAGGGACTTGGCACTGACACTCTGATCATTTTCCAATGAGTAGATGAAAAACACATACTTGAATTGACATATTTTAAAGAAACATGTGGGAAGGAATTTGAAACTGGGAGCATGGAAACTAATATATTATATGAATCTCCCACATAATCAGTAAAAATAACAGGTTAACAACTTTTATAATAACTTTTAAAAAGGAGAAAAGATTCCTCTAAAGGAGTTCAGTGTTTGACTTTGTAAGGCATGCTTTTCAAGAACTCATTATGTAGCAGAGAATGCTAGCCATGAACTAGTGTTACCCAGCTACCTCAAACCTCATGTGTATAGGAGGCATCTTGGATCAAGCATTCCTAGCACTAACACTACATTTAGATTGCTTGTGTGTAGGACAACATTAATAAACACCTCTGATCTTGTGTCCAAGACATATAACATTGATACATTTCTCTGTACTAAAGGCCCAGTTTTAACTTTAAACCCCTGGATCAGTATGATTGCTCACTGACTACTGAGTAGGACAGACCTGCCAATACAGCCAGGTCAGCCAAGGCAACCACACTCATAAGGGGTTGTCAACAATATTGTGGAACATCACCAGCTGTCAAATAGTTTATTGCCCCTTAGTTCTCTTTTTATACACTCTGATCTTTTCTGTTTCATCTAACAATTCCCAGGTATGTTCTGGTTTGCTTCTCTTTTCCTGCTCTTAAAGACTCAATATTCCAGGGAACCCAAGACCTTGACAGGCTATTATTTCAATAATAATGTAAATTCACATTTAGTGAGACCATGAGTAGCTGCTCAGTTCAAAGTCACAACCAAGGATATTTCAGATCCAAGACCACAGTAGGAGACCCCTTGTCATTTGGTACATTCCCTTTAATCTGATATCACTTTGAAGCTTCCCTACTTAGTAAGCTGTCCAATTAAATACACATAAAGTTTCATTTCCCAACTGACATTATCAGAAAGATAAACAAGAGTAAATGTGTATAATATATCAAAGGTATGACAACACAATGATATGACATCATAATACTTATATCTCAAATATATTATGATATCGCAATTGTATTATGATATCACAAATTCTTTAGGATATCTCAGTGGTACTATGTTATCTCATTTGAGTCATGAAATCTCAGAGCTATTATGACTTCACAATGCTATTAGGACATCTGCTCTTAGGACACCATATGGTATGATATCACAATGGAATTATAACATCACAATAATAATATTATGTAACAATGCAATTATGACATCACGATGGTATCCTGACATTACATGAGTATTATCATGTCAAAATGGTATTATGATATCACAAGGCTGCATTGACATCACAATATTATTAAAATATCACAGTAGTATGACATTAAAATACTCTAATGACATTTCATGCTATTATTACATCATAATGTTATGATATGACAATAGTTTGGTGACTTCACAATAATAGAACACCTAATGTTATTGTCACATCACAATGGTATTATGACATCACAATGGTACTATGACATCACAATGCTATAATTACATCACAATGATATGACCACACAATGTTATTATGACTTCACAATGGTATGACATCCCTATAGAATTATGACTTCACAATGGTTTTCCGACCTAAGAATGGTATTATGAAAGTCTTTGACTTGTTTGTTTAGGGTTACACCAAGGTAATTTATGTCATTTGTGGCTATTATAAAGGGTTGTTTCCCTAATTTCTTTCTCAGCCCTTTTGACTTTTGTATACAGGAAAGCTACTGATATTTTTTAGTTATTTTTGTATCCAGCTACTTTGCTGAAGGTTTTTATCAGCTGTAGGAGAGAATTTTGAGGGTCACTCAGGTATACTATAATATCATCTGCAAATAGTGTTACTTTGACTTCTTCCTTTTCAATTTGTATCCCCTAGAATTTTTTTATTTCTCTAGCAAGGACTTCAAAAACAATGTTGAAGAGATACAAAGAGAAGAGGCAGTCTTGCCTTGTCTCTGATTTCAGTGGGATTGATTTAAGTTTCTCTCCATTGAGTTTGATATTGGCTATAGGCTTGCTGTATATTGCCTTTACTAGTGCTCCAAGACTTTAAACATGAATGGTTGTAGGATTTTGTCAAATGCCTTTTCAGCATCTAAGGAGATGATCATGTGGTTTTTCTCCTTTACTTTGTTTATGGGTGGTTCACATTGATGGATTTCCGTATATTGAACCATCCCTGCATGCATTGGATGAACCCTACATTGTCATATCTTTGATGTGTACTTAGATTCAGTTAGCAAGTATTTTGTTGTGTATTTTTGCATCAATATTCATAGAGGAGATTGGCCTGAAATACTCTTTCTTTGTTAGGTCTTTGTGAGGTTTAGGTACCAAGATGATTGTGGCTTTATAGAATGGGTAGTGTTCCTTCTCTTTCTATTTTGTGGAATAGTTTGAAGAGTATTGGTGTTAGCTCTTCTTTGAAGGTCTGGTAGAATTCTTTGCTGAAACCAACTGGTCCTGGACTTTTTTTTATATGGTAGGCTTTTGATGAGAGCTTCTATTTTCCTTAGGGGATATATAGGACTATTTAATTGATTTACCTGGTCTTGATGCAGCTTTGAAATGTAGAATTGATCAAGAAATTTGTACATTTCATTTAATTTTCAAATTTTGTAGCAGATAGTCCTTTAAAGTAAGTCCTAATTATTGTTTGGATTTCTTCAGTGTCTGTGGTTATATCCCCCTTTTCATTTCTGATTTTGTTGATTTGGATAGTGTCTCTCTGCCTTTTAGTTAGTTTGTCTAAGGGTTTGTCTATCTTGTTGATTTTCTCAAAGAACCACTTCTTGGTTTCTTTGATTCTTTAAATTGTTTTGTTTCTAATTTATTGATTTCAGCCCTGAGTTTGAATATTTCCAGCTGTCCACTCCTCTTTGGTGTGTCTGCTTCTTTTTTTTTTTCCCTCCTAGGGCTTTTAAGTGAACCATTAAGTTGCTTGCATGAGATGTTTCGAATTTCTTCTTTAAGACACTTAGTGCTATGAACTTTCATCCTAGCACTTCTTATATTGTGTCCCATAAGTTTGGGCATGCTGTGCCTTTATTTTCATTGAATTCTAGAAAGTCTTTAATTTCTTTATTTCTTCTCTGACCCGGCTGTCATTTAGAAGCATGTTGATCAGTTTCAATGTTTATGTAGGCCTTTTGTAATTTCTGTCATTGAGTTCCAACTTTGGTCCATGGTGATCAGATAGAATACCAGGGATTATTTCAATCTTCTTGTATATGTTGGGTTTTGTTTTGTGACCAACTATATCGTCTATTTTGGAGAAGGTTCCATGAGGTGCTAAGAAGAAGGTAAATTTTTTTGTGTTTGGGTGAAATGTTCTGTAGATTTCCTTGAAATCCATTTGATTCATGACCTCTGTCAGAGTTACTGTTTCTTTGCTTAATTTCTGTTTTGTGGGTAGGTCCTTTGTTGAGAATGGGGTATTGAAGTCTCCCAGTATTAATGTGTGGGGTCTATGTGTGGTTTAATTTTGATTAAATTTATTTTACAATTGTACCCTGGTGTGAACCTAACCCAGCAAGTCAAAGACTTGTATGATAAAGATTTCCAGTCTCTGAAGAAAGAATAGAAGAACATATCAGAAAATGGAAAGATCTCCCATGCTCATGACTTGGCACTATTAATATAAATGACCACCTTATGTAAAGCAATATAGAGAATCAATGCAATTCCGATCAAATTAACAACACAATTCTTTACAGAACTTGAAAGAAAAATTCTCACCTTCATAGGGAAAAACAAGAAACCCAGAATTATTTAAAAAATTTCTACATTAAAGATCTTCAGGAGGTATCTCTATCTCTAATCCCAAGCTGTACTATAGAGCAACAATACTAAAACCTGTGTGGTACTGACATAGAGACAAAATGGTGGATCATTGGAATGAAATAGAAGACCCTGATATAAATCCACACACTTATGGACATCTGATCTTTTATAAAGACACCAGAAATATTCAATGGAAAAAAGACAGCATCTTCAACAAATGGTGCTGGTCTAACTGGATGTCTACATGCAGAAAAATGCAAATAAATCCATACTTATCAACCTGCACAAAACTAAAGTCCAAGTGGATCAAAGATGTATACATGTAGAAAAATGTAAATAGATCCATATTTATCAGCCTGCAGAAAGCTAAGGTCCTAGTGGATCAAAAACCTCAATATAAAACCAGACAAACTAAACCACTTAGAAGAAAAAGGGGGGAAGAGCCTTGATCTCATTGGTAGCAGAAAAAATTCCCAAACAGAACACCAACAACACAGGCTCTAAGAGCAACAATCAATAAATGGAACCTCACGAAACTGAAAAGCTTCTGTAAAGCAAAGGACACTGTTATCACAATAAAACCACAGCCTACAGACTGAGAAAGGATCTTTACCAACTTTATACCTGACAGAAGACTACTATCCATTATATATAAAGAAGTCAAAAAGTTCTTTAGTTCTTTATATATATAAGCCACAAACCAAGTATACTAGTTAAAAATGGAGTACAAATTGATTATCTTTTTTAGGTGTATAGATTTCATTATGTTTATCATATCTTATAGGTCTATATAAGTGAGTATATCCCATGTTTGTCTTTCTCCTTCTGGGATATTTCACTCAGAATGATCTTTTCTAGATCCCACCATTTGCCTGCAAATTTCATGATTTCCTCCTTTTTGATTGCTGAGTAGTATTCCATTGTATAAAAATACCACAATTTCTGTACCCATTCCACCATTGATGGTGGGGTAAGATGATCAATCCTCATTTAGAAAGACAGATGGGATGTGCATTGAACGTATGACAGAAGTCTACTGAGCGCATCTGAAAGACTCTAACTAGCAGTGTTTTCAAAGCAAAGACTCATGACCAAACCTTTGGCAGAGTACAGGGAATCATAAGAAAGAAGGGGAGTTAGTCTGATGGGGAAAGGATAGGAGCTCCACAAGGACCAAATATATCTGGGCACAGGGTCTTTTCTGAGACTGACATTCAACTAAGGACCATGTATGGATATAACCTAGAACCTCCACTCAGATGTAGCCTGTGGTAGCTCAGTAACCAATTGGTTTCCCAAAGTGAGGGGAACAAGGACTATTTCTAAAAGGAACTCAATGACTGGCTCTTTGGCCTCCCCACCCCCAAAGGGAGGAGCAGTCCTGTTAGGCCACAGAGGAGGGCTTTGCAGCCAGTCCTGAAGATACCTGATAAAACAGGATCAGATGAATGGGGAGGAGGTCCCCCGCATCAGTGGACTTGGAAAGGGGCACGGTGGAGATGAGGGAGGGAGGGAGGGAGGGACTGGGAGGGAATGAGGGATCGGGACACGGCTGGGATACAGAGTTAATAAAATGTAACTGATAAAAAAATAATAAAAAATAAAATAAAAAAAAGATAAAAAAAATGAGTACAAAACTAAACAGAATTCTCAATAGAAGAATATAGAATGGAGAGAAACACTTAAAGAAATGTTCAACATTCTTAGTCACAAGGAAAATGCAAATCAAAATGACCCTAAGATTTCATCTTACACCCATCAGAATGGCTAAGTTCAAAAAGTCAAGTCAAGTGAAAACACATGCTGGAGAGGTTCTGGACAAAGGGGAACCCTCCTCCCTGCAGGTGGGGAATGTAAACTTGTAAAACCACTCTGGAAAGCAATCTTGCCCTTTCTCAGACAATTAGGAATAGCACTTCCTCAGGATTGAGCTATACCACTCCTAGGCATATATCCAAAAAATTCTCAAGTACACAATAAGGGCATTTGCTCAACCATGTTTGTAACAGCTTATTTGTAATAGCCAGGAGCTCAAAACAGCCAGATGCTCCTGAGTGGAGGAATGGATGCACAAATTGAGGTTTATCTACACAATGGAATATTATTCAGCAATAAAAAACAAGGAAATCATGAAATTTGCAGGTAAATGGTGGGATCTGGAAAAGATCATCCAGAGTGAGGTATTCAGAAAGGCAAAGAGGCTGGACATCAGAAGATGGAGAAAAGAGGGAACAAGTCAGGAGCCTGACACAGCGGACCTCTGAAAGGCTCTGCCCTTCAGACTATCAATGTAGATGCTGAGACTTTTGGGCAACCTTTGGGCACAGTGCAGGGAAGCTTAGGAAAGAAGTGTGAAACAGTAAGATCTGGAGAGGACAGCAACTCCATAAGGAGAGCAAAAGAACCAAAAAATCTGAGCACAGGGATCTTTTCTGAGACTGCTATTCCAACCAAGGACTATGCATGGAGATAACCTAAGACCCCTGCACAGATGTAGCCCATAGCACTTTAGTGTCCAAGTGGGTTCCATTGGGATAAGAACATGGACTGTCTCTGACATGAACTTATTGACCTGCTCTTTAATTACCTCCCTCTGAGGGGGGAAGCAGCATTACCAGGCCAGAGAAGAGGACAAGTCAGCCACTCCTGATGAGAACTAATTGACTAGGATCTGAAGGAAGGAAAAGAAGTCCTCCCCTATTCATGGACTTGGGGAGGGGCATGGATGCAGAGGGTGGAGGAAGGGAGGGATTGGGATGGGAAGAGGGAGGGAACCTTGGGAGGGCATACAAAGTGAGTAAAGCATAATTAATAAGAAAAAAATAAATATAAATAAGTAAATAAAGGGGAAAAAAGGAATTCATGAAATTTCCAGGTAAATGGTGGAATCTGGAAAAAAATCATCCTGAGTGAGCTATCCCAGAAGTAGAAAGACATACACGGTATTTTCATTTTCCTTGTGACTAAGAATGTTGAACATTTCTTTAAGTGTTTCTCTCCATTCTATATTCTTCTATTGAGAATTCTGTTTAGTTTTGTACTCCATTTTTAACTAGTATACTTGGTTTGTGGCTTATATATATAAAGAACTAAAGAACTTTTTGAGTTCTTTTTCTACACAATGGAATATTATTATATAAACATATAATACAGGATAACTCTACTAAAATCTGTACACCTAAAGAAACTAATCAAAAGGGAGGACTCTTGCTAAAATGCTCAATTCCTATCTAGAAAGTCAAAGAGGAGGGCATCAGAAGAAGGCAAAATGTGGAAATAAGTCAGGAGCCTGACACAGAGGACCTCTGAAAGGCTCTGCCTTGCAGACTATCAATGCAGATGCTGAGACTTAGAGGCAAACTTTGGGCAGAGTACAGGTAATCTTAGGAAAGAAGTGGGAAACTGTAAGATCTGGAGAGGACAGGAATTCCACAAGGAGAGCAAAAGAACCAAAAAAATCTGAGCACATGGTTCTTTTCTGAGACTGATACTCCAACCAAGGACTATGCATCGAGATAACCTAAGACCCCTGCACAGATGGCATTTCAGTATCCAAGTGGGTTCCATTGTAATAAAAACAGAGACTGTCTCTGCTATGAACTGATTGGCCTTCTCTTTAATTACCTCCCTCTGAGGGGTAAGCAGCATTACCAGGCCACAAAAGAAGACAATGCAGACATTCCTGATGAGAAGTAGTTGCCTAGGAATGGACTAGGGGAGCAGCATGGATGCAGAAGATGGAGGAAGGGAGAGATTGGGAAGGGATGGGGGAGGGAACCACAGGGGGGATACAAAATGAATAAAGTGTAATTAATAAAGAATAAAAAACATAAAAATAGAATGATATTATGACATCACAGTGGTATTATGATATCACAATGTTATTACAACATGATTGTAGTACGACATCACAATGTAATTTTGACATATCAAAGGCATATGACCTGAAAATGCTATTAACACATCACAATGGTATTTTGATATCAGAATGATATTAACTTGTCACAATGTTATTCTGACTTCCTAACAGTATGATTTCACAATGGTATTATGACATCACAATGCTATTTTGAGAACACACTGCTATTATGACATCACAGAGCTATTATGACATCACCAGTCTATTATTATGGCACAGGAATGGTATTATGACATGATGGTGATATGACATCACAATAGAATTTTGACATCACAATGATATCATGACAACACAATGCTGTTATGAATTCACAAGTCTATTAAGACATCAGAAACCTATTATGACATCTTTTTTTTTAATTTTTCATCAATTACACTTTATTCATTCTGCATCCCCCCATGAGCCCCTCCCTCCTCCCCTCCCAATCCGACCCTCCCTCCTCCCTCTGCTTACATGCCGCTCCCCAAGTCCACTGATAGGGGAGGTTCTCCTCTCCTTTCTGATCTTAGTCTATCAGTTCACATCAAATGTGGCTGCATTGTCCTCTACTATGGCCTGGTAAGGCTACTCCCCCCCCCCAGGGAGAGGTAATCAAAGAGCAGGCTAATCAGATTATGTCAGAGGCAGTCCCTCTTCACATTACTATGTAACCCAATTGGACTCTGAACTGCCCTGGGCTACATCTGTGCAGGGGTTCTGGGTTATCTCCATGAATGGTCCTTGGTTGGAGTATGAATCTCTGGGAAGTTCCCTTTGTTCAAATTTTCTTGTTCTGTTGCTCTCCTTGTGGAGACCCTGTCCTCTCCAGCTCTTACTATTTCCCAGTTCTTACCTAAAATTCCATTCACTCTGCCCAACAGTTGCTCATCAGGCTCAGCATCTGCTTTGATAGTCTGAAGGGCAGAGGCTTTCAGAGGCCCTCTGTGGTAGGTTCCTAGGTTGTTTCCTGTTTTCTTCTTCTTCTGATGTCCATCCTCTTTGCCTTTCCATATGGGGATTGGACATTTTTGTTAGGGTCCTCTCTCTTGCTTAGTTTCTTTAGATGCACAGGTTTTAGTGGGTTTGTCCTATATTGTATGTCTATATGAGTGAGTATATACCATGTGTGTCTTTTTGCTTCTGGGACAACTCACTCAGGATGATCCTTTTCAGATCCCACCATTTACCTTCAAATTTCATGATTTGCTTATTTTCCTTGCTGAGTAATATTCCATTGTGTAGATGTACCAAAATTTCTGCATCCATTCTTCAGTTAAGGGGCATCTGGGTTGTTTCCAGCTCCTGGCTATTACAAATAAAGCTGCTACAAACATGGTTGAGCAATTGTCCTTTTTGTGTACTTGAGCCTCTTTTGGATATATGCTTAGGAGTGGTATGGCTGGATCTTGAGGAAGCGCTATTCCTAGTTGTCTGAGAAAGCACCAGATCGATTTCCAGAGTGGTTGTACAAGTTTACATTCCCACCAGCAGTGGAGAAGGGTTCCCCTTTCTCCACAACCTCTCCAGAATGTGTTGTCACTTGAGTTTTTGATCTTGGCCATTCTGATGGGTGTAAGTTGAAATATCAGGGTTGTTTTGATTTGCATTTCCCTAATGGCTAGTGAGGTTGAGCATTTCTTTAAGTGCTTCTCTGCCATTCAGTATTCCTCTACAGAGAATTCTCTGTTTAGCTCTGTTCCCCATTTTTTAAGTGGAGTACTTGGTTTGCTGCTTTTCAGCTTCTTTAGTTCTTTATATATACTGGATATGAGTCCTCTGTCAGATAAAGGGTTGGTGAAGATTCTTTCCCAATCTGTAGGTGGTTGCTTTGTTTTGATGATGGTGTCCTTTGCTTTACAGAAGCTTTTCAGTTTCATTATGCCCCATTTATTGATTGTTGCTCTTAGAGCCTGTGCTGTTGGTGTTCTGCTCAGGAAGTTTTCCCCTGTACCAATGAGTTCTAGGGTATTTCCCACTTTTTTTTTTCAAGCCAATTTAATGTGTCTGGTTTTATGTTGAGGTCTTTGATCCACTTGGACTTCAGTTTTGTGCAGGGTCACAAGTATGGATCTATTTTCATTTTTCTACATGTAGACATCCAGTTAGACCAGCATCATTTGTTGAAGATGCTATCTTTTTTCCATTGTATGGTTTTGGCGTCTTTGTCAAAGATCAGGTGTCCATAAGTGTGTGGGTTTATTTCTGGGTCCTCTGTTCGGTTCCATTGATCCACCATTCTGTTTCTATGCCAGTAACATGCAGTTTTTAAAACTGTTGCTCTATAGTACAACTTAAGATCAGGGTTGGAGATACCTCTGGAAGATCTTTTATTGTAGAGGATTGTTTTAGCAATTCTGGGTTTCTTCTTATTCCATATGAAGTTGAGAATTTTTCTTT
The DNA here is from genome assembly GCF_030254825.1 of Meriones unguiculatus. NCBI lineage: Eukaryota > Metazoa > Chordata > Mammalia > Rodentia > Muridae > Meriones > Meriones unguiculatus. The sequence goes on from NW_026843713.1 coordinate 2,682,757, forward strand.
CCAGGTCTGTAAAGAATTGTGTTGGTAATTTGATGGGCATTGCATTGAATCTGTAGATTGCTTTTGGTAAGATGGCCATTTTAACTATTTTAATCTTGCCAAGCCAGGAGCATGGGAGATCTTTCCATCTTCTCATATCTTCTTCTAATTCTTTCTTCAGAGATTTGAAATTTTTTTCATACAAGTCTTTGACTTCCTTGGTTAGGGTTACTCCGAGGTACCTTATGTCACTTTTCTGAAGGTGTTTATCAGCTATAGGAGTTCCCTGGTAGAGTTTTTGGGGTCACTCACATATACTATCATATCATCTGCAAATAGTGATAATTTGACTTCTTCCTTTCCAATTTGTATCCCCTTGATCTCCTTCAACTGTCTTATTGCTCTAGCAAGGACTTCCAGCACTATGTTGAAGAGATATGGAGACAGTGGGCAGCCTGTCTTGTCCCTGATTTCAGTGGGATTGCTTTAAGTTTCTCTGCATTCAGTTTGATGTTGGCTATAGGCTTGCTGTATATTGCCTTTACTATGTTTAGATATGTGCCTTGTATCCCTGATCTCTCCAATACTTTGAACATGAATGGATGTTGGATTTTGTCAAATGCTTTTTCAGCATGTAGGGAGATTGTCATGTGACAACACAATGCTGTTATGAATTCACAAGTCTATTATGACATCACAAACCTATTATGACATCTTAATGTTATAACATCATAATTATATTATGACTTTGCAATGCTATTATGATATCTAAGTGGTGTTATGACTTCACAAGGTAATTATGACTTTAAATTCTATTATGACGCACAATGGTATTTTAACTTCACAATAGCCTTATGACATCACAATGATATTATGACAGCCCAATGCTATTATGAATTTACAATGTAATTATGATATCTCTGTGCAACTATGATATCTCAATGATATAAAGCCGCAATGCTATTAGGATATCAAAAATGTGTTTTGACATCAGAATGCTATTATGACATAACAAGTATATGACATCCAAATGGTTTTATGATTTCATAATGCTATTATGACATCAAAATTTTATGATGACCTCACAACACTACTATGACACTGTGGTATGACATCATACTGGAATTTTGTGATCACGATGATATTATGACATTACAAACCTATTATGACATCCTAATGTTATTATGAATTCACAAAGCTAATTTGACCTCAAAAATGTTATTATGACATCACAATGGTATTATGATATCACAATTCTATTATGACTTCACAAAGCTATCATGACATCATAATTGTATGTTGTCTCAATGCTATTATGAAAACAATGATATGACATCAAAATGTCATCGCAATGATTTAATGACATTACAATGCTATTATGACATTACAATTTTATTATGACATCATGATGCTATTACGATATGATTGTGGTTTGACATCACAATGGAACATTGACAACACCATAGCATTATGACTTAAAAAAAAATTCCATTAGACATCACAGTGCTTATATGGCATATCAATTCTATTATGGCATCACCATGGTATTAACACATTACAATGCTTTGATGACATAACGATGCTCTTATGATATTGCTATGCTATTATCACATCACAAAGGTATTATCATATCACAATGGAATTATGATATCAAAATACTATTATGACCTAGAAATAGTATTATGACATCACAATGATGTTATTACATCAAAATGCTTTTATGGCATTACAAAGATTTTATGATATCACCTTATTATTATAATTTCACAATGGAATTATGACTTCACCCTGCTATTATGACATCACAAAGGTAACACTACATGATTGTGATATGACATCACAATGGAAATTTGACATCAAAATGTTATTATAACTTTACAATGATATGACTACACAATGGTATGATGACAACAATATGCTATTATATCTCAATGCTATAATGCCATCACAATGATACGAAATCACAATGCTTTTATGACATCAGAAAGGAATTTTGTTATCACAAGGCTCTTATGATATCAAAATATTATGACATCCCAATGGTGTTATAATTTCACAATATTATTATGATATGACACTACTATTATGGCATCACAATGCTATTATGACAATAAAATGTTATTATGACATCAATATAGTATTAAGATTTCAAGATGGTATTATGATATCAAAATGCTATTCTGATATCACAATGGTATTATGACTTCACAGTGATATTATGACATCACAATGTGATTATGAGAACACATGGTGTTATGACTTCACAAATCTATTATGATCTTAAAATGCTATTATGAGATCAGAATGGTATTATGATACCAATATATTATTAAACTTAAAAAAGGTATTATGATATCACAATGGTATGATACCTAAATACTACCATGACTCCATAATTACATGACATCAAGATGTTATTATGACATCACAATGATATTATGACATCACAATATATTACGACATCACAATGCTATGAGGACATCACAAGTTTATGATGACATCATAAAACTATTACAACATAATTTTGTTATGATATCACAATGGAATTACGACCTGATAGGATTATTAAAATTAAGGACAGTATGTCTTAAAAATGATATTAGGACATCCCAATGCTATGATGACATCACAATACTTTATATCAATGTTGAATTATGATATGATTGTGGTATGACATCACAATATAATTTTGAGATCACAGTGCTATTATGACTTCACAATGACTTCACAATGGCATCATGACATCAAAATTCCTCATGATATTCTAATGATATTATGACATTAAAATGATTTTATGACATCACAAAGCTATTATCACATCACAATTGTATTAGGACATCACAATGCAATGATGATATCACTATGATATTATGATATCACAAAGCTAATATGACATGGCAATAGTATGAACTCTCAATGCTATAATAACATCACAACGCTATTATGACAACACAATGGTGTTATGACTTCACAATGCTATATTTACCTTAAAAACATAATATGACATCACAGTGGTATTGTGGCATAAATATGGTATGACACTGCAATGGTATTCTGATTAGCAATGGTATTATGACATCACCATACTATTATGGCATTAGAATCGTATTACAACATGATTGTGGTATGATATTACAATGGAATTCTGACATCAAAATGGTATTATGATATCACCATGCTATTATGACATCACAAAGGTATTATGACATTACAATGCTATTATGACGTTGAAAAATATGACTTTACAAAGATATTTAGGACTTTGCAATGCTATTATGCTATCACAATGCTATTATGCTATCACAATGGTGTTATGACTTCAAAATGCTATTATGACATTACAATGCTATTATGACATCACATCTTATTATGACTTCACAATGGTATTATGACATCACAATGGTAAAAATACATGATTGTGTTATGACACCTAAAGGAATTTTGACATCAAAATGCTATTATGACAACAAAATTCATCATGACATACAATTGCTATTATGATATCACAATGCTATTATGACATGATTGTGGTATAACATCATTATGTTGACATCACAATGGATTATGACAACACAATGCCATTATGATGCCACAAAGCTATTATCATATTGCGATGGTATTAGGACATCACAATGCTGTTCTGACATGATTATGATATGACATCACAGTGTTAGTATGACATCCCAAAGCTATTATGACATTATGACATCACAATGCTATTAAATTTCATAAGGCTATTTTGACATTAAAATGCTATTATGACATCACTAGCTTATTATGACATAACAATGCTAGTATGACCACAAAGTTGTATTATGACATCACAATGCCTTTATGAAATCATTATGATATTATGACATCACAATGATATGACATCACAATAGCATTTTTGCATCACAATGGTATAATGACATAACAGTCCTATTGCTTCACATTGCTATTATCATATCTCAATGGTCTTAGGATATCACAATGATATGATATCAAAATGCTGTTATAATATCATGAAGGTATTTTGACCTCACAATGCTATTATGACCTAAAAAATGTTTTATGATATCACAGTGCTATTATGACTGAAAAAAGGAATTATGCTATCAAAATTATATTATGACATCACAAATCTATGATGACATCACAATGTTATTATGACAATCATGACCTCAAAATTATATTATGACATCACAACCATATTATGACCTTACAATACTATTATTACAACAAAACGTATGAGATCACAGTGATATGATATCTAAATTCTATTAAGACAACACAATGATATGACATCACAATGGTAATTTTGACATCACAATACTATTATGACATCAAAATGTTATTAGGGCCTCACAACGGTATGATTTCACAATGCTATGATGGCATCACAGTGCTATGATGATATCACAATGTTATTATGCTATTACAATGGTGTTATGATCTCACAAATATAATGACATTCCAATGCTATTATGACATCACAATGTAATTATGACACCGTAATTATATTATGACATCACAAAGCTGTTATAACATCACAATATTATGATACATCACAATGTAGTTATGATAGCACAATACCATTATGACATAACAAAGCTGTCATGACATCACAATATTATGATGACATCACAATGCTCTTAAGACATGATTGTGTTATGACATCACAATGTAATTATGACATTACAATGTTATTATGAATTTACAACAATATGACTTTACAATGATATTAAAACATCTCAAAGCTATGCTGACATCACAAAGCTATTATGCTATTATGAGTTTCTGCCATGTGAGAAAGGGGATCAACATACTTGTCCTCTACTGGAACAGACAAGGTGCTATGGGGAACTGCCCACCATGTTCTTCTGGGACAATGACCATGCATTTACAATCATGGACTAGACTGGTCTATCATTAAGGGTATTAAGAACTTGGCTTCTGGTAAAGGCAGTCAAAATTCCTTTGTTTTAGAAAAAAGCTGTAAGGGCTGCCCTTTGGAGGACTTCAAAGAAAAACAACCTATATCTGGAAATTGGGGGCTACGTAGAGATATATAGGCATTCTCTCTAGAAATGCAAGTAGCTTTGCTAAATTAATCAACTATACTTCTGTTTTGGCTTGTGTTGATCCTCCTTATTTACTGCTCATTGGAAACACTGTAGTAAGACATTTTAGAACAATGATACCTACTCAAATGAATGTGTATATTACAATCTTACTGTGTTAGTGTTGATAATAATGCTTCTTCAGTATTAATTGTTAAGCAACCTACTTTTGTTATGATTCCTGTTAGGATTTCTAATTCTTGGTATGAGGAAATGGAATTTAATTTGACTCAGGTTCAGAATCACCTTGCTGGTTTTTGGTCTAGCAAAAACTTCTCATTGGACATGTTAATGATGAGAAGGTAAGACCCATGACATAGAATCTGCCAAGAAACCTAGGTTAGAATTGTCCAATACAGCATGGGATAGATTTAGTAGCCTCAGGAGGCACTTTCCATCTTTCGACTCTGTGCTTAACTGGGGACTGACACTTGGGGGCCTGGCAGGTATGGGCCTGGGCCTGCCTTCCTTGTGTATTACAGTTCCTTCTTCAACAACTTCAGTGCATGCAAGTAGAGTTTCATGAATTTAAAGATCTCTAAAAACCCCATTTGATATGGAGGTAAGTCAATGATGGGTCAGAGTAAAATTGTGGTTTTTCCAACCTAAGACAAAGGGTCGTAAAAGTCAGATGCAACCTACATGATGAATAAGGAAAAATGCCCATTTCACCAAAATAAGACAGGCTATCGATTAAACAAAGAATGGAAAACTGAAGCAATTTGGTAATTGGAATTCTGTCTCTTAGCCATGGCAGATGCAGGTCTTATCTAAGTTCCATGTCTCAGAGAATGTCTTTGGCCATCTCTCTGCAAGTGGGGTGTTCTGAGTCTGAGAAGTAGATAGCAAGCTCCCTGCAACCATGGGAAAAGAGCCCAAACTTGCTGTAACCTTGAGTAAATTCCTGGATGCCATGCCAGGTGGCACAAACGTGTTGCTAATGTAAAATATATTTGCTTGTACCCTTTGCTTTATAAGTGTTGTTTGCACACTCAGTAAAATAAGCCTTGAACAGGAAACTGTCTTGTCTCCATTCTTTGTGTCTCTGTCCCCAATTTACACTCCCTCTTTCAGGTAGACCCTGATAAACTAGCCAGCAGGACTATCAGGTTGTCTTGTCTTTTACCAGCTTTTAAAGACTCAATACACCAGTGAGCCCTAGACCCTGCCAGCCTATTATATCAATAAGAATGTGAAGGTACATTTAGTGAGTATGCCAGTAACTGCTCAATTCAAAGTTACAACCTAGGAAATTTCAGAGCCAAGACCACAGTAAGAGATCACCTTTTCATTCAGTACATTCCCCTTAATCCTACATCACTTTGAAGCTTCCTTATTTAGGCAGCTATCCAAATAAAATGTGTTGCTTTCTGCCCCCCACTGATACATCAGTGCCATGTTCTTGGATCCATAGAGATGCTTTATTCTACTCAAATGGAATTGGATACAGAGACACACAGTCAGATGCTATGCAGAGAGAAACCCTTAAACACCCAACACTGAATGAAATTTCCCTATGAAATTCTAGCTCCCCTCAGTTCTCTGCTAACCCTGCAGGAAAGGAGGAAGGAAGAGTGTCATAAGAAGAGGAAATTGAGGACACAGGAGAACAATGCCCTGAGCATCAGGCCACAGAAGAAGATGATGCAGCCAGCCTTGAGAGACCTGATAAACTAGTGTCAGAGAAAATGGGGAGGGGGATCTCACCTATCATGGAACTAGAAAAATAGCATAGGGGTAGAAGGAGGAGCCTGGTTGTGACTGGAAGGAGATGAGGAAGGGGATGACAAAGTGAATAAATCTTAATAAATAAATACATAAGAGACACTGTGATCAAGGTGATAAAGTATAGAGTTCTTCAGGACTGATGGCTTCTTCTTGGGGTTGGTGCCAGTATACGGCAAGGATGAACAGTTTTCTTTAAGGAACTTGGCACTGAGACTGATAAAGTTCCAATAAGTATATGAAAAACACATAATTAAATTGATGTATTTTAAGGAAAAATATATTGTGACACATGGGTAAGAATTTGAATGTGGGAGCAATGGAAATAGAGTGTAATATATATTATATGAAATTCCTGCATAAGCAATAAAAATAACATGGTGACAAGTTTACAATGACTTTTAACATGAAGAAAAGATTCCACTAAAGGAGGGGAGAGTTTGACTTTGTAAGGCATGCTTTCAAGGAATTCTATATATCAGAGCCTCCTGGGCATGAACCAGCTACCTCCAGATCATATGAGTTGAGGTGGCATCTCTGAACTAGCAGTTCTGGCACTAAGACTGTTTAGAGTGTTTGTTTGGAGGACCACAGCAGGCAACACAGCTGCTGTTATGCTCTTATCCTCGGCATATAATACAACCCATTTTCCTATCCCAAAGGTCCAGGTTTAACATTAAACCCCAGGACCAGGAGGAGTTATCACTGACCACTGATTAAGACACAAGTGCTGATAAATCCAGGTCAGCCAAGGCAACCCTGCTCATAGAGGGTTGGCAACACTATTGTGCCTCAGCTGTCAAATAGTTTATTTCCCCTAATTTCTACTTTCACATACACCGATCTTATTCTGTTTCAGCCTAACCAATCACAGGAATTGTCTGGTTTCCTTCTCTTTCCCCACTCTTAAGGACTCAGTACCACAGGGAACCATAGACCCTATCAGGCTTTTATATCAGTAAGAATGTGAAAGTTCACATTCTTAGTATAGGAGTAACTGCTCAGTACAAAGTTTCAACCTAGGATATTTCAGATCCAAAACCACAGTAGGATACCACCTTTTCATTTGGTACATTCCCCTTAGTCCCACATCACTTTGAAGCTTCCCTACTTAGGAAGCTGTCCAATTAAATAAACATTAAAGTTTCATTTCCCACCTGACAATGTCACACAGATAAAAAGGAATAAAGGTGTGGGATCTAGATAAAGGGATGAGATAAAGGCTTGTTGGGTTTCACAAGAAAATTTTGCATGTGCACAGATACTGGATACTGGGAAAAGTTTGTTTATTCATCTCCATGAAACCTCAAGATTCTCTCAGGTTCTGATTGGCTAATATGGAGAATGATGTCATGAAACAGGTGAAGGCCAGTAAGAGTTTCAGGAGCCAGTTATTAAAAGGGCCAAGTGGACAGCCTGCTTGAGAGAAATGCCTCCATCTGGCAAGCTAAAAGCACACAAACTAGAGATGACAGTTACTATGGCCAAGAAAGTGTCACATATTTCTTTCAAGTGGTCATTAATAAGGTCAGGTATCCTTGACATGTGATTTTCACATTATCACAGATACCATTATTACTTGTTAAATGCACAGATAGGTCTTCAGTCAGTGAATTACTGAGTGTAAAAATGCTCCCTGACCAAGGCAAATATTTGAACAAAATGCATTTAATTGGGACCTTGCTTATATTTTTATAGAGCCAATCCATGATGTCATGTCACCAAGCAGTCAAATTGTTGCAATCCTTCAGCAGAACTGAAACTTTTCATACTGAACCACAAGTGATAGGCAGAGAGATGGAGACAGAGAGAATAATAGAACAAAGACCTAGAGAAACAGTTTCAAAAACAGGTTGAGATAAAGACCTACAGAAACAAAGATATAAATTGTCCTGTCCCTTCTGTCTGGTCACTTTTATAAGTATATCAACCTCCAAGCATAACCTCCTAAAATATAATGCCAAGGAGAATTATGTTTTTCAATATTTTTATTTTAATTTTCATTAATTACAATTTATCACTTTGTATCTTCCCATAAACCCCTCATTTCTTTTCTCCGTATCCTACCTTCTGTCCCCCTTTCCATGCATGCTCCTTCCCAAGTCCAAGAAGTTCAGAGGACTTTTTCTCCTACTTCTAATCCTAGTCTGTCAGGTCTCATTAGGAGTGGATTGTCTTCCTCTGTGGCCTGGTAAGGCTGCTCCCACATCAGGGTGAGGTGATCAAAGAGCAGGCAAATCAGTTCATGTCAGAGGCAGGCCCTGTTCCCATTACTGTTAAACCCACTTGGGCACTGAACTGCCATGGGCTACATTTCTGTAAGGCTTCTAGGTTATCTCCATGCATAGTATTGATTAGAGTATGATTCTCAGGAAAGACAACTGTGCTCAGATTTTTTGGTTTTATTGCTTACATTTTGGAGCTCCTGTCCTCTCCAGATCTTACTATTTCCCACTTCTTTCATTAGATTCCATGCACTTGCCCGACAGCTGGCCATGAGTCTCAGCATCTGCTTTCATAATGTGCAGGTCAGAGCCTTTCAGAGGCCTTCTGTGGCAGGCTCCTAACTTGTTCCCTGTTTTCTCCTTCTTCTGATGTCCATCCTTTTTGTCTTTTGGGATGGGTATTGAGCATTTTAGCCAGAGTCCTGCCAATTTATTACTTTCTTTAGGTGTACAAATTGTACTCAGTGTATCCTATATTATATGTGTATATGAGTGAGTATATACCTTGTGTCTTTGTGCTTCTGGGACAGTTCACTTCCACTTCCCATCATTTTCCTGCAAATTTCATGATTTCTTTTTTTTTCTGAATAATATTCTATTGTGTAGATATACCACAACTTCTGTATCCATCTTCACTTAGAGGGCATCTGGATTGTTTCCAGCTCCTGGCTATTAAAAATAAAGCTGCTAAGAACATGTTTGAGCAAATGTCCTTATGTGTACTTGAGCCTCCTTTGGATATATGACTAGGAGGGGTATAGATGAATCTTGAAAAAGCACTATTCCTAGTTGTCTGAGTAAACACCAGATTGATATACAGAAAGGTTGTATATATTTACATCCGCAAAAGCAGTGGAGGAGGACTCCCCTTTGTCCACAATCTCTCCAGCATGTATTGTCTCTTTTGTTTTTGATCTTGGCCATTCTGATTGGTAAAAGATGAAATCCCAGAGACATTCCCTGATGGTTAATGAGGTTGAGCATTTCTTTAAGTATTTCTTTGCCAATCGTTATTCCTCTATCGAGAATTCTCAGTTTAGCTCTGTTCCCCATTTTTTAAATGGATTACTTGATTTGTTGCTTATCAACTTGTTTAGTTCTTTATATATACTTTATATTAGCCCTCTGTCACATAGAGGCCTTGTGCAGATTCTTTCCCAATCTGTAGGCATTCCTGTTGTTTTGATGACAGTGTCCTTGGCTTTACAGAAGCTTTTCAGGTTCATGAGGTTTGATTTACTAACTGTTGCTCTTAGAGCCTATGTTGTTGGTATTTTGTACAGGAAGTTTTTTTCTATACCAATGAGTTCAAGGTTCTTCCCATTTTTTCTTCTAATTGATTTAATGTGTCGAGTTTTATGTTCAGGGCTTTGATTCATTTGGACTTTAGTTTTGTGCAGGCTGATAAATATGGATCTATTTACATTTTTTTTCTACATGTATACATCCAGTTACACCAGTACCATTTTTTGAAGATGCTAACATTTTTCCATTGTATGGTATTGGCATCTTTGTCAGAAATCAGGAGTCCTTAAGTGTGAGGGTTTATTTCTGGGTTTTCTATTCAGTTATATTGATCCACCATTTTGTTTCTATGCCAATACCATGAAGTTTTGATTACTGTTGCTCTATAATACAACTTGAGATCAAAGATGGAAATACCTCTTGAAGATCTTTTATTGTTGAGGAATGTTTTAGCAATTCTTGTTTTTCCATATGAAGTTGAGAATTTTTTTTCCAGGTTTGTAATGAATGAATTAATTTGGTAATTTGATGGGTATTGCATTGAATCTGTACATTGGTTTTGGTAAAATCATCATTTTTACTATCCTAAGACTGCCAAACAATGAAATTGGAACATATTTCCATCTTCTGATATCTTCTTCTGATTTTTTTTTACAATTTCACCTTTTTAATAAGAAATAGGAATAAGAAAATTCATAAAGATAGAACGCAAATGTAATTTTGTTGAAATGGTTTAGTGTTGCTCAAGTTAATCCCAGTTTCTGAATTTTTTTTTATTTTTTTAACATTTTTTTTATTAAATACACTTTATTCATTTTGTATCCGCCCATAAGCCCCTCTGTCCTTCCCTCCCGATCCCACCCTCCCTCCCCTTTCTGCATGCATGCCCCTTCTCAGGTCCACTAATAGGGGAGGTTCTCCTCTCCTTCTTTCTGATCTTAATCTATCAGTTCTCATCAAAAGTGGCTGCATTGTCCTCTTCTGTGGCCTGGTAAGGCATCTCCCTCCTCAGGGGGAGGTGATCAAAGAACAGGCCAATCAGATTATGTCAGAGGCAGTCCCTCTTCACATTACTATGTAACCCAATTGGACTCTGAACTGCCCTGGGCTACATCTGTGCAGGGGTTCTAGGTTATCTCCATGAATAGTCCTTGGTTGGAGTATGTGTCTCTGGGAAGTTCCCTTTGTTCAAATTTTCTTGTTCTGTTGCTCTTCTTGTGGAGTTCCTGTCCTCTCCAGCTCTTATTTATTCCCACATCTTACATAAAATTCCATTCACTCTGCCTGACAGTTGGTCATTGGGCTCAACATCTGCTTTGATAGTCTGTAGGGCAGAGGCTTTCAGAGGCCCTCTGTGGCAGGTTTCTAGTTTCTTTCCTGTTTTCTTCTTCTTCTGATGACCATCCTCTTTGCCTTTCAGGATGGAGATTGAGCATTTTAGTTAGGGTCTTCTCTCTTGTTTAGTTTCTTTAGATGCACAGATTTTCTTGGGTTTGTCCTATGTTGTATATCTATATGAGTGAGTATATACCATGTGTCTTTTTGCTTCTGGGACAACTTACTCAGGATGATCCTTTCCAGGTCCCACATTTATCTGCAAATTTCATAATTTCCTTATTTTTCATTGCTGACTAATACTCCCAACATATAAATGTACCAAAATTTCTGCATCCATTCTTAAGTTGAGGGGCATCTGTGCTGTTTCCAGCTTCTGGGTATTACAAATAAAGCTTCTACAAACATGGTTAACAAATGTCCTTTTTGTTTACTTAAGCCTCTTTTGGATATATGCTTAGGAGTGGTATGGCTGGATCTTGAGGAAACGCTATTCCTAGTTGTCTGAGAAAGTGCCAGATCGATTTTCAGAGTGATTGTACAAGTTAACATTCCCAACAACAGTGGAGAAGGGTGGAGAAGGGTCCCCCTTTCTCCACAACCTCTCCAGCATGTGTTGTCACTTGAGTTTTTGATCTTGGCCATTCTGATGTTTGTAAGGTGAAATCTCCGGGTTGTTTTGATTTGCATTTTCCTAATGGCTAATGAGGTTGAGCATTTCTTTAAGTGCTTCTCTGCCATTTGATATTCCTCTACTGAGAATTCTCTATTTAGCTTTGTTCCCTATTTTTTAAGTTGCTTACTTGGTTTGCTGCTTTTCAGCTTTTTTAGTTCTTTAGATATATTGGATATGATTCCTCTGTCAGATAAAGGGTTGGTGAAGATTCTTTCCCAATCTGTAGGCAGTTGCTTTGTTTTGATGACTGTGTCCTTTGCTTTACAGAAGCTTTTCAGTTTCATTATGCCCCATTTATTGATTGTTGCTCTTAGAGCCTGTACTGTTGGGGTTCTGTTCAGGAAGTTTTCTCCTGTACCAATGAGTTCTAGGGTATTCCCCACTTTTTTTTCTAGCCGATTTAATGTGTCTGATTTTATGTTGAGGTCTTTGATCCACTTGGACTTCAGTTTTGTGCAGGGTGATGAATATAGATCTATTTTCATTTTTCTACACGTAGACATCCAGTTAGTCCATCAGCATTTGTTGAAGATGCTATCTTTTTTCCATTGTATGGTTTTGGCATCTTATTGCTAGAGCAATAAGACAGTTGAAGGAGATCAGGGGATACAAACTGGAAAGGAACTATCATATTTGCAGATGATATGATAGTATACGTGAATGACCCCAAAAACTCTACCAGGGAACTCCTACAGCTGATAAACACCTTCAGCAAAGTGGCTGGATACAAAATTAACTCAAAAAAATCAGTAGCCCTCTTATATACAAAAGACAAAAGGGCTGAGAAAGAAATTAGGGAAACAACACCCTTCACAATAGCCACCAATGACATAAGTTACCTTGGAGTAACCCTAACCAAGGAAGTCAAAGACTTGTATGAAAAAAAAAAATCAATTCTCTGAAGAAAGAATTAGAAGAAAACATCAGAAGATGGAAAGATCTCCCATGCTCATGGCTTGGCAGGATTAACATAATAAAAATGCCCATCTTACCAAAAATAATCTACATATTCAATGCAATTCTCATCAAATTACCAACACAATTCTTTACAGGCCTCGAAAGAAAAATTCTCAACTTCATATAGAATAACAAGAAACCCAGAATTGCTAAAATCATCCTCTACAATAAAAGAGGATGTATCTTCTTCTGGAGGTATCTCCATCCCTGATCTTAAGTTGTACTATAAAGCAACAGTTTTAAAAACTGCATGGTACTGGCATAGAGACAGAATGGTGGATCAATGGAACGGAACAGAGGACCCAGAAATAAACCCACACACTTATGGACACCTAATCTTCCAATTCTTTCTTCAGAGAATTGATTTTTTTTTTATTGTATGTTGTCTTACTTGGTTAGGGTCATACCAAGGTACTGTATGTCTTTTACTGAATATAAAAACATATCAAAGATATCATCCACAATGACTTAGCAGGCTTGACCCCAGGGATGCAGGTGGTTCAATATATGGAAAAATATCAATGTGATCAACCATATTAACAAAGTGAAAAAAAAACACATGATAATCTCCTTATATGATGAAAAAGCATTTGACAAAATCCAACATTCATTCATGTTTAAAGTCTTGGAGAGATCAAAGACACAAGGCACATATGTAAATATAGTAAAAGCAATATACAGCAAGCCTATAGCCAACATCAACCTAAAAACAGAGAAACTTAAAGCAATTCCACTAAAATCAGGGAAAAGGCAAGGCTGCCCACTCTCTACACATTTCTTCAACATAGTTCTAGAAGTCCTTGCCCGAACTGTAAGACAATTGCAGTATTTCAAAGGGATAGAAAACAAAAATAATGAAGTCTAACTATCACTATTTGCAAATGATATGATACTATGCCTGAACAGCCTCAAAAATTCTACCAGGGAAATCCTACAGCTGATAAACAATTTCAGCACAGTGGCTGGATACAATATTAACTCAAAAAATCAGTAGCCCTCATGTATACAAAAGACAGTAGGGCTGAAAAAGAAATTAGGGAAACAAAAAGGTATTATATTACCTAACTATGACTTAACTCATAATCCTTCCCAAACATTTCCTCACTGGAGACTCCACATGTAAATAATGCTATTCAAGAGGACATTGCTTTGAAAACTACCAGTAATTGGAAGAAGATGAAGGGACTTTTAGGCTAAAAGAACATAGTTATCCTGAAAGTTTGCCATTCAGTATATTGATTAAAGTCCCAGAAACTTCCAAGTACTAAAGAACAGGCCTGTCAATCTCCTTTGGAAAAAATGTGAAATATTTCCATAATGGAGTATTCTTAAGCTAAGAAAATGACATCATGGTATTTCCAGACAAATGGATAGAACCAGGAAAAATCATCCTGGGTGAAGTAACTAAAATACAGATGGAAAATATGGTATGTATTCACTTATTAGGAGCCTCATCTGACAAAGAGTTTTTTGACCCTCAGTTCTAATTTTACACTCAACAATCTTTCTCTATTTCAGCCAAAAGAGTCCTAGGAAAGGTCTGGTTTTCTACTATTTTTCCCTGATCTTAAAGACTCAATACCACAGGAAACCCTAGACCTTGCCAGCCTATTATATAAATATGAATGTGAACGTACATTTAGTGAGGACATGAGTAACTGCTCAGTTCAAAGTCATAACCTAGGAAATTTCAGATCCAAAACCATAGTAGGAGAACACATTGTCATTGGGTACATTCTCTTAATCCCACATCACTTTGAAGTTCCCTATTTTGGAAGATGTCCAAATAAACATTAAATTTTCATTTCCTACCTGACATTGTCTCAAAGATAAACTGGAATAAAGGTGTGGAATCTGGATAAATGGATGAAATTAAGGCTTGTTGGGTTTCATACATACACACACACACACAATGTTTTATGTGCACAGGATCAGAGATAAAGGACAATAAGGAATTTTTGTTTTGTTGTCTCCATGGAAACCTCAAGATTCTCTTAGGTTCTGATTGGCTGAGTGGGAGAATGATCTCATGAAAAAGGTGAAAGCCAGTAAGAGTTTCAGGAGCCAGTTATTAAAAGGGTCAAGTGGACAGCCTGTTGGAGTGAAATGGTGGTCACTGTGACAGGCCTCAATATGGGCAGCTAAAGCAAACAACACAAAGATGACAATTCCTGTGTCCAAGAATCTTAGTTCAGGAAAAAAAAATTGTCACCTATTTCTTTCAAATTTTCATTAATAAAGTCAACTGTCCTTGACATGTGACTTTTACTTTATCACAGATTCCATTGTTATTTGTTAAATGCACAGACATGTCCTCAATCAGTGAATTACTTACTGTCAAATGTTCCCTGACCAAGGCAACTCTTTGTACAGAGAGCTTTTAATTGGGACCTTGCTTATATTTTGAGAGAGACCATCCATGATGTCATGTCAGCAAGCACCCATCTTTTTGTAGTCCTTCAGATAAACTGAGAGCAATTGAATCACAAGTGGCAGGAAGAGAGAGAAAGAGCTAGAAAGACAGATACAGAAATAGACCTAGATCTTCAGAAACAAAGATATAAAGTCACAGAAACAAAGAAACAGAGACTCCTTTGTGTCTGGTCACTTACATTGGCATATCAAACTCAAAGCACACCATCCTATAATATAACTCCATTAGAAATTAAATTATCCTTCAATTCCATATCATCTAACCTTTCCCAGACATTTTCTTATTGTGGACTAATCTTGTAAATAAATGAGGTTCAAGGGGACATTACAATTCATATCACCAGGAAGTTGAAGAAGTTAGAGGGACTTCTAGGCTAAAAGAACACAGTTATCCTGAGAGTTTGTCATTCAAATACAATGATTAAAGTCCCAGCTACTTCCAAGTTCTAAAGAAAGGGACTGATAATCTCCTTTGTGAAAAATGTGGGATTATTTCCATAATGGAGTATTATTCAGCTAAGAAAATGACATCAGGATATTTTCTGGCAAATGTATGAAACCCCAAAAATCAACCTGTGTGAAGTAAATAAAATGCATAAAGACAAATATGGTATGTATTCACTTATTAGGAGGTCTCCTAATAGTGCGGGATAAAGTTTGAATAGGAAATCTTTTATGACCAAGCCAATCTTCCACTAGGGGGATTGAGTGGCAGTGAATTAAGCTGTTGGGCAAGGGCTTCCTATGGAAATTTTCAAAGAAACAAGCTTTAGTTATTAAAATATATCACCCTCTAACCTGAACTGATAGATCAGTGCCATGTTCTTGTACTCAGAGGGAAACTTCCTTCTGCATCAAGTGTGAATGCATAGAGACCCACTGTATGATATTATACAGTGAGAGACCTTAAAACACCCAGCTCTAAATGGGATTTCAATATGAAATACTCCCTCCTCTCAAATTCTGGGAATTCTGCAGGAGGGGAGGAAGAGAGAATGTGATAAGCAGAGGGAATTGAAGACACGAGGAGAACAATGCCCTGGGAATCAGACAACAGGGGAAGATCATGCAGCCAGCCTTGAAGAGACCTGATAAGCTAGGATCAGATAAAAGGGGAAGGAGGTCCTTCAGAATCATCAAACTACAAAAACGGCTTAAGGGCTTAAAAGGAGGGGTTGGTTGAACTTGAAGAAAGAGTGGAGGTATCAGTATAAGGAATACAAAGTGAACAAATCATAAAAAAATCTTAAGAAAAACAGTGATCAAGTTGATGGATTATAGAGATCTTCAGGACTGATGGCTTCTTCTTGGGGATGGTGGCAGGGTGCGGCAATGATGAAATCAGTTTTCTTTAAGGGACTTGGCACTGAGACTCTGATCATGTTCCAATGACTATATGAACAACACATACTTCAATTGACGTCTTTAAAAATATTGACCAATGGATAGGAATTTGAACATGGGATCATTGTAAAAAGACTCTAATGTATAATATATAAAAATTTCACATAACTATAAAAATAATATGTTGACCACTTTTACAATGACTTTTAAAATGGAGAAAAGATTCCTCTAAAGGAGGGCATAGTTTGACTTTGTAAGGCATGCCTTCTAGTAACTCATTATGTAGCAGAGAATCCTAGCCATGAACAAGTAGTTACCAAGCCTACCTCAGACCACATGAGCTCAGGTGGCACCTCTGAACAAGCAGTCCCGGCACTAATACTCTGTTTAAAGGGTTTTTCTGGATGACCACAGCAGGAAACACAGCTGCTCTTGTGTCCTAGTCATATAAGAGAGATTAATTGCTCTGTCCTGAAGACCCAGTTTTAACTGTAAATCTCAGAAGCAGGAGGGTTCCTCACTGACACTGAATAGGACAAAGCTTCAGGTCCAGTAGATCAGCCAAGGCAACCATGCTCATTGAGGGTTGCTTACACTAGTGCAGAACAACACCAGATGTCAAATAGTTTATATCCCCTCAGTTCTCCTTTTAAATTAACCGAAATTTCTCTGTTTCAGCTAAAAGAGTCCCAGGAATTACCCACTTTCTTTTTTTTTCCCATACTCTTAAAGACTCAATAGCCCAGGAATATTAGACACTGCCAGCATATTATATCAGTAAAAATGTGAAGGTCCATTTAGTGAGCATGCCAATAAATGCTCAGTTTAAAGTCACAACCATGGAAATTTCAGATCCAAGACCACAGTATGAGACCACTTTGTCAATCAGTACATTCCCTTTAATCCAACATCACTTTTAAGCTTACCTACTTAAGAAAGAATCTTTCCAATTAAACAGACATTAAAGTTTCATATCATACCTGACATTGTCACAGAGGTAAACAAGACTAAAGGTGTGGTATCTGGATAAAGGGACGAGAAAAAGGCTTGCTGTGTTTCACAAAAAAGTCATGTGTGCACAGGATCAGAGATACTTGACACTAAAGAAAGATTGTTTACTCATCTCCATGAAAACCTTAAGATTCTCTCAGGTGCTAATTGGATGAGAGGGGCAATGATGTCATGCAATAGGTGAAAACCAGTGAGAGTTTCAGGAACCAGTATTTAAAAGGCCCAAGTAGACAGCCGGCTTGAGAGAAAGGCTGAGCAGCACTTCATGCCTCAGTCTGGGCAGCTGAAAGCAAATAAACCCAGAGATGACAGGTCCTGTACCCAAATTCTTAGTTCAGGAAAAGTGTCAGATATTTTTTTTCAAGTGATCATTAAAATTCATGTGTCTTTGACCTGTGAGTTTCACCTTATCACAGTTTTGTTTAATATTTGATAATGTACAGATATGTCCTCAGTCAGTGAACTACTTACTGTGAAAATGCTCCCTCACCAAGGAAAATCCTTGAACAAAATGCTCTAAATTGTGATATTGCTTACATTTTTACAGAGACCATCCAGGATGTCACTTCAGCAAGCAGTCATTCTGTTGTAGTCCTGCAGGAGAACTGAGAGATTTTCATACTGAACCATAAATGGCAGCAAACAGTGAAAGACTGAGAAAGTTGTAGACAGACATTTTCAGAAATAGAGAGACTGAGACAGATAAAAAGAAATAAATGACAGAGACCAAGAGACATAGACTCCATTTTTTTCTGGTAACTTTCACTGGCATAACAAACTCAAAACACACCATCCTCTAATATAACTCCAATAGTAATTACATTATATAACAAGGCCATACCATCTAACCTTTCCCAGACATTTCTTCATTCTGGACTAATCTTGTAAATTAATGAGCTTAAAGGGGACATTACAATTCAAATCACCAGGAAGTTGAAGAAGTTAGAGGGACTTCTAGGCTAAAAGAACATAATTATCCTGAGAGTTTGTCATTCAAATACAATCATTAAAGTCCCAGCTACTTCCAAGTTCTAAAGAAAGGGACTGATAATCTCCTTTGTGAAAAATGTGGATTATTTCCATAAAGGAGAATTATTCAGCTAAGAAAATGACATCAGGATACTTTCAGGCAAAAGGATGGAACCAGGAAAAATCATCCTGGGTAAAGTAACTAAAACACATAAAGACAAATATGGTATGTATTCACTTATTAGGACGTCTTCTAATAGTGCGGGATAAAGTTCCAATAGGCCATCTTTTGTGACCAAGCCAATCTTCAATAGAGGGATTAGGTGGCAGTTAATTGAATTGTGTAGCCAGGGTAACCTATGAAAATTTTCAATCAACCCAGGCTGTTTTTAATAAAATATGTTGCTTTCAGTCCTCAACTGATAGATCAGTGCCATGTTCTTGGATCCACAGAAATGCTTCCTCTTTCATTAAATGGGATTGCCTACAGAGACCCATAGTCCAATATTATGCAGAGAAAGACCTTTAAATACCCAGCTCTAAATGGGATTTCATTAAAAAAATTCTTCCTCACCTCAGAGCTCTGGAAAGCCTGCAGGAGAAGAGGCAGGAGGAGTGTCATAAGTAGAGGGAATTGAGGACACAAAGAGAAAAATGCCCTGAGAATCAGACCACAGAGGATGATGATGCAGCCAGCCTTGTTTATACCTGATAAGCTACGGCCAGATAGACGGTGGAGGAGGGCCTCCCATATCATGGAAATAGAGAAAGATCCTAAAGGTAGTAGAAAGAGTCTGAGTGAAACTGGAAGGAGAAGAGGGAGGGGGCAGCAGAGGAAATACAAAGGGAACAAATGGTAATAAGTAAACACATAAGAAAATCTGTGATAAAGATCATGAAATATAGAGCTCTTGAGGACTGATGACTTCTTTTGGGGGGTGTTGGCAGGGTGGGGTATGGATGAACTCAGTTTTCTTTAAGGGACATGACACTGAGACTCTGTCATGTTTCAATGCATAGATGAAAAACATATACTTGATGTATGCTTGATGCATTTTCCAGAAAAAAAAAATAGTGTGAAACGGGTAGTAATTTGAATATGGAAGCAATGGAAAAGAAGTGTAATGTATGTTATATGAAATTCCCACATAATCAATAAAAAAATATATGTTGACAACTTTTACAATGACATGGAAAATAATTCTGCTAAAGGAGGGCAGAGTTTGTCCATATAAGGCATGCTTTACAGGAACTCATTACATAACAGAGAATGCTAGCCATAAACTTGTGTTTACCCAGCTTCTTCAGACCCCATGAGCTGGGTGGCACCCCACAACAAGCAGTCCTGACACTATTACTACATTTAGGGGGTTTTCTGGAGGACAGAGCTGCTATTGTGGCCTAATCATTAACAAGGACCCATTTCTCTGTCCTGGAGGCCCAGTTTTAACTGTAAACCCAGGACCACGGGTTTCTCACAGACCACTGTTGAGGACACAGCTGCAGATCCAGGGTTGGCAACACTAGTGTGGAACAGCACCAGTTGTCAAATACTTTATCTCCCCGCAGTTCTCCTTTTACACTAACCATTCTTAATCTGTTTCAGAAAAAAACAGTCTCAGGAACTACCTGGTTTCCTTCTCTTTTCCCTGCTCTTAAAGTCTTGATAGCACAGGGAACCCAAGGCCCTGCAAGCCTCTTATATCAATAAGAATGTAAAGGTACTTTTAGTGAGTATGCCAGTAACTGCTCAATTCAAAGTCACAATCTAGGAAATTTCAGAACCAAGACCACAGTAGGAGACCACCTTCTCTTTTGGTACATTCCCCTTAACCCCTCATCACTTTCAAGCTTCTCTACTTAGGAACCTGTCCAATTAAAAACACACTTAAAATGTCATTTACAACCTGACATTGTCACAGGTAAAAAAGATTAAAGGTGTGGGATCTGGATAAAGGGATGAAATTAAGGCTTGTTGGGTTTCACAAGAAAAAGCAACTTGTGCCAAGGATCAGAGATAATGGACACTAAAGAAAGTTTGTTTATTCATCTCTATGGAAACCTCAAAATTTTCTCATAGACTGACTGGCTGAGAGGGAGAATGATGTCACTTAAAAAGTTAAAGCCAGTGAGAGTTTCAGGAGCCAGTATTTAAAAGGCCCAACTAGACAGCCTGCTTGAGAGAAAGGCTGAGCAGCCCTACATGCCTCTTTCTGAGAGCTGAATGAACACAACCCAGAGTGACAATTCCTGTGTCCAAGACTCTTAGTTCAGGAAAATGGTCAGATATTTCTTTCAGGTTTTTATTAATTAAGTCATTTGCCCTTGACATGTGACATTCACATTATTACATATTCCACTATTATTTGATGAATGCACAGATATGTGCTCAGTCATTGAATTACTTACTGTGAAAATGCTCCCTTACCAAGGCAAATCCTCAAATAAAATTCTTTAACTTGTGACCTTGCTCAAATTTTCACAGAGATCATCCAGGAGGTCACATAAGCAAGCACTCATCTTGTTGTAGTCCTTCAAAAGAATTGAGAGCTTTTCATACTGAACCATAAGCAGTAGTTTTAGAGAGGGAGACTGAAAGAAAAACATCTACACAAAAATATTCAGAAATAGAGAGAATGAGACAGACAAAAGCAAAGACATAAATTCACAGACACTGAGAGACAGAGACTCCATTATTTCTGGTCACTTTCATTGGTATATCAACCTCAAAGCATACCATCCTATGAAAGAATTCCAATAGGAATTGCATTAAGGTACATTATGCACAGAGAGATCTTAAATTATATCTAACAGGGCCATACCATCTAAACTTTGCCAGACATTTCTTCAATGTGGTCTAATCTTGTAAATAGAAGAGCTTCAAGGGGACATTGCAATTCAAATCACCAAGAAGTGGAAGAAGATGGAGGGAATTCTAGGCTAAAAGAACATAGTTATCCTCTTAGTTTGTCATTCAATACAATGACTAAATTTCCAGCCACTTTAAAGATCTAAAGACAGGACAAACAATTTCTTTTGGGAAAAATGTGGAATATTTCCATAATGAAGTATTATTCAGATAGAAAATTACATTATGATACTTTCAGTCAAATGGATGGAACCAGAAAAAATCACACTTGGTAAAATAACTAAAGTGCAGAAAGACAAATATGGTATGTGTTCACTTTTTACAAGTGGGAGATAAAGTTCCAATAGGCCATCTATTATAAGCAAGCCAGTATTCCACTCGGGGTTTGGGTGGCAATTAATTGAGTTGTGGTGCTAGAGCAACCTAGAGAAATTTTCAAACAACCCAAGGTGTTGTTATTTGCTCTCTGCCCTTGACTGATAGATCAGTGCCATGTTCTTGGATCCACAGAGATGCTTTCTCCTGCATCAATTGAACTGATTATAAAAAACCTCAGTCCAATATTATGCACAGAGAGACCTTAAAACAACCAGCTCTAAATAGGATTTCCATATGAAATTCTCCTTCCCATCAGAGCTCTGGGAAGCCTACAGGAGAGGAGACAGGAAGAGTGTCCTAAGTAGAGGGAATTGAGGACACAAGGAGAGCAATACCCTGAGAGGCAGGCCACAGAACAAGATGATACAGCCAGCCTCGATGACCACCTTATGAGCGAGGGTCAGATAGAAGGGGGAGGAGGACCTCCCCTTTCAGGGAAATAAAGAAAGAGCTTAGGAGTAGGTGAAGGAAGGTGCGTTTGACTGAAAGAAGAGGGAGGGGGCAGCAGAGGTGATAAAAAGTGAACAAATCAAAACAAATAAATATAAAAGAAAAACTGTAATCGAGGGGATGAAGTATACCTCCTCAGGACCAATGGTCTTCTTGGAGGTATTTGTAGGGTACAGCAACGATGAACTCAGTTTTCTTTAAGGAACTTGGCACTGAGACTCTGATCATGTTCCAAAGAGTATATGAACAACACATACTTAAATTGGTGTATTTTAAACTTTTTTTTTTTTTTTTTTTTTTTTTTTTTTTAGTGTGAGACATGGTTATGAATTTGAACCTGGGGCAATGGAAAAGGAGTATATATTGTATGAAATTCCCACATAATCAGTAAAAATAATATGTTGACAACTTATACAATGACTGTGAAAATGGATAAAAGATTCCACTGAACAAGTAGTCTTGGCACTAACACTACGTTTAGAGTTTGTCTGGAGAAGCACTGAAGTAAACATAGATGCTCTGTGTTCTATGCATATACCATGGACCCATTTTTATGTCCTGAAGGCTCAGGTATAACTGTAAACCCCAGGACTAGGAGAGTTCCTCACTGACCACTCATGTATACCTCTTGAGAGAAAGCCTGAGCAGCTCTACATACCTAAATCTGGGCAGTTGATATCACACAACCCAGCAATGACAGTTCTTGTCCAAGTCTCTTAGTTCAGGAATAGTGTCACATATTTCTTTCAAGAGGTCTTTAATAAAATCGCCTGGTGTGACAGCAAAATGGAATTTTGACATCATAAGGGTATTATGACATCACAATGCTATGATGACATCACAATGGTATTATGATATAATGATAGGTTTATGACATCAAGATGCTATTATGGTATCACATTAATATTGTGATATCACAATGGAATTATGATATCACAATTACATTATGACATGACAATGCTATTATGAAATCATGGGTGGTATGACATCAAAAAGGAATTTTCACTTCACAGTGGCATTATGAACTCAAAAAACTATTATATTATCACAATGTTTTATGACATCAAAATGATATCATGATATTACAATGAGTGTGACATTACAATGCTATGATAACTTCACAATGGTATTATTACATCAATGTGTACATGATATCGCAAGGGCATATGACATCCCAATGTATTACAAAATCACAATGCTATTTAGATATTATAATGCTATTATATCTTCACAATGATTAAATATCACAATAGTGTCATGCCATCACAATGGTATAATGGCTTCAAAATGGTATGGCATAGGTGATGATTTATATTTACTATTGGTTTATCTTCTATTAATGCCTGCTGTTAAACCTTAAAAGCTATATAACCAATTCACCACACAGAGACTGGGTTTATTTAGTTAACATAGAACACAATGATGGTCAATTAATTACTCTCTCCTAAACCTTCAAGCCCTCATAGTTTCCTAATATTTATATTTTACCCATTATACTTGCTTTTTTTTAAAGTCTTGGGTCTGGTTTATGTTCTCCACACTGTTCCAAGATCTCTCCTCCTTCTCTGCTCTCCAAGCTCTGTTTCCTTGCCCTCTTTCTTCCAACATATTTCCTGCACTCTGGCTCCTCCTATTGCTCAACATTTTGCCTAGTTACTTTATTCTGGCCTTTTTACACCAAGTTGAGAGAGGATGCTTAAAAGAAGTATCACAATGCCATCTTCAGATTGAAAGCAGGGAGTGGGGCATAGAAATCAGCATTTGAATAAACAAGGGTAAGTTGTATACATTTCAAAAGAACATTATACCAACAATGGTATGACAACATAACAATGCTATGATGACATCACAATGATATTATCTCATCACAATAGGGTTATGACCTAATTATGCTATTATGACATCACATGGATATTATGACATCAAAATTCTATTACAACATCACAATGGTAATATTAATTCACAATGGTATTATGAGATCTCAATGTCATTATAATATCACATTGATATTATAGTATGTCAATGCTATTATGACAGCACAACTTTGACATCTCAATGGTATCATGTCATCACAAGGGTGTCATGACAACTCAGTGCTATTTATGACATCACAATGGTATTATTACATAATAATGGTGTCTTGATATCCCAATGGTATTATGATATCATTCTATTATGACTTCACATTGGCATTATGATATCACAGTGAAATTTTGAAATCAGAATTTCAATATGAACTCAAAATGCTATTATGATATCACAATTGCATTTTGATATCACAATAGTAGTATGATATCACAATTGTATTACAACATCACAATGCTATTCCGATATGATTGTGGAGTGACATTACAATGGAACTTTAACATCAAAATAGTATTATGACCTAAAAATTAGTATTTTGACACCGCATTGGTCATTTGACATCACAATGCTATTATGTTATTACGAAATAATGATGCTATTATGACATCATAATGCTATAGTGATGTCAGTATGCTATGACATCATAAAGGTATTATTTCAAAATGGTATTTTGACATCACAATGCTCATATATCTCAGTGCTATTATGACATCATATGATATAATTACATTACAATAGTACGACATCACAAGGTATTTCACAGTGCTATATGACATCACAATGGAATTTTGACTTCACAATGCTATTATGATGTCACAATGTTATTACTATTTCACAATACTAATATAACATCTCAATAGTATGACATAGAAACGCTATTACATTGTTGTGTTATGACATAAAACTAATTTTGAATCACAATGGCATTATGATATCAAAATACAATTATGACATCACAATTGTATTATGTCATCACAATGCTAATATGACATCACAATGTTATTATGACATCTCAATGCTATTATGACATCACATGGTATGATATATTAATGGTACCATGACAACACAATGATATGACATCACAATACTTTTATGAACTCTCAATTATATTATGCCATCACAATTGTATTATGAATCACAATTTTCTATGACATCATAATGGTTTTATGTCATCTCAGTGGTGTCATGACATCTCGGTACTATTATACCTTCACAATGTTATTAGGATCTCATACTGCTTTTATGACATCATATGGTATGATACCAAAATAGAATTATAACACCACAATTAAAATAACATAACATAACAAAATAATTAGAACATACCAATTCTATCCTGACATCACAGGAATAGTATCATATCACAATGGTATTATGAGATCAAAATTCTGTTTTGACAACATTGCTATGGTATTATTACACCAAAATGCTATAATGACATCATAATGGTATGTCACCTAAATGCTAGTATATCATAATATTATGACATCTAAGTGGTTTTATGACTTTACAATTATATGATATCACAATACAATTGTGACATCACTTTGGTAGTATAACATCACAATGGTATGTGACATCACAATGCTATTATTATATCACAAAGATATCACATCATAATGTGATTATGACATCACAGTGGCATTATGTCATTATAATGCTATGATGACTTCAAAATTATAATATGAAATCACAATGGTATTTTGACATCACACTGATATTATGATGTCAAAACGCTATGACTTCATAACTATATGATTTCACAATGGTATTAGGACATCACAATGATATGATATCACAATGCTTTTATTACAACAGAATGCTCTTATGACATCAGAATGCTATTATGACATCACAATTGTATTATAGATTCACTGTTTTTATGAAATCACAATGCTATAATGACATCAAAATGGTATGAAGTCTCAATGTTATGAAAAAAACATTGATATGACATCACAATGCTATAATGACATTACATTTCTATTATGATATCAGAAATGTATGGCTTTATAATGTTATTAGTATATCATAGAAATAATGAAATTAAAATGCTATCATTACATCACAATTGTATTATGACATTAAATGCTATTGATGTCACAAAGCTACCATGACCTCACAATGCTATGATGATATCAAAATGGTATGACAACCCAATTTTATTATGCCATAACAGTGGTATTATGACATCACATTTTTATAATGACATCACAATACTAATATGCATAAAAATAATATGCCATCACAATGCTATGATGACATCACAATTCTATGATGACATCACAGTGTTATCACAACCCAAAGGTATTATAATTTTCACAATGAGGTCATGATATCTCAGTGCCCTTATGACTTCACAATGCCATTATGACATCACAATGCTTTTATGACATCTCAGTTATTATGACATCACAATGATATTATGACTTCACAATGGTATTAAGACCTTACAATTCTATTGTGATTTAACAATGCTATTATGACATCACAATTGTATGACATCTTTGTTGCATGTGTCGATCAATATTTACATTTGGTATATCTTCTGGTAAAGCTGCTGTTAATCTTATAGAGCTGTATAAGCAAATGAACACACAGAATGTGGTTGTATTTAGTTAACCTAGAGCACAATTCTGGTCAATAGTTACTCCATCCTAAATCTCCAAGCCCTCATCGTTTCCTAACATTTAGATTTTATATGAAAAGTATTCTTAACCTCTAAACAACTCAAGGTTAATGGGAGCACTATAACTATTTGGTCTTCAAACCCATCAGAGACTTGAGAAGGAATAAAATTAGTTATTAGAGTAAATAGGAAGTGCATGTTAGCAGCTTCAAAAAAAAAAAAATTGACAGAAACTGTTAGCTGCCTGAACAGTCACCCATAACTATATAATGTTGGAGCATCATTTTCAGCCTTCTGGCTAAGAATATTTGACAGACATATATGTGAAGGAAGAACTCTTTAGGTCTTGCTTACTGTGTCATGGTGGAGTTCAGCAATGGTATGAGATCTCAATGTTATCATGACATTCCAATGTCATGACATCACATGCTATTATGACATCATAATTGTATGACACCTCAATGATATTATGACATAATTTTAGATGACATCAAAATGAAATTTTGACATCACCATGCTATAACAACATCACAATACTATTACAATAAGATAGTTTTAGTACATCACATGGGAATTATGAAATTATGACACAACAATGCTATTATGACATCACAAAAGTATGAATCTCAATTCTTTTAAGAAATCACAGTGATATTATGCTAACACCATGCTATTATGTCATCACAATATTATGATGACATTACAATGCTATTATGGCATCACAGTAGTATTATACATCACAATGTTATTATGACTTAAACATAGTGTGAAAACATAGTGTGAAACATATGTGATGTCATTAGTATATCATAGAAATAATGAAATTAAAATGCTATCATTACATCACAATTGTATTATGACATTAAATGCTATTGATGTCACATATTATTGTGACATCACAGTGGAAATATGACATCACAATGGTATCATGACATAACAATTCTAACATGATATCACAATTCAATGATGACTTAATGCTATTATGACATCACAACGGCATTATGATATTACAAGGGTATTATTACATAATACTAAGACATTACAATGGTATTATAAAATCACAATTGTGCTATGATGTCACAATTCTATAATGACTTTAAAAATGCTATTATGACATCACAATGGCATTATAACACAAAAATTCATCATGACATCCCAATGCTATTATGACATCATAATGATATTAAGACATGATTGTGCTATGACATCACAATGGAACTATGATATCACATAGAATTTTAATATCACATTGGTATTATGACACCACAATTGTGCAATGATGTCACAATGCTATTACAACATCACAATTCTATAATGACATCACAATGCTATTATGATAACACATTGTCATTTTGACATCAAAATTCATCATGTCATCCAATGCTATTATGACATCACAATGCTGTTATGAAATGATTGTGGTATAATATCACAAAGGAATTTTGATATTGAAAGGCTCTTACAGTGGTATTAAACACCACAATAGTATAAGGATATCACAATGCTTTCATGATTTCAAAATGGTGTCATGGCATCCCAATGGTATTATAACAAAGTAATACTATTATAAAATCACAATGTTTTATTACTTCACAACAAGATGACTTCACAATGATATTGGGACATCACAATGCTATCATGTTATCATGATGCTATTATGACTTCAAAAATAGTATTATGACATCACAATGCTATTTTGACTTCACAATGCTATGATGATATCTCAATGCTACTAAGACATACAATATTATGACATCCCAATGGTCTTATCACACACAATGCTTTTATGATATCACCATGCTATGATGACATGACAATGATATTATGACATCACAATGCTTTTATGCTATCACAATTGTGTTATGACTTCACAGTGATTTAAGATATCACAATAGTATTGTGACATAACACAATGTTTTATGAAATCACAATGCTTTATGATGACCTCAGAGTTATGATGACATCAGAATGCTATTTCAACATGATAGTTTTATGATATCAGAATGGAATTATGACATCATAATGCCATTATGACATCACAATGATATTATAACTTCCCAAAGGTATGACTTCACAATTAATTTAGGAATCACAATGCTATTATGAGATCACTGTGGTATGATGTCATCACAATGATATGATGATATCTCAAAGCTTTTATCACATCACAATGACATTAGGACATCACATTGCTTCGATGACATCAAAATTGTGTCAAGATCTCCCAATAGTATTATGACATCACATGTTGTAAAGCTTTTACAGCATGATTGTATAATGACATCACAATGGAATTTTTATATAACAATATTACATTGCTTTTCTGACTTCACAATGGTATAACTTTAAAATTACATTAGGACATCTAAATGCCATGATGATATTAGAATGCTATTATGCTATTATGTGTTAGGATTCACAATGCTATTATGACTTTACAATGCTAAAATGACATAACAATGCTAGTAGGACTTCACAATTGTATTGTGAAGAGCATTGTGATGTCATAATACCATTGTGATGTCATATCATTTTGACATCACCATGGAATTATAACATAGCAACATGATTGTGGTATGCTACCACAATGGAAATATGACATCACAATGGTATTATGACTTCACAAAAGTATGACTTCATAATGATATTAGGACATCACATTTACTTGATATCACAATGCTATTTTGATGTCACCATGCTAATATGACATCACAATGCAATGATTACATCATATCTTATAATATTACAATGGAATTATAACATCACAATGGTATAATGT
This sequence comes from Meriones unguiculatus, assembly GCF_030254825.1. NCBI lineage: Eukaryota > Metazoa > Chordata > Mammalia > Rodentia > Muridae > Meriones > Meriones unguiculatus. Next base: position 2,712,729 of record NW_026843713.1, read on the forward strand.
TATCACACTTATTTTATCTTCAAAATGCTTTTTGACCTCACAATGATATTATGACTTCACAATCATATTCTGACATCACAATATTATGATGACCTCAGAATGGGAATTATGACATCACAATGTAAGTAACATCACAATGCTATGATGATATCACAATACTATTATGATATGATTGTGGTATGATATCACAATGGAATTTTGACATCCCAATGATAGAATGACATCACAATGTTATTACAATATCACAATACTATTATGACTTCACAACTGTATGATTTTACAATTATATTAGAACATCTCAATGCTATGATGACATCAAAATGCTATTTTGATATCACTATGCTATTATGACACCACAATGCAGTGATGGCATTATATCATATTAACAATTCAATTATTATATCACAATTGTATAATGACATCACAATGTTATTTTATCATTTAAATGCTTTTGACATCACAATGGCATTATGACTTCACAATCGTATTGTCACTTAACAATATTATGATGACATCACAATGGAATTATGACATCACAATAATTTCATGATATCACCATGCTATTATGATATTAGAATGCAATGATGACATCAAACTTGTATTATGATATCACAATTGTATCACATCACAATTCTATAATGAATCATATTGGTATTATGATATCACAATTTTATTATGCCATCCCAAAGGTAATATGACCTCATGCTGACATCACAATGGCATATTAGCTTCAAAATGCTATTATGACATCTCAATGGAATTTTGACATCATAATGGCATTATACTCTCAAAATGCTATTATGATATCACTATGGCATTTTGACATCACAATGATAGAATGACATAACAAAGGAATTATGACATCACAATGCTCTGATGGCATCACAATGGGAGTATGCTATCACAATGGCTTTGATATTAAAATTCATCATGACATTCCAAAGCTATTTTGAAGTCAAAATGCTATTATGACATGATTGTTTTATGACATCACAAAAGAGTTTTGAGGATCACAAGGCTATAATGACATCACAATGCTATTATAAAATCACAATACTATTATGACCTCAAAATGTTAATATGACATCACAATGATATGACATCACAATGGTATTATGACATCACAATGCTCTTATGGCTTCAAAATTCTATTGTGATATCTCAATGCTATTATGACATTACAATCATGAAATCACAATGCTGTTACAACATGACAAAGGTATTATGACATCAAAATACTTTTGTGATATCACAATGTTATGGCATTCCAATGGTATTTAGATTTCACAATGTTATTATGATATCACAATGCTATTATGAGATCACAATTCTATTATTACATCAAAATGCTCTTACCATGGGATTGGGTTATGAGATCACAATGGAATTATGATATTACATGCTATTATGAGTTCACAAAAATATGATTTTCCAATGATATTAAGACATTTCAATGCTATTATGACATTACAATGCTCTTATCATATCAAAATGCTATTCCAACATCACAAAGATATTATGACATCATAATACTATTATGAAATTACAATATTATGACATCCCAATGGGATTATGATTTCACAATTTTATTAAGACATCACAATGCTATTTATGACTTCAAAATGGTAGTTCAACATGATTGTGTTATGACATCAAATGGAATTTTGAAATAAAAAAGCTCTTTTGACTTCACAACAGTAAGACTTCACAATGATATTAGGATATCAAATGCTATGATGACATCACAATGCTATTATGACATCACAACTGCATCATGAATTCAAGATTCATCATGATTTCCCAATGAAATGACAATGTTTAGGTGTTGATTGGCTGGGAGGGAGAACGATGTCATGAAACAGTTGAAAGCCAATAAGAGTCTCCAGAGCCAGTTATTAAAAAAGCCAAGTGGACAGCCTGCTTGAGAGAAAGGCTGAGCAGCCAGACATGCTTCAATCTGGGTAGCTGTAAGCACACAACCTAGAGATGATGGTTCAGTGACCAAGATTCTTAGTTCAGTTAATCTGTTACATATTTCTTTCAAATGGTCATTAATAAAGTCCTTGTTCCTGACATGTGACTTTCATATCATCACATATTCCAATATTATTTATAAAATGCACAGATATGTATTCAGTCAGTGAATTACTTACTGGGAAAACGTACACTGACCAAAGCAACTTTTAGAACAAAAAGTGTTTAATTAGGTCCTTGCTTATATTTTTACAGAGACTATCTATGATATCACATCGGCAAGCAGACAACTTGTTGTAGTCCTTCAGCAGAAATGAGAGCTTTTCACACTGAACCACAAGCAGTAGGTAGAGAGAGGGAGATTGAGAGACAGGAAGAGAAAGATCCAGGGAGATAGATTCAGAAATAGATGAAGACTTAGAGAAACAAAGATATATATTGACAGAGACATAGAGAATGAGATCAATTCTCTCTGCTCACTTTCATTAGATATCAACCTCAAAGCACAACGTTCTACAATGTAATTCCAATAGTAATTATATTATATAACGAGGCCAAACCTCTTAAACCTTCCAAAGCATTTCCTCACTTTTGACTAAGATTCATGGGGACATTGCAATTCAAATCACCTGGAAGTAGAAGAAGATGGAGGGACATCTAGGCTAAAAGAACATAGTTATCCTGATAGTTTCTCATTCAATACAATGATTAAAGTCCAAATAAATTCCAAGTTCTAAAGAACAGGATGGAAAATCTCCTTTGGAGACAATGTGGAATATATCCATAATGAAGTATTATTCAAATAGCTAAGAAAATGACATCATGATATTTTCAGGCAAATAGATGAAACCAGGAAAAATCATCCTGGGTAAAGTAACTAAAATGCAGAAAGAAAAAAAAAATGACATGTATTCACTAATAGAAGGTCTCCTAATAGTGGGGGATAAAGTTCCAATAGGCCATCTAATTGTAACAAAACCAGTCTTCTACTAGGTGGATTGGGTGGCAGTGAATTGAGCTATTGAGCCAGGGCATTCTATGGAAATGTTCAAGAAACTGAGGCTGTTGTTATTAAAATATGCTGTTCTCTGCCCTCAACTGATTGATCTTTGCCATATTTTTGGATCCAAAGAGATGCTTCCTTCTGCATCAAATGTGATTGCATACAATGAGCCAAGTTTTGATATGCAGAGAGAGAACTTAAAATACCTAGCTCTAAATGGGATTTCATTTTGAAATTCTCTCTCCACTCAGAGCTCTGAGAAGCCTGCAGGAGAGGAGGCAGAAAGAGTGTCGTAAGTAGGACAATTGAAAACACAAGGAGAACAATGACCTGAGAATCAGACTTCAGAGGAAGCTAATGCAGCCAGCCTTGATGAAATCCTGAGAAGCTAGGGTCAGATGGAAGTGGGAGGAGAATCTCCCCTATGAAGGAACTAGAGAAAGAGCATGGAACTAGAAAAAGGAGGGTGCATGGGACAAATAGAAGAGGGAGGGGAAAGGAGTGGGGATACAAATTGAACAATATGTAATAAATAAATATATAAGAAAAACTGATCAAAGTGATGAATTATGCAGCTGTTCAAGACTGATGACTTTTTCTTGGGGTTGGTACCAGTGTGAAGCAAGGATGAACTCACTTTGCTTTAAGGGAGTTGACACTGAGACTTTGATCAAGTTTCAATTAGTATATGAACATCACATACTAAAATTAATGTATTTTCAATAAAAAAATATTTAGTGTGACACATGGGTAGGAATTTGAACCTGGAAGAAATGGAACAGGAGTGTAATGCATAGTATATGAATTTCCCAAATAAACAATAAAAATGAAATGTTGACCACTTTTACAATGACTTTTAATATGGAGAAAAATTCCACTAAAGGAGGAAAGAGTTTGACTTTGTAAGGCATTCTTTCGAGGAACTCATTATGTAGCAGAAAATCCTACCATGAACTAGGGGTTATACAGCTACTTCAGACATTATGAGATCAGGTGGCATATCTGAATGAACAGTCCTGCCAATAACATCACATTTGGAGTGTTTGCCTGAAGGACCACTGCAGGAAATACTTCTGCTTGTGTGTCCTAGGCATATAACAGGGGCATATTTCTCTGTCCCGAAGGACTAGTTTGAACTGTAAACCAAGAGAAAGAGAATTGCTCAGTCACCACTCAATAGAACATAGCTGCCAATCCAACCAGTTCAGACAAGGCAACCCTGCTCATAGAGGGTAGGCAACACTAGTGTGGAACAGTACCAGCTGTTAAATCCTTTATTGCCCCTCATGTCTCCTTTTAAACTCACAGATCTTTCTCTGCTTCAGTCAAACCAGTCCCAAGAATTATCTGGTTTCCTTCTCTTTTCCCTGATATAAAGACTCAATTCCCCAGGGAACCCTAGGCCAGGACTTCCTATTATATCTATAAGAATATGAAGGAACATTTAATGAGTAAGCCAGTAAATGCTCAGTTCAAAGTCACAATCTAGAAAGTTTCAAATCCAAGAACACAGTAGGAGAGCACTTTGTCATTTGGTACATTCTCCTTAATCCCACATCACTGTGAAGATGAAATCCTTTAACAAATCAATGGCATGGGCCAGACCCTGTAATCATATAGGGACAAGGAGCTGTCTGGTTTTTTTTTTTTTTTTTTTTTTTTTTTTTTTGCTTTGATAGTCATCAGGGCAGAGCCTTTCAGAGGCCAACTGTGGCACTGTGGCAGGCTCCTAACTTATCCCTGTTTTCTCCTTCTTCTGATGTCCATTCTCTTTGCCAAAAATTCAACCAGAGAACTCCATCAGCTGATAAACACTTTCAGTAAAGTGGCACGATACAAAATCAACTCAAAAAAATCAGAAAAGAAATTCTTCATGTCAAATCATAGTCAAACCAATGAACCTATAGAACAAAGAAAAAAATTCTAAAAGCATCAAGGGAAAAATGCCAAGTAATATATGGGGATTGAGCATTTTAGCCAGACTCCTCCCTCTTGATTAGTTTCTTTAGGTGTACAGATTTCAAATTAGTTCTGTTAGTGAGTATATACCATGTGTGTCATTCTGCTTCTGGAATAGTTCACTCAGGATGATATTTTCCAGTCCCCACCAGAAACTTTTCATTTTGTGAGGTCCCATTTATTGATTGTTGCTCTTAGAGCCTGTGCTGTTGGTGTTCTGTTCAGGAAATTGTCTCCTGTGCCAGTGAGTTCTAGGATGTTCCCCACTTTTTCCTCTAACAGATTTAGAGTATATGGTTTTACATTGAGGTCTTTGATCCACTTGGACTTTAGTTTTGTGTAGGGTGATAAATATGGATACATTTTCATTTTTCTACATGTAGACATCTAGTTGGACCAGAGCCATTTGTTGAAGACGCTGTCTTTTTTTTCAATTGAATGGTTTTGGCTTCTTTGTAAAAAAAATCAAGTATTCATAGGCTTGTGGGTTTATTTCTGTGTCTTCTATTCTGTTCTATTGATCCTCCATCTTTTTATGCAAATATGATGCAGGTTTTTTTTTTTTTTCTATTGCTCTGTAGTACAGTTTGAGATGGGGTATGGAGATATCTCGAGATGATCTGTTGTTGTACAGTATTGTTTTGGAGATTCTGCATTTTTTTTGTTTCTCCATATAAAGCTGAGAATCTTTTTTTCAAGGTCTGTAAAGAATTAAGTTGGTATTTTGATGGGAATTGTGTTGAATCTGTAGATTGCTTTTGGCAGGATAGACATTGTCACAAAGGTAATCCTACCAATCCATGAGCATGGGAAATCTTTCCATCTTCTGTTATATTCTTCAATTTCTTTCTTCAGAGACTTGAAGTTTTTCTCAAACAGGTCTTTCACTTGCTTGGTTAGTGTCAACCCAAGGTACTTTATGTTATTAGTGGCTATTGTGAAGGGTGTTTTTTTTCCCTAATTTCTGACAAGAGGGTTTCTGATTTTTTTTTGAGTGGATTTTGTATCCTACCACTTTACTGAAAGTGTTTATCAGCTGAAGAAGTTCTCTGTTTGAATTTTTGGGGTCTCTCATGTATACTATCATCTCATCAGCAAATAGTGACACTTTGACCTCTTCCTTCCTGAATTGCATCCCCTTGATCTCCTTTAGTTGTCTTATTACTCTGGCTAGAACTTCAAGTACTATGTTGAAAGATATGGAAAAAGAGGGCAGCCTTGTCTTGTCCCTGATTTCAGTGGGATTGATTTAAGTTTCTCTCTGTTGAGTTTGATGTTCACTATAGGCTTGCTGTATATTGCCTTTGCTATGTTTAAGTATGTGCCTTTTATCCCTGATCTCTCCAAGACTTTAAACATGAGTGGGTGTTGGACTTCGTCAAATGCTTTTTAGGCGTCTAAGATGATCATGTGGTTTTTCTCCTTCAATTTGTTTATGTGGTGGATTACATTGATGGATTTCTGTATGTTGAACCACCCTTGCGTGCCTGGGATAAAGCCTACTTGGTCATAGTGGATGATATCTTTGATGTGTTCTTGGATTCAGTTTGCAAGTATTTTATTGAGGGTTTTGTATCAATGTTCATAAGAGAGATAGGTCTGAGTTCTCTGTTTTTGTTGGGTCTTGTGTTTTAGGTATCATGGTGACTGTCACTTCATAGAATGAGTTTGGTAATGTTCTTTCTGTTTCTATTTTGTGGAATAGTATGAGGAGAATTGGTGTTAGCACTTCTTTGAAGGTCAGGTAGAATTCTGCGCTGAAACTATCTGGCCCAGGGTTTTTTTTTTTTTTTTTTTTTTTTTTTTTTTTTTTTTTTTTTTTTTTGGATGGGAGACTGCTAATGACTGCTTCAATTTCCTTGGGGGATATAGGGCTATTCAGTCTTTCTACCTGATCTTGACTTAATGCTGGAAGATCGAATCAATCAAGAAAAGTGTCCATTTCATTTAGATTTTCAAATTTTGTGGCATATAGGCATATGACCTAATGATTGCTTGAATTTCCTCAGTGTCTTCCGTTATGTCACCCTTTTTATTTCTGATTTTGCTGATTTGGATATATTCTCTTTGCTTTTTAGTTAGTTTGGCTAAGGCTTTGTCTTTCTTGTTGATTTTCTCAAAGAACCAGCTTTTTGTTTCATTGATTCTTTGAATAGTTTTATTTGTTTCTAATTGATTGATGTCAGCCCTGAGTTTGATTATTTCCAGCCATCTGCTCCTCTTGGGTGTATCTGATTCTTTTTTCCCCCTAAGGATTTCAGTTGGCCATTAAGGTGCTTGTATGTGATGTTACAAATTTCTTCTTGAAGGTACTTGGTTTTATAAATTTTCCTCTATGCACTGCTTTTAATGTGTCCTATAAATTTGGGTATGTTGTGCCTTCATTTTCATTGAATTCTAGGAACTCTTTAATTTCTTTCTTTATTTCTTCCTTAACCCAGTTATCATCGAGTAGCAAATTGTTCAGTTTCCATATGTGTTTCGGCTTTTTGTTGAGGTCCAGCTTTAGTCCACGGTAGTCAGATAGAATATACGGGATTATTTTAATCTTTTTGTATCTGTTGAGGTTTGCTTTATAACCAGCTATATGGTCTATTTTGGAGAAGGTTCCATGTGGTGCTGAAAAGAAGGTATGCTCTTTGGGTTTGCATGAAAAGATCTATAGATGTCTATTAGGTCCATTTGATTTAGTGACTCTGTAAGTGCTTTTATTTCCCTATTTTTTTTCTATCTAGTTCATCTGTCCCTCAGTGAGAGTGGAGTGTTGAAGTCTCCCACTATTAAGGTATTAGGATCATTCTGTGATTTAAGCTTTAATATTGTTTCATTTACAAATGTGGGTGCTCTTGTATTTGGGGGTAGATATTCAAAATTGTGATGTCTTCTTGATGGATTTTTTCTTTGACAAGAAAATAGTGGCCCTCCGTATCTATTTTTTATTAACTTGGGTTGAAAGTCTATTTTATTAGATATTAGGATGGCTACTCCAGCTTGTTTTCTGGAACCTTTTCCTTGAAAAACTTTTTTCCAATCCTTTACTCTGAGGTAGTGTTTATCTTTGTTGCATAAGTGTGTTTCTTGGATGCAACAGAATGTTAGATCCTGTTTCCACAATCATTCTGTTAGGCTGTATCTGTTTATTGGGGAGTTGAGTCCATTGATGTTGATAGATACTAGTGACCAACAATTGTTATTTCCTTTAATGTGGCATTGGTGGTATCACTGAGTTTCATTGCTTGTATTCTTTTGTTTTTTGTTGTTGTTGTTGTGTAGTTATCTATTTCCTTGTTTGTTTAGATGTAGTTGTTTTCTTTGGTTTGGAGTTTTCATTTTAGTAACTTCTGTAGAGCTGGGTTAGTGTGTAGATATTGTTTAAATTTGGTTTTGTCATGGAATATTTTGAATGTTCCGTTTATGTCTATTGAAAGTTTTGCTGGGTATAGTAGTCTGTGTTGCAATCTGTGCTCCCTTCAGGACTGCATGATTCGTGTCCAGACTATTCTGGCTTTCATAGTTTCTGTTGAGAAATCTGGTGTGATTCTGATAGGTCTACCTTCATATAATCCTTGGCGTTTTTTCCTTGATGCTTTTAGATTTTTTTTTTTTTCTGTAGGTTCATTGTTTTGACTATGATTTGACATTAAGAATTTCTTTTCTGGTCTAGTCTATTTGGTGTTCTGTAGGTGTCTTGTATGTTTATGGACATCTCTTTAAGTTGGAAAAATTTTCCTCTATAATTTTCTTGAAAATATTTACCGGACCTTTGAGCCTGATGTCTTTTTTAAATTCTACTCTTATTAATTTTAGATTTTGTCTTTTCATAATGTCCTTGATTTCTTGGATGTTTTGTGTTTGGAACTTTTCTGATTTTATTTTTTCTTTGAGAGCTGTGTCAATTTTTGCAACTGTAATTTCAGCTCCTGAGGTTCTTTCTTCCATCTCTTGTATTCTGTTGGTGATGCTTACCTTTGTAGTTCCTGATCTTTTCTCTATGTTCTCCATCTCCAGGTTTTTCTCTATTTCTGTTTTCTCTATTGATTCTAATTCTGTTTTTATGTCTTGCACCATTTCCTTCATCTCTTTGAATGTGGGGACCTGCTTTTCAATGCCAGATTCTATTTTTTTGTTTGTTTGTTTGTCTGGTTCCTCACTATATATCACTAATTGTGCCTCTACTTCTTTGGCTGTATTTGCCTCTATTTCTATGAGATTTGTTTATTTCTTCTTTATTTGCCTTCATTTGTGTGGACATTCCTTTGAGAGCTTTGTTCAGTTCCTCTTTGTTTGCCTCAATTTTCTTGGTCGTTTCTCTGAGAGCTTTATTTATTTCTTCTTTGTTCGTCTCGATGTCTTTGGATATTTCTCTTTGTTCATTTCATCTTTATGGGCCTCTAATAACTGAAAAAACATATTTTTGAAGTTGTTTTCTTCTGTATATATTGATTTGAAGTGTCCATTGTATTGTGGGGTTGCTGGTGAGGTCATAATGTACTGATTTTTGTTGGGTGTGTTCTTATGGCCTCTAGCCATCTTGTTATTTATAACCCTCACTGTTTACTCCTTTAGTTTGTAGATCAGGCTATGATTGTCTCTTCCTGTTTTCTGGACTGTTTATTCAGGAAGATGAGAGAAGTTCACTGGTTTGGGAGAGTGTGTTGTGGTTTCAGTTTTACCTAAGTAAGGAATGGAACTCTGGCACTATTCACATGTGATTTTAGTGGGCACAGTGTGCATGTGCAGATTCTTTGACTATTGCAGTGGCCTCCAGGCCAAACTAGTATGCAGTTCTGTCTGGGATCCCGGGATTGTTTTCCTGGATTACACTGGTGGACCCACAAGGCAGAAGCTTCAGCATTGGATTCGCTATTCCTAGAATCCCTATAATTCCCACACTAGGGGTGTGGGTGGCAGGAATTTCGTCTGTTTGTGTAGAGAGTCCCTGGGTCTGGGGCAAACTCTCCCTAGAAGGCTCACTCACTCCCTTGCAGGACCAGTTGGAAAGCACAGAGGTTGCTTTGCTCTGTACTCTTAGATTTGGTCCTGCTGTGGAAAATCCAGGGGTAGGCTAACAGCTCTTTGGCACTGTGGCAGCAGGACTCAGTGTCCACCTTCCCTGTGTGTGGCCTCTCTGTCCTTCCCCTCCACCAGGGAAAGGTTATGTTGGCTGGTCCCAGGGTGGCATGGGAAAGAGTTGGATTGAGTATCCTCAACCCCAGTTCCTGGGCCCAGATCTCTCTGCCAGAAGCAGCCTGGAGCGAGAACCTATGTTTGCTAATTCCTGGTGAGTACCAGGTAGGGTTGAGTGTCCTCAGATCCAGAACTCAGGTTTCTCTGCCAGGGTCCACTGGGTGAGTTGGAGAGGGGATGCTGTGTCCTTTGGCAGGCTGCCTCTGTGTCTTTTCCCTCTGTCCTTCCCCTCTGCTAGGGCAAGCTTATGGCCGCGCTCTCAGAGGAGTGGCAGGAGGACTTGGGACTTCTCAGTCCCCTATCCTGAGCTGGGGTTTCTTTGACAGGGGCCGGGGGCCACCGATGCTAGGACTTGGTGCTAGACCTTATTGTGCTGGACCTGGAAGAGGCTCAGGATGTGTTGAATGACCACAGTCCCAGATCCTGAGCTGAAGTTTGTTTGCTAGGAGCAGTCAGCAGCACTGGAGTTCGGGCACTGTGGAGCTGCTGTGCACCTCTATCCTTCAGCTCTGCCTGGGCAGGGTTATAGTAGTGTTCTCATTCTTGGGGGAGTTCCCAAAAGGATTGGGTTTTCTCAGCCCTGATCTCAGGTTTGGTTTTTATTGTTGTTGTTGTTGGGAGCTACAGCTCTTGCTGGGGCTGGGGTATAGACAGTGTGGTCTGCGGCAGATTCTGCTGGACGCCTCCTGCTTCCTCTGAAGAGGGAGTAGGGTGTTGGATGCGGGGGAAGTGCCTGGGGATGACCTCTCAGGGGGTGTCCTCCCAGAGGAGTCTGCCATGTCCTGATTCTAGATGGACTCAGATCATGGTTAGTCTCTCTCATCTTGGAAGTCTAGATAACTCTGTTCTGGGTTGATCACCCCCTTCACTCAGCAATTTCCATGTTACAGGTCCTCTCCCCTTCAGCTAAGCTGCACCCTAGCCACTGCCATATTCCAATCAGGCGATAAGCTATTTTTCTTTTTAAATATCTCTTGCGCTCACCCTTGCTTTTCAGTCAACATAAAAACTCATCAAAATCCTTTCCATCTTGACATGATCCTGCTGGAGCCTATGATTTTTTATACGCAAAGCAAAAACAAGTTATATTAATACAAAAAAAAGGTCTGAAAATGCCAAATCCTTTTTTTTTTAATTACTTCCCTGTAGCAGACAAGGTGGTCCAATTTTTCATAAACAATCTCTAAGGACTTAGAACAAGTTTTAAGGAACTTAGTGAAACTTACTCTTTTCTGTCTCAAGGTGAAGACCTTGGCAGAAACATGTTTTTTTGATGAACAAAGCAGCTTAACAAACAAACAGCTCTCCACAAGATACATTCTAAAAAACTGCAATATTTTTTTCAATTAGCTCAAATCATATGGCTTGGTTTCATTTAGTAAATGTAATAAAATAAATACCAAAGTTTTTTGTTTTCCCCCAAAAGTATGGAGAATCTGTTTCAAACTTTGTCTAAAATCCCTGATAAACTTTAATTTTTTTATAGTGGTAAAATATTTTCAAAACCTGTTTTTGCAGGTTTTTGTTTTTGTAGGAGAGAATTCACAAAGCATAACTATAGTTTTAAAGATCAAAACCAGATTTTAAAAGCAGTGCAAACAATTTAATTTTTAAAACCCATACTAATTTAAAATAACTCATCCTTTTAGTCTAGAAGGAAATGAAAATTATTTGACTAAGGTTCCCCCCTTTTATTTTAAACCAATATCATGTGACTACCAAGATGATGGTCACAGGTAACATTATATTCTACTAGGCAATTTCAAGATGGAAGAGTCATCCATCACTGTTGCCATAAACACATAGGCACACATATATATTTTAAACAAATTTGAATTTAATATTTAAACATACCCAAATTATTTTTGATCAAATTAATGATGACCCACAGAGCATAAAATTAGTCAAAGACAGACATGATGGCCATACATACATTTAAACAGACAAAACTGTTCTTACTCCAACTAAAACTGATGGTGGGATTAGTCATCCATCCCAGACACAAGTACATTTCCTCTTGAGTCCCACAGCTGTGACTCTCAAGTGTTTACTCAATCATGTCCCACCACTCCTACAAACACCAGGAGGCCTTCAGAACAGAAAACAGAAAGTAGACACAAACAAATACTGCACAGAGACATTGAGACAAAAAACACTCACCAGCTGGCCAAATTTCCTGAGACCAAAACTGACTCTTCTGAGGCTGGCCAAACATACTGATTCCTCCTGCTGCTATACCACAGTGAGTGCAGGAGGCATGGGGCCTACTGCCTCAGGAGACAGGAAGAGTGGGCTGTTGCCCTGGAAGATATCAAGTGGTATTCACTGGGACCAGGCAGGCTAGGCCTGTGAGAGCAGACCTTCTGGAGCTTACAGTGTGTCTGGGTGACTATGCCCTGCCCCAGGCTTTCCATAGCCAGGACTACAAGGTCACCATGCTCCACCATGTTGGACAAGGTCACTGTGCAACACCATACTGTAAGTGTGTCTGACAAAGGTCTAACAATTTCACTCACCAACAGAAACACACACACACACACAAACACACACACACACACACACACACACACACAAAAGAGAACCAAAACAGACTAGACAGATTACCCACCAAAATACTGATAAAGCCAGAGGTATCCCCCTAAACTTCAGCAGCTGTGACCACCAGTGTGTCCACATTGATCATGTCTTGCTACCCAGATAATAACACCCACTCTCCTAGGAATTTTCAGAACAGAGAACAGAAAGTACTGCACACACAGACATTGCACAGAGACATTTAGACCTTTACGGCCCCCCAAAATGTTCTGCCCAATTTAAGAACCCCAAGAGACGAGGAATAAACAGCCTTTGCTGTAAATACACAATGCTCTTTTGTTACAAATTACAAGCTGAAGCTTGGGCCCACACCCCTCATCATCGAAGAGGTGGGAGCCAAGAGCCCTGTGCTCAGGTGAGTTGGGTGATTTAATATTCTGGTCCATCCCAGCATGCCCAAGGTAGGGGCGCTTCCTGCCTGGCAAACATCTATTGGTCAAAATGCTACATTTTGAATTGTTTGGCTATAAGAAGGTTCCCAGACCATTAATGACCTGCCATCCCTCCCTAAAGGAATGGGCCAGTTTTTTGTCAACTGTATCTCTAGTGGGTGGGGAAAGAATTCAGTAAGGTGGTTCTTCCCATTGGGCATTACAAGACTTCTCCACCCTACCTAGTTCAGGCCATAATAATAGCTGCTAACTTTTAATCTTTTGATCTATCACAGTATGTTGACAACATTTACAATGACTTTTAACATGAAAAAAAATCCCATTAAGGAGATCAGAGTTTGACTTTGTAAGGCATGCTTTCCAGAAACTCATTATGTAACAGAGAATCCTTGCCACGAACAAGTGGATACCCATCTATGTCAGACCCCATGAGCTTAGGTGGAACCTCTGAACATTAACACTACACTTAGAATTTTGCTCTGGACGACTACAGCTGCTCTTGCATACTAGGTATATAACACCAACCCATTTCTCTGTCCTGATGGCCCCGTTTTCACTGTAAACTTCATGACCAGGGAACTTGTTCAATGATCACTGAGTAGATACAGCTTCCAATCCAGCCAGGTCAGCCAAGGCAACCTTGTTCATACAGGGTTGACAACAGTAGTGTGGAATAACATCAGTTGTCATATAATATCTTGTCCTTCAGTTATCTGTTTACAGACACTTATCTTCCTCTGTTTCAGCCAAACCAGTCCAAGGAATTATCTGGTTTCCTTTTCTTTTCCCTGCTTTAAAAGCCTCAATACCCAAGGAAACCTAGACCTTGCCAGCCTATTAAAACAATAAAAATGTGAAGGTACATTTTGTAAGTACACGGGTGACAGCTCAGTTCAGAGTCACAATGTTGGAAATTTCTGATCCAGTACCACAGTAGGAGGCCACCTTGTCATTCAGTAATTTTCCTTAATTCCACATCATTCCCTACTAGGAAGCTGTCCAATTAAATAAAGTAAGATTAAAGTCTCAAGGCCTACCTGAGATTGTCACAGAGGTACATAGTAGTAAAGATGTGGTATCTGGATAAAGGAATGAGATAAAGGCTTGTTGGGTTTCACAAGAAAAAGTCACATGTGCATAGCATCAGAGAAACAAAATGCTGAGGAAAGTTTGCTTATTCATCTCCATGGAAACATCAGGATTCTCTCAGGTGCTAACTGGCTGAGAGGGAAAACAATGTCATGAAACAGGTTAAAGTCTGTTTAAAGTGTTTCAGGAGCCAGATATTAAAAGTGCAAAGTGGACAGCCTGCTTGAGAGAAAGGCTGAGCAGCCCTACAATCCAAATGTGACAGTTTCTGTGTCCAATAGTCTTAGATCAGGAAAAGTGTCACATATTTCTTTCAAGTGTGCTGAGAACCAAAGCTATTTACTGAAGCCAAAGACAAATAGTGAGCAAATGTCATTTGGTAGAAAACCAAAGCCAATTAGTGAAAGTGTTATCTAGGACTCTAGGTCATGGGTGATAGATTTGTGAGGACATCTGTCTGTTAGTTTTAGAACATCCGTGAGATATCTTAAGAAAACATCCTTACAATATATTGCAGGTGCAATATTCAAGCCATGAAAGCACTCTTGGTATCTCCTGCAGCAGCAATTCACCCTTTCCCTTCCCTGCCTTCTCACTATATAAGTTGGGTAAAAATTTCTAATAAATGAGGTCCCAAATCCCTTGAAATAGGTGAGGACAAGGCTGCAATTCTCCAACTCTCCTAAGCTACTTCTGTCTGTGACTCTATCTCCATACCTATGCTGGAACTGGAGGCTCCAGTCCTAGTTCACCCTGCCGCCCACTTCCTTTAACCCTCCCTTACAGCCCTGTACTCTCAGATATGGGATGGTCCTAATGACACACCTTTCCCTGAAAAGGCCATTTCCCTTGGGAAGAAAGCTGCTAATTCCTGTAATCGAGACTGGCAACCCCTAGCATCTTTCACAGCTTCAGCTGTTGTTTCATGTATTAAAGCTCCTCCTTTCTTCTTGCCAGCTTTACACTTTTGATTCTGACTTCGATAATGCTGCTCAGCACGTTAAAACTAAACTCTGTCAGGCGGTCAAATCCCTCAGAGAACTGCTCCAAAAGAAAAGAAAGCATTTAAATCTTCTTAAAGAACTGTGGGAGCTGAATTTTGAATTAATCAGACCCCCTCCTGCAGCAGCCTGCCTCCTGCCCAAGACAGAGGAAAAGGCTTCCAATACCTTGCAGGCTTTTTCTGTAACTCGAAGGAGAGAGCAGGCTCCTGCCCAACCCCCCACCAAAGAGGTCTGGTACATCTTGGCCCCTGAAGTAAAGGGAGAGGACTCTAACCCAGATGATGAGAATAATCTTACTTCTGGTGAAGAGGCCCCTGCTGGCAAAAAGAAAATTTCGGCCATCTCAGATGGGCATAGATTTGGAATATATGCACAGCAGCATCACCCCCTTGGATTTATATATATATATATATATATATATATATATATATATATATAAATGAAAAATCTAGTGGCACAATATGGCCTGTTTGTTCCCTTCACACTGCCCATAATTGAAATTCTGAGTGACGGTGACTCACACCAAATGATTGGTAATTTTTGATGGGTGCAGTATATTTGATTTTGTCCTCTGAAAGTCAGATTTTACTGAATTTTGCAGGGAGAACACATGCTATAATGGGGTGGCTAGCAGCACTTCAAAACACTGGATGTTTCAAAAATTAGGAGGGAATAGCTCCTGTGATACCAATGAGCAACAAGCCAAGTACCCTCCTGGTCTTCTTTCTCAAATACAAACTGCTGGACTCAAGGCTTAGAAATGGCTTCCCCCTAAAGGAGCCATAATTAACTTCCTAACTAAAATCCAACAAGGACCAGATGAGCCCTATAGTAATTTCATCAGCCACCTTACTGACACAGTGGAATGGTTTCTGGGTAAATATAAAAATGAAAGGGGATTCATTCAACATCTCACTTTCAAAAATGCTAACCCTGTCTGCCAAGCTGCCATAAGGCCATACCACAAAGGCAAGGACATTTCTGATTATAACAGGTACTGTGCAGACATCAGCTCATCTCATTCTATTGGCTTTGCAATTGGAGCTGCCATCAAAGGCCTAACTTAGGGCTCCCTTCCTAAAGATTGCTTTATTTGCAAACAACAAGGAGATTTCACAAAGTAATGCAAGGCTGCTAAGATTGAGCACCAACTTCCTTCATCTCTGTGTCCCAGGTGCAAAAGAGGGAAACACTGGGCTTCAGAGTGTCACTCTTAAATGGATATTCAAGGCAATTCCCTACCAAAGCAGGGAAACTTATTAAGGGGCCTTGTCCTTACCCAAACATGAGATAAACCTCTGGGACTATAGGGTTTGTCCCACAAACATTAACCCCTCAAGCTCAGACATTTCAAGTATTTCCTCCCTTGCCAAACAATCGATCCTTTTCTCCCTCCCCTGAGAAACCATAGGAAGCACAGGGTTGGACTGTTTACCAGCACAATACTAACACATGATATGGAAATTCATGTCATGCATACAGGAGTTTCGGGCCCCTGGCCTTCTGGCATCTTTGGACAACTTCTTAGTCATGGTAGTTCAGCTCTGCAAGGACTAAATATCTCCCCTGGAGTTATTGATAATGATTATACAGGAGAGATAAAAATTCTAGCTTCTTCCACTTCTGGTCCCTTAACTATTAACAAGGAACAAAGAATTGCTCAGCTATTATTGCTTCCTCTCACCCATCTTAACCAGAAAAGCTTTCAAAAATTCAGAGGCAGCAATAATTTTGGATCCTTGGATGCTTACTGGATTCAGACAATTACTCAGGATAGACCCCTCCTCAATTTAAAATTGGATGGAAAACTTTAAAGGGCTTGTAGATACCAGAGTGGATGCCACCATAATTAAAAAAAAAAAAAAATTGCCTCCCTCCTGGCCCCTTACAGCTTCTTTAATCCACCTAAGGGTCATAGCACACAAATGTCCAATCCCCAGCAAAGTTCTAAAGTCCTCACATGGACAGATGAAGAAGGTAATACAGGCTCCTTTTGACCCTATGTTGTTCCTGGCCTACCTGTTAATCTCTGGGGTTGGGATATTCTCTCCCAGTTAAATCTCATTATTTCTAGTACAAATGAAATTGTTATCCACCAAATGCTAAAACAGAGCTTCCTTTTCAGACAAGGCTTAAGAAAACATACACAGGGAATAAAAGAACCTATCCAAGTAACTGAAAGATCTTACCGCCCAGGATTAAGCATGACAAATTTACCCTAATGGCTGTTGGCATCCCTGTACCTCATGCAGACAAAATCACTTAGAAATCTGATGAAGCTGTTTGGGTTGGTCAATGGCCTTTAACCTCAGAAAAGTTAGCAGCTTCTATGGCATTAATACAGGAACAGCTTGCCACTGTTCCTACTTCTCCTTGGAAAACTCCTATTTTAGTTATTAGGAAAAAGTCTTGCAAATTGAGGTAAGCAAGACCTAAGAAACATTAAGAAAACTATGCTTACCATGGGTGCTTTACAACCAGGACTACCTACCCCTGTAGCCTTCCCTGCTGGCTTTTATAAGATAGTTATAGATCTTAAAGATTTTTTTTATGAACCCTCTACATCCCAGAGATGAAAAGTGCTTAGTTTTTACCCTGTCAGTAACAAATTCCAAAGGGCCTATGCCTTGTTTCCAATGGAAAGTTTTGACCCAAGGCATGGATAATAGCCTGACTCTGTGTCAAAAGTCTGTATCTCAGATTATTGATCCTTTTAGAACACTCTGGCCTTCTATTTATATAATATATGATATGGCTGATATCCTTTAAATGGACATGATGGCTCACTGGTGTTTCATTGCTGTCAGAAGCTTTCATAAACATTAATAGATTATGGTTTACAAATTACACCAGATAAAATTAAATTAAAAGACCCATATTTTTATTTAGGATTTGAGCTCCATAATCAAAAAATTACTACACAAGAATCCAGTTAAAAACTAACCATTTAAAGACTTTATATATGACTTTCAAAAGCTCCTAGAAGATATCAATTGGATAAGACCTTATCTTAAACTCATCAAAGGGAAACTTAAACCTCTCTTTGATATTCTCATTTGCAATTAGAGAAATGCAAATCAAAACAATCCTGAGATTTCACCTTACACTCATCAGAATGGCCAAGATCAAAAACTCAAATGACAACACATACTGGAGAGGTTGTGGAGAAAGGGGAACCCTCCTCCACTGCTAGTGGGAATGTAAACTTGTACAGCCACTCTGGAAATCACTCTGGCACTTTTGCAGACAACTAGGAATAGTGTTTCCTCAAGATCCATCCATACCACTCTTAGGCCTATATCAAAAACAGGCTCAAGTACACAAAAAGGACAATTGCTCAACCATGTTTTTAGCAGCTTTATTTGTAATAGCCAGAAGCTGGAAACAGCCCAGATGCCCCTCAACTGAAGAATGGATGCAGAAATGGTGGTACATTTATACAATGGAGTATTACTCAGCAATGAAAAATAAGGAAATCATGAAATTTGCAGATAAATGGTGGGACCTGGAAAGGATCATCCTGACGATGATATACGAACAAGGTATATACTCACTCATATAGACATGCAACGTAGGATGCAACTCACTGATATATGTACATCTAAAGAAAATAAGCAAGACAAAGGACCCTAACTAAAACACTCAATCACCATCCTGAAAGGCAAAGAGGATGGACATCAGAAGAAGAAGAAAACAGTAAACAACCTAGGAACCTGCCACAGAGGGCCTCTGAAAGCCTCTGCCCTGCAAACTATGAAAGCAGATGTTGAGCCTGATGGTCAACTGTAGGGTAAAGTGAATAGAATTTTATGTAAGAAGTGGAAAATAGAGTTGGAGAGGACAGGAACTACACAAGGAGAGCAACAGAACAAGAAAATTTGATCACAGAGAACTTCCCAGACTCTAACCAAGGACTATTCATGGACATAACCTCCAACTCCTGCACAGATGTAACCCATGGCAGTTCAGTGTCCAAGTGGGTTCCATAGTAATGGAAAGAGGAACTGCCTCTGACATAATCTGATTGGCCTGCTATTTGATCACCTCCCCCAGAGGGGGGAGCAGCCTTATCAGGCCACAGAAGATGACAATGCAGCCACTTCTGATGGGAACTGATAGACTAAGATCAGAAAGAAGGAGAGGAGGACCTCCCCTATCAGTGGACTTGGGGAGGGGCATGCTTGTAAAAATGGGAGAGAAGGTGGGATCGGAAGGGGAGGATGAAGGGGTTTATAGGGGGATACAAAATGAAAAAAGATTAATTAATAAAATTTAAATAAAAAATTAAAAAATAGAAGATTAATTTAAAAGGAGAAACTATTAATAAAGTTACCTGCTTTGCCCAGATTAAAAACAAAACAAAACAAAACAAAACAAAAACAAACAAAAAATGCCCTTCATAAGTTAAAGAAGGAGTGTTGGGATCAGCAAGCAGGCATTTCTACAGGCAGCCCCTGGGGCCTGGCAGACCCGGCAGGTATCAGGCATTTGGAAAGACACCCAGACCACCCGTGCATGCTCTGGACCCCCCTATAAGAGAACTGGGGCCCTCCCCTTGCTCTCTCTCTTCTTCTTTCTCCTTCTTCTCTCTCTCTTCCTCTCTCTAGCTTCTTCTTCTCTCTCTCTCCTTCTCTATCTCTATCTACCTCCCTCTCTGTAACCCCCCTCTACCTAATAAACCTCCCACGTGGAACCAATCTCGTGGTGTGATCTATGGACCTATGTGTAACCTCTGTAACCTCCACATCTCTCTTTTTTTTATAATTCCTAACAAGGAGGAGTTATATCCCATGAACAGATCTCCAAGAAATATTCTTCATCATGCACTGTTTGTTCTTAATTTTTTAACCTTGGATGCCTATGGCAAGTCTGCTGCTGATATCCTTTGGCACCCTGAAACAAATAAAAATCATGCCACAGTCATGTGGAAAGACCCCCTCACTTCCAAATGGAATGGCCCAGACCCAGTCATTATCTAGGGTTGAGGAACAGTTTTCCTGTTTGACACCAAGGGGATGGGCAGGCAGATGGCTGCCAGAAAGGCTGGTACAACAAATAGATGGCCCCTCCTCAGAAAAAAAAAATAGAACCACCAAGAGACAAACCATGTACTCCTGACATCCGGACTGGTGAGAACCCTGAGATCCTTCTCTTTTCTTTACAAATAATACCACTATGGATAATATTCCCTTAAGTGATGATGCAATGCCAGAAGGTGATTACAGACCAGAAGAACAATGTCCACCAACCCTAAAAATATACATGGTAAGATCCAGAGAATATGGTGAGGTATATTATATACAATCACAAGTCACTTCTGATACTGAGTGGTACCCAGACATGTCCTTTCTTGCCCCATACCCCTGAGTCACTCTTCACCTGTGAACAATGGGAACTGGCAATTGAACTTTATGCCTGCCCAGGTTGTAAGAGGATTAAGGGATGTGGAGGTGCTAGAGACTTTTACTGCACCTTCTGGGGATGTGAAACCTCAACTGTAATTGCCACAGGAAGCTGGGGACACCTTAATAGTGATGATTACATTGTGATAACTGTTACATCTAAGATTGATATTAACTCCTGGAAATCACATTATTATTTGACAAATACTTGATATGGGCTAAGATGTCCTCAAGCTGGCAACAGCTCCAGCTCCCCATCTTAAAACTATACTTTACTTCTAAAGGAAAACAAAAATCAGTTCCCTCACATTCGGGCCTCACTTGGGGCCTATGCATATACTGAGAATGGTCCAGGAGTTATCATTTACCTCACACTAAGGAAAAAATCAGCTATTCCACCCATAGCTATTGGACCCAATCCTGTCCTTGCCCCACCCACACAGATAGAATCCAGGAAAAATGATTTTCCTACACACACAGAGCCTAAGAAAAATGTCCCTGCCTCTCCAACTCCTTCCTTTGCTGATAAGCCTATCACCTCTTTAATTGAAGATGGGATTAATACACACCATATTATTTTGGACCTTGTTAATAATACCTTCTTAGCCTTGAATTATACATGCCCTGAGATTACTGAGTCCTGTTGGCTTTGTTATGATTCTACCCCTCCTTTTTATGAAGGTATTGCTGTCACTGAGGAAATAGTCTACTCCTCTGACCATTCTAAATGCAGATGGTCACAACAAGCTGAGGCTAGATTGACTCTGACTGCTGTTTCTCAACTTGGGTTATGCATAGTCAATAGTATTCCTCAGAAATACAGACATCTTTATAATGAAAACATTACACCATCAAGCTACCTTCCCAATTATATCTTCAGAGTCAATAATAGCTGGTGGATTTGAAGTGATGGTCTTATCCCCTATATATACTCCCCTAACCTCAAAAGCAATTTTGCCACATTCTGTGTCCTTGTCCACTTAATTCCCTGCTTGATTTATTATTCTGGGGAAGATTTTTCCCGGTTTTGGTAACCTGTTAATGACCATGAATTGTGTAGAACAAAAAGAGAGGCCCTAATAGCAGTTACACTAACTGTTCTCCTTGCCCTCTGAGCTGTGGGTGCTCTGCAGGCATAACCTCTCTAGTTCTCTCCAATAAGCATTACTCTGACCTTTGCTGGACAATTGGCAAGGATGTTGAGAGATTGGAGATTGGCAACACCAACTTGTAGAAATCGCTTGTCTCACTGTCTGAAGTTATCCTACAAATTTGAGGACAGCTAGACTTCCTTTTCCTCCAGCAAGGGGGACTCTGTGCTGCTTTTACACAGATTATACTGGGATTGTTAGGGGCATCATGGCTAAGGTGAAGGAAGGCCTAGAAGAAAGAAGAGACAGAGAGAACAAGAGTAGAGTTGTTTCATAATTAGTTTTCAACCTCTCCCTGGCTCACCACCCTCCTTCATTCAATTGTGGGACCCATGGTGGGTTTTCTTCTCCTCATATCTTTCTGCCCATGGGCCATTAAAAGACTTACTAACTTTCTAAAACAGCAAATTGACTCCCTGGCATCTAAACATATGCAAGTTCATTATCACAGACTTGATTTGTCTGACAGAGGCTTAGCTGAACCCAAGGAAGACTGCTAAATGTCCATGACATGGGTCTTGACTGCTTGCATTTGGCTTTCATGGGAACAGAGTGAAACTCAGATGAATACTTGCCTGAGCTCCACTGGGGTGCAGGATGAGGTACCACAGGTAAAGGGCCCAATTGCCAGCTTCTGCATTCCCTGAGAAGCAAACTTGATTGCATAGATTTTGGTGTCTGATTACCCCTAACCACAACCTGCTGGGGATGCCCTCAGGAATTGATGGGGTCTTCCTCTCCTCCCCAAAAGGTACCTAAAAGTCTGAAAAATGCCTTGGGAGGATAAGGTCACTACATACCCCCCTCTGCTTAATGCCCATCATTTTCAAAAGACCTCATGTTCAAAACCTACATGCTAGCCTCTTAATTTGTTTAAGAATGGAGGAGATCCTGGGAGCCAAAGCTGTTTACTGAAGCCAATGCCACATAGTGAGCCAAAGCTATTTAGTGAAGACAAAGTGGTTTATGGAAGCTAAAGCCTAATAGTAAGCAAAAGTCATTTGATAGAAACCTAAAGCCAATTAGTAAAGAAGTTATCGAGGAGCCTAGGTCATGGGTGGTAGATTTGTGAGGACATCCATTTGTTAGTCTTAAAACATCCATGAGATGTCTTAAGAAAACATCCTTAAGGTATCTTATGCAATATTCAAGCCATGATAGCACTCTTGCTATCTGCTGCAGCAGTAATTTAGCATTCCTCCTTTCCTGCCTTCTCCCTATTTAAGTTGGGAAAAAAATTCTAATAAATGAGGTTTTGATCAGACAAACAGAATTGGCCTCCTTCTTCAGGTCTCCATCCCATATCATTCTATACAACACCCCCTCCCCATTAGGAATCATTGCACTCTCACTGGACAGGACACAAGTGGTCATTAATAAATTCATATGACTTTCACATCATCACCATCACAGATTCCATTATTATTTGTTAAATGTACAGATATATCCTCAGTCATTGAATTCCTTATTGTGAAAATGCTCCTTGACCAAGGCAAATCTTTGAACAAAAAGCATTTAATTAGGGCCTTAATTATATTTTTACAGAGTCCATCCAGGGCCATGTCATCAAGCAGTCATCAAGTTGTTGTCCTTCAGCAGAACTGAGAGGTTTTCATATTCAATCACATGCTCCAGGAAGAGAGAGGGGAACAGAGAATGATAGAGTGAGTAAGAGCTAGAGAGACAGATTCAGAAATAGAGAGACCAAGACTGACAGAAACAAAGATATAAAGTGACAGAGACAGAGAGACAGAGACTCAATTATGTCTTGTTACTATCATTAGCATATCAACCTCAAAGCACACCCTCCTATAATATAACTCCAATAGGAATTACATTATCTAACAAGGCCATACCTCCTACCCCTTTCCAGACATTTCCTTACTGGAGACTCAACATGTAAATAGATGAGCTTCAAGTGCACATTTCAATTTAAATCACTAGAGACATTGCCATTCAAATCACCAGAAAGTAGAAGAAAATGGAGAGAATTTAAGCCAATAAAAACAGATTTATCATCATATTTTGTCATCAATACAATGAATAAAGTCCCAGCACCTTCCAACGACTATAGAACAAGATTGACAATCTCCTTTGGGAAAAATGTGGAATAATTCCATAATGGATTATTGTTCAGCTGAGAAAATGACATCATGATATTTTCAGGCAAATGGATGGAACCAGAAAAAATCATCCTGGGTGTAGTAACTAAAATGCAGAAAGACAAATATAGTATGTGATCACTTATTAGGAATTCTCCTAATAGTGTGGGATAATGTTCCAATAGGCCATCTATTCTGACCCAGATAGTTTTCCACAAGGAAATTGTGTTAATTGAGTTGTTGTGTCAGGCCCTTGTTATTAAAATATATTGTTTTCTGCCCGCAGCTGATAGATTAGTGCCATGTTCTTGAATCCAAAAAGCTGCTTCCTTCTGCATCACATGGGATTGCATACAGATAACCATAGTCTGATATTATGCAGAGAGAGACCTTAAAACACCCAGCTCTAAATAGGATTTTCCTATGAAATTCTCCCTTTCCTGAGAGTTCTGGGAAGCCAGCAGGAGAGGAGGCAGGAAGAGTGCCATAAGTAGAGGGAATTCAGGACACAAGGAGAACAAAGCCCTGAGAATCAGGCTGAGGGGAACATGATATAGTCATCCTTGATGAGACAAGATAAGCTAGGCTCAGACAGAAGGAGGAGGAGGACTGCACCTCTCAGTGAAGTAGGGAAAGCCATAGGAATAGAAGAAAGAGAGTGGATGGAACTGGAAGGTGAAAAGGGAGGGGGCAGAAGAGGAGATACCAAGTGAACAAATTGTAATAAATAAATACAGAAGAAAAACTGTGATCAAGGTGATGAAGTATAGAGGTCTTCAGGATAGGCTTCTTCTTGGGGGTGGTGGCAGGGTGTGTCAAGGATGAACTCAGGTTTCTTTAAGGAACTTGGCACTGAGAATCTGATCCTGTTCTAACAAGTATATGAACAACTCATACTTCAATTGATTACTTTAAAGAAAAAAAAGAATTTAGCTTGACACATGGGTGCAATGGAAGAGCATTCCAATACATTCAATAAAAGTAATATGTTGATAACTTTTACAATGATTTTTCACATGTAGAAAAGATCCCGCTAAGGAGGGCAGAGTTTGACTTTGTAAGGTATGCTTTGCAGGAACTCATTATGGAGCAGAGAATCCTAGAAATGAACTAGCGTTTAACTAGCTACTTCAGACTGCTTGAGCTCAGGTGGCACCTCTGAACAAGCAGTCCTGGCACTAACACTACATGCAGAGGGTTTCTCTGGAGCACCACTGTAGGAAACACAGCTGCTTCTATGTACTAGGCATAGAGCATGGACCCATTTTACTGTCATGAACGCCTAGTTTTAACTGTAAACCCAAAATAAGGAGGGTTCCTCACTGACCAGTGAGTACGACACAGCTGCCAATCCAGCCAGATGAGCCAAGGCAACCCAGGTGAAAGAAGGTTGGCAATAAAAGTGTGAAAAAGCACCAGCTGTAAAATAGTGAATTGATCCTCAGTTCTCCTTTTACATACACATTGATGTTTTACTGTTTCAGCCAAACAAGTCCCAGGAATTTTCTGGTTTCAGTCTCTTTCCACTGTTCTTATTTATCATAAGAATGTGAAGGTACAGTTAGTGAGTATGCAAGTAACTGATCAGTTCAAAGTTACAACTTAGGAACTTTCTGATACAAGACCACAGTAGGAGATCACCTTGACATTCAGGACATGAACCTTAATCCCACATCAGTTTGAAACTTCCCTACTTAGGAAGATGTCCAATTCAATAAACTTTAATGTTTCATTTTCTAACTGACATTGTTACAGAGGTAAACAGGAGCAAACATGTGAGATTAGGATAAAGGGATGAGATAAAGACTTGTTGGGTTTTACAAGAAAAAATTTACTTGTGCACAGAATTGAGGTAGTGGACAATGAGGAAAGTTTGTTTACTAATCTTTATGGAAACCTCAAGATTCTCTCAGGTGCTGATTGGCTGAGAGGCAGAATAATGTCATGAAACAGTTGAAAGCCAATAAGAATTTCAGGAGCCAGTTATTAAAATGTCTAAGTGGAAAGCATGACTGAGAGAAAGGTTGAGCAGCCCTACATGCCTCAATCTGGGGAACTGAAAGCCCACAACTTAGAAATGAGAGTTCCTTTGTCCAAGATTCCTAGTTGAGGAAAAGTTTCACATATTTCTTTCAACTGGTCAATAGTAAAGTCAAGTTTCCTTGACATGTGAGCTTCATATTATCACAGAATCCATTATTCATTGTTAAATGCACAGGTATGTCCTCAGCAATTGAATTACTTACTGTGAAAATGCTGCATTACCAAGGCCATTCTTTGATCAAATAGTGTTTAATTGGGTCCTTGTTTATATTTTTACAAAAACCATCTCTGATGTCCCATCCGAAAGCAGTCATCTTGTTGTAGCCTTGAGCAGAACTGAGAGCTTTTCATACTGAGCAACAAGCAGCAAGCAGAGAGAGGAAGACTGAGAGAGACAGAGAGAAAGAGCTAGAGAGACATATTCAGAAATATAGAGAACAAGACCAAAAGAAACAAATATAAATATTGACAGAGACCAAGAGACCAAGGTCTCCTCACTTTCATTGGTATATCAACCTCAAAGCACACCCTTCCATAATATAACTCCAATATGAATTATATTATCTAACATGTCCATATCTTTTAAACCTTCCCAGATTTTCCTCAGTGGGGATTAAACATGTAAATAGATAAGCTTCAAGGGGACATTGCAATTCAAATCACCAGGAAGTGGAAGTAGATGGAAGGACTTCTAGGCTAAAAGAACATAGTTTGTCATTCTTTACAATGATAAAAATCCCAGTAACTTCCAAGTTATAAAGAACAGGACTGACAATCTCCTTTGGTGAAAATATGGAATATTTTCCTAACAGAGTATTATTCAGCTAAGGAAATGAGATCATGTTATTTTCAAGCAAATGAATGAAACCAGAAAAATCATTGTGGTTGAAGTAACTAAAATGCAGAAAGATAAATATGGTATGTATTCACTTATTAAGAGATCTGCAATAGTGACGGATAAAGTTCCAATATTGTGAACAAACCAATCTTAAACTAGGGGGATTGATTGACAATTAGTTGAGTTGTGGGGGAAGGGCATCCTATGGAAAATTTCAAGCTAACTCAGCTATTGTTATTAAGATATGTTGCTCTCTGCCCACAACTGATAGATCAATTTCATGCTCTTGCATCCACAGAGATGCTTACTTCTGCTTCAATTTGGATTGCATACAGAGACCCACAGTCCAATATGCACAGAGACACCTCAAAACACCCAGCTTGAAATGAGATTTTCCTATGAAATTCTCCCTCCCCTCAGAATTCTGGGAAGCCTGTGGGAAAGGAGGCAGGAAGACTGTCATAAGTAGAGTGAATTGAGGACACAAGGAAAAAATGCTCTGAAAATCAGGCCACAGGACAAATTTTTGAAGCTAGCCTTGATTATACCTTATAAGCTAGGGTCAGATAGAAAGGGGAGGAGACCACACATATATCACTAATTGGAGAATGGCAAACGGGTAGAAGAAGGATAGTGGCTAGGACTAGAAAGAGAAGATGTAGGGTACTGTAGATGGGATACAAAGTTAACTCATCATAATAAATAAATACATAAGAAAACTGAACAAATTGATGAAGTATAGAGCTTTTCAGGACTGATGGCTTCTTCTTGTGGGTACTGCCAGTGTGGGGCAAGGATGAACTCAGTTTTCTTTAAGGGACTTGGCCTGAGACTCTGATCATGTTCCAATGAGTAGATGAACGACACATACTTCAATAGGTGCATTTTAAAGACACACACACACACACACACACACATTATATATATATATATATATATATATATATATATATAGTGTTACAGATGTGTAAGAATTTCAACCTTGGAGCAATGGAAAAAGAGTATATTGTATATTATATGAAATTCCCACATAATCAGTAAAAATAATACGTTGACCACTTATGCAATGACTTTGAAAATGTAGAAAAGATTCCACTGACCAAGCAGTCCTGGCACTAACATTAAGTTTAGAGGGTTTGTCTGGAGCACCACTGAAGAAAACAGGATGCTATTTTGCCATAGACATAAAGCAGGTGCTCATTTCTCTGACTTGAAGGCCCAGGTATAACTGTAAACCCCAGGACTAGGAATGTTCCTCACTTACCACTCTGTAGGACATAGCTTGTTTGAGAGAAAAGCTCAGTAGCCCTATATGCCTCCATCTTGGCAGTTGACAGCACACAACTTAGAGATGACAGTTCCTGTTTAAGACACTTTATTTCAGTTATAGTGTCACACATTTCTTTCAAGAGTTCATTAGTAAAATCGCCTGATATAACAGTAGAATGGAATTTTGATATCACATCAATATTATCATATTGTGATGAGGACATCACAATGCTATTATGACATCATATGGTAAAATATCACAATGGAATTATAACATCACAATAATAATATAAAATAACAATGCAATTTTGACATTACAATACTATCATGACATCACATTATTTTTATCATATCACATTCGAATTTTGACATCGCAATGTTTCCTTAACAGTATTATTCAGCTAAGAAAACATATTTTTGGCAAATGGATGGAACCAGGAAAAATCAACCTGAATGTAGTAACTAAAATGACAAAGAAAAATATGGTATCTATTCACTTATTAGAAGGTCTCCTAATAGTTGGGAATTAAGTTCCAAAAAGCCATGTATTGTCACCAAACCAGTCTTCTACTAGGGGGATTGGATGGCTATTAATTGAGTTGTTGGGCCAGGGCATCCTATGGAAATTGTGAAGCAACCCAGGCTGTTGTAATTAAGATATGTTGCTCTTTGCCCTCAACTAATAAATCAGCGCCATGTTCTTCAATCCACAGAAATGCATCCTCCTGCATCAAGTGGGATTTCATACCCACAGTCTGATATTATGCACAGAAAGACTATAAAACACCCAGCTCTAAATGGTATTTCTCTATGAAATTCTACCTCCCTTCAGAGTACTAAGAAGCCTGCAGGAGAGAAGGAAGGAAAAATATCAAAGGTAGAGGGAATTGATAACACAAGGAGAACAATGCCCTGAGAATCAGGACACAGAAGATGATTCAGCCAGCCTTAATGATAGGTTCACATAGAAGCTGAGGACAACCTCCCCTATCAGGGAACTAGAAAAAGGGATCAGAGGTATAGGGTGGGTCAGACTGGAAGAAGAGGGAAAGGGCACCAGTAGGTTACAAAGTGAACAATTCATAATAACTAAATACATAAGAAAATCTGTGAAGAAGGTGATGAAGTATAGAGTTCTTCAGAACTGATGGCTTCTTCTTGTGGGTAGTGCCAGTGTGGGGCAAGGATGAACTCAGTTTTCTTTAAGGAACTTGGCACTGAGACTCTGATAATGTTCCAATGAGTATATGAACAACACTTACTTCTATTGATGTATTTCAAAGAAAAAAATATTAGTGTGACACATAGGTAGGAACTTGGATCTGGAAGCAATGTAAAAAGAGTATAATATATGTAATATGAAATTCCAACTTAATCAATAAAAATTATAGTTTTTTGTTTGTTTGTTTGTTTTTCTCATACAGGTCTTTCACTTTTTGGTGCAAGTCACTCCAAGGTACTTTATTTTATAAGTGGATATTGTGAAAGGTGTTGTTTCACTAATTTCTTTCTCAGTCTTTTTCTCTTTGGTATACAGGAGGGCTTCTGATTTTTTAGAGTTGATTTTGTATCCAGACACTTTGCTGAAGGTGATTATCAGCTGAAGGTGTTAGCTGGTTAAATTTTTGGCATCGCTCATGTATACTATCATATCATCTGCAAAGAGTTAAAACTTGACCACCTCCATTCCAATTTTTATTCCCTTGAACTCCTTTAGTTTTCTTATTGCTCTAGCTAGGATTTCAAGTACTATGTTGAAGAGACATGGAGAGAGTGGGCAGCCTTGCCTTGTCCCGGATGTCAGTGGGATTGGTTTTAGTTTCTCTCCATTGTGTTTGATGTTGGTTATAGGTTTGCTGTATATTGCCTTTACTATGTTTAGGTGTTTGCCTTGTATCCCTGATCTCTCCAAGACTTTAAACATGAGTGGGTGTTGGACTTTGTCAAATGCTTTTTAGGCATCTAAGATGATCATGTGGTTTTTCTCCTTCAGTTTCTTTATGTGGTGGATTACATTGATGGATTTCCATATATTGAACCACCCTTGCATCCGTGGGATGAAGCCTACTTGGTCAAGTTAGATGATATCTTTTATATGTTCTTGGATTTCATGTGCCAGTATTTTATTGAGTAATTTTGTACTAATGTTCATAAAAGAGATAGGTCTGAAAATCTCTTTTTTTGTTTGGGCTTTGTGTGGTTGAGTTATCAAGGTGATTGTGGCTTCATAGAATGAGTTTGGTAATGTTCCTTCTCTTTCTATTTTGTGGAAAAGTTTTTGGTGGAAAAGTTATGAGGATTATTTGTGTTAGCATTTGTTTGAAGGCCTGCTAGAATTCTGTGCTAAAATCATCTGGCCCAGGCTTTTTGTTTGTTTGTTTTTGTTTTTGTTTGTTTGTTTGTTTGTTGCTATGTTTTGTTTTTGGTTTTGTTGTTTTGGGAGGAGAGACTGCTAATGACTGCTTCAATTTTCTTGGGGGTGATAGAGCTATTCTGTGTTTCAACCTGATCTTGACTTAATGTTGGTAGATGGAATATATCAAGAAAATTTTTCATTTTTCATTTTCAAATTTTGTATCATATAGATTTTTGTAGTATGACCTTGATTGTTTGAGATTTGTCAGTGTCTGTTGTTATGTCACCCTTTTCATTTCTGATTTTGCAGATTAGGATAGATTCTCTCTGCTTTTTAGTTACTTTGGCTAAGGATTTGTCTATTTTGTTGATTTTCTCAAAGAACCAGCTTTTTGTTTCATTGATTCTTTGAATAATTTCATTTGTTTCTAATTGATTAATTTCATCTCTGAGTTTGATTATTTCCAGCCACCTCCTCCTCTTGGGTGTATCTGCTTCTTTTTTTTTCTAGGGTTTTCAGTTGGTCCTTTAAATTGCTTGTATATGATGTTACAAATTTCTTCTTGAAGGCACGTAGTGCTATGAATTTTTCTCTGAGCACAGTTTTCAATGTATCCCATCAATCTGCATATGTTATGACTTCATTTTCATTGAATTCTAGAAAGTCTTTAATTTCTTTTTTATTTCTTCCTTAACTCAGCTGTCATTGAGTAGCAAGTTGTTCAGTTGACATGTTTGTGTAGGCTTATTGTCATTTACATGGATGTTGAGTTCCAGTTTAGTCCATGGTGGTCAGATAGAATAAAGGGATTATTTCAATCTTCTTTTATCTGTTGAGGCCTGCTTTGTAACCAAATACATGGTCTATTTTGGAGAAGTTTCCATGAGATGCTGAAAAGAAGGCATACTCTTTTGAGTTTGGGCAAATAGATATATAGATATCTATTAGGTCCATTTGATTTAGGGACTCTGAATGTTTATTTCCCCATTTGGTTTCTCTCTAGTTGATCTGTCCCTTGTTGAGAGTGGGGTGCTGAAGTCTCCCACTATTAAGGTATTAGGGTCAATGTGTGATTTAAGCTTTAATAATGTTTTATTTATGAATGTATGTGCTCCTGTATTTGGGGCATAGACATTCAACATTGTGATGTCCTCTTGGTGGAGTTTACCTTTGATGAGAATGTAGTGCCCCTCCTTATCTTCTGTGATTAATTTTGGTTGAAAGTCTATTTAATCAAATAGTAGGATAGCTAATCCAGATTGTTTTCTGGATCCATTTGCTTGAGAAACATTTTTCCAACCCTTTACTGTGAGGTAGTGTTTATCTTTGTTGCATAGGTGTGTTTCTTGGATGCAACAGAATGCTGGCTCTTGCTTCTGCAACCATTCTGTTAGTCTGTTTCTTTTTATTGGGGAGTTGAATCCATTCATGTTTATAGATACTAGTGACCAACAAATGTTACTTTGTTTGATGTGGGGTTGGTGGTGTTGTGGTATTTCATTGCTTGTGTTCTTTTGGGGGTTTTTTGTTGTTGTTGTTCTGTAGTTATCTTTTATTTTATTTTTATAAAAAACAGTTATCCTCTGTTTCCTTAGATGTAGTTGTTTCCTTTGGATCAGAATTTCCCTTCTAGTAACTTCTGTAGAGCTGGATTACTGTGTAGATATTGTTCAAGTCTCTGAAGAAAGAAATTGAAGAATATATAAGAAGATGGAAAGATCTCCCATGCTCATGGATTAATAGTATTAAAATAGTGAAAATGGCTATTCTGCCAAAAGCAATCTACAGATTTAGTGCAATTCCCATCAAAATACCAAAACAATTCTTCATAGACCTTGAGAGAAAAATTATCAATGTCATATGGAGAAGCAAAAAAACCCAGATTTTCCAAAATGATCCTGTACAACAACAGATCATGTGGAAGCATCTCCATCCCCGATCTCAAGGTGTACTATTGAGTAATAGTAATAAAAATTGCATGGTACTCACATAGAAATGGAATAGGACCAAATAGAAGACCCATAAATAAACCCACATAACTGTGGATACTTGATTTTTTACAAAGAAGCTAAAACCATTCAGTTGAAAAAAGACAGCATCTTCAACAAATGGTGCTGGACAACTGGATGTCTACATGTAGAAAAATGAAAATAGATCTATACTTATCAGCCTACACAAAACTAAAGACCAAGTAGATCAAAGAACTCAACATAAAAAGAGATACACTAAATCGGTTAGAAAACAAAACAAAACAAAACAAAACTGGGTATGATCTTGGAACTCATTGGCAAAGGAAACAACTTCCTGAATAGAACAACAACAGCACAGGCTCTAAGAGCAACAATCAGTAAAGGGGACATGATGAAAGTGAAAAGCTTCTGTAAAGCATAGTTCATAGTCATCAAAACAAAATGACAGCCTATAGACTGGGAAAGGATCTTCACGAACCTTATATGTGACAGAAGATGATATCCAAAATATATAAGGAACTAAAGAAGTTAAAAAGCAGCAGCAAAACAAGCATTCTGATTTAAAATGGGGTACAGAAATAAACAGAGAATTCTCAGTAGAAAATACAGAACCGCGGAGAAACACTTTAAAAATGCTCAATGTCATAAGCCATC
Source organism: Meriones unguiculatus (assembly GCF_030254825.1). Classification (NCBI taxonomy): domain Eukaryota; kingdom Metazoa; phylum Chordata; class Mammalia; order Rodentia; family Muridae; genus Meriones; species Meriones unguiculatus. The sequence continues at coordinate 2,745,717 of NW_026843713.1, forward strand.
AGGGAAATGAAAATTAAAATAACCCTGAGATTTCCCCTAACACCTACCTGAATGGCTAAGATAAAAAACTCAAGTGACAACGCATGCAGGAAACATTGTGGAGAAAGGGGAACCCTCCTCCATTGCTAGTTTTAATGCAAACTTGTTCAACTACTTTGTAAATCAGTCTGGCGATTCTCAGACAATTAGGAATAGTGCTTCCTCAAGATCCAGCTAACCACTCCTAGGCATATCCAAAATATACTCAAGGACAAAACAAGGACATTTGCTCAACCATGTTTGCAGCAGCTTTATTTGTAACAGGCAGAAGATACAAACAACCTACATACCCCTCAACTGAAAAATGGATACAGAAATTGTGGTACATCTACACAATGGTATACTACTCAGAAATTAAAAATGAGGAAATCATGAAATTTGCAGGCAAATGGTAGGACCTAGAAACAATCATCCTGAGTGAGGTATTCCAAAAGCAGAAAGACACACATGGTATATATTCATTTATATAGACCTATAAGATAGGATAAACATACTGAAATCTATACACCCAAAGAAGATAAACAAGAAAGGGGACCCAGGGTAAGATGATCAATCCTCACTTAGAAAGACAAAGTGAATGGCTATTGGATGTAGCAGAAAACATGGATATTGGAAAGGAGCCTACCACAGAGGGTCTCTGAATGACTCTACATGACAGTGTATCAAAGCAGATATTAAGACACACAACCAAATCTTTGGCAGAGTGCAGGGGGAGTTAATATGAACTGGATAGGACAGGAGCTCAACAAGGACCAAATATATCTGAACACAGGGTTCTTATAAGAGGCTGTTTCTCCAACCAAGGACCATGTATGGATATAACCTAGAACCTCTGCTCAGATGTAGCCCTTGGTAGCTCAGTTTTCAAGTGGGTAAGATAATAAGGGGAAGAGGGACTGTTTCTGACATGAACTCAATGGCAGACAGTTTGATCTCCCCCTATGCTTGAGGTAGAAGCAGCCTTGCTAGGCCACAGAGGAGGACTTTGCAGCTAGTCCTGAAGATATCTGATAAACCAGTATCAGATGAAGAGGGGAAGGTTCTCCCATAACAGTGGACTTGAAAAGGGGCAGGGAGGAGATGATGGAGGGAGGGTGTTTTTGGGAGGAAAATGGGAGCAGGATACAGGAAGGATACAAAGTTAACAAAATGTAACTAATATTAAAAAATAATAATAAAAATTATACATTGATAAATTTTACAACAAATTTTAACATGGAGAAAATATTTCGCTAAAGGAGGGCAGAGTTTGTCTTTCTAAGGAATGTTTCCAGGAACTCATTATGTAGCAGAAAATCCTAGCCATGAACTAGTGGTTATCCAGCTACCTCAGATCTCATGAGCTCAGGTGGCACCTGTGAACAAGCAGTCCAGGCATGAACACTCTATTTAGAGGGTCTGTCTGGAGGACCACAGCTTGTGACTTAGCTGCACTTGTATTCTAAGCAGAACACCAACCCATTTCTCTGTCCTGATGGCCCAGTTTTAACTGTAAATCTCAGGATCAGGAAACTTATTCAATGATCACTGAGTATGCCAGTGCTGCCCATCCAGCCAGCACAGCCAAGGCAACCCTGCTCATAGAAGTTTGCCAACACTATTGTGGAATAGAACATGCTGTCATTAATATTTTGCCCTTCAGTTCATTTATGGACAATGATCTTTCGCTGTTTCAGCCAAACTAGTCCTAGGAATTATTTGGTTTCTTTCTCTTTTCCCTGCTCTTAAAGAATCGTTAGCCTAGGAAACTGTTGCGAGCCACGTGGTCATCTCGCCAGCAAGAATGCACGCAAACAACAGGATCCTTCTGCAGCAAGCTTTATTGCAGTCAAACGATGAAAGGAGGAAGACCCTGAGTCCCCGAAGTGGCGCTGTTTATATAAGCCCTGCTCGCACCAAAGTGGTGTGAGATGACGTATCATCCCCTGATTGACTGCTCACCCATCACCCCATATGACGCGCCAGGATGGGCTCGTGACGACGGTTGCCCAACAGTCATAACGGTCATAACAGTCATGCGCTCTAGGACTTGTATACCAGTTTAGAAGGGCGGAAGCCAGCACCATGGCAACCAAACCCTGGCTCTCCACATCTCCCCCTTTTTTATTTTGTTTGAACAGTAAGCTTCCTACTGTCAATACAGCATTATGCCAGAAAGCCAACATCTGAGCCTGGTAGAAGGCAATGCTTCAGCCATTGTCCGTCATTGGAGCAACCTCCTCACTGTGAGGCTGTCCTGTCTTAGGTCGGTGAAGAATTATTTGCACTCCTCCGTCACTGACTTTCCAGATCATTTGGCAAGAAAAAAAATGTGATTTTACCCATCCCGGTGCAATGGGAAACAGATACCCAGGGAGTGCAAGGGCTGTAAATCCAGATTGTGGCATGTGCTTGCAAAGACAGAGGCAACCTTGTCAAACATTAATTTTTCAGCATGGATAAGCAAATATCGGGGAAGGTGCCTTGCTCCAGAGTGGCTCGCGCCTGTACGATCACCACCTTGTCACGTTTTTGTTGGGTTTTGAGTTTGCAGAACAACCCAGAGGACAAATATTAAACCACAGCACAGGACAGCGCCAAACATCCCAACGCCCACCCATTCCTTAAAATAAGAAAAGGCAGAAGAAGCCCAAGATAATAAGCCATCTGTGAGCAATAAATCCACTCGAGTAGAATGGTCGCCACCGCCGCCCTTAGCTCTTCGTTTCTTCAAATCCTTCTGACCAATTTCCTGCAAGATATAGGGACAATTTCCTGGACAAATTAGCGGCTCAGGTAAGATTTTCATATTGTACACTGGTAATACAGAGTGCTCCTATTTTTCTTTCACACCCTAATTGAGCCAATTGAGATAAAATATCTATTCTTTCTTCCACAAGATCCAGACACTGGTTAAGAACCATCAATCCGCCTTTTAATTGTGGACTAGCAGATGCATGAAGGTTTATGGCTTCAGCCACACCTGCCGACAATTGATTTACTGATGTGCTTGTTTGGACTGAATTTGCCATTGCCAAGCCGACTGCAGTCAGCGATGGCAGTAACAACAACTGTGGTGATGCCAAAATCTTTCTTCTGTCTAAACAGGGAGAGGGTGGATGGAGTCTCCACAGGGATTGGGATCCACTGCAGGACTCTAACAACCAGGGCACGAGCGTAACGCCTGGCATTCCAACATTGCGACATCCAGCATGTCTCATTGATACAATTTCTAAAAGAATTATTGGACAAAGCAAGTAAAAAAGGGGAATAAACACAGACAGGACTAGGCGGAAAAACCGTCTGATTTGTATTGGACGAGAAAAATTTAGGAAAAACCAATGAATTATGTCTGACCGGCATAGGCTTCGGGAATGCAGACAAAATGGCCCAACGTTGTACCCCCACAATACTTAGGAACCCGATTTAGAAGGATCCAAGCAAGAACTGGAATTAGTTGCAGGTATATTCGTTGAAAGATCATCTTCAGCTGCCACAAGCTGTCGCGTGAGGCGCTCCAGTACCCAGAATGGATTGTTTTCTTCCTGTGGGAAAACACAGACAGCTCCCCTGGATCTTATTAAGATAGGATCCGGGCCTTTCCATTGACCAGTTAAGACATCCTTCCATTTGACCATTTCCTTAGGCCTATCAGGCTCTAAGCAGTGGCGATCAGCCGCCGAGTGGCCCTGACTGTTCAAATGTAAAAATTTGAGAGTAAAGAGTGCCAAGGAAACAGTCATACGTGGCACTGATGGCAGAGCCTCCTCCACTCCTCCTTTTTGTTTTATTAAGTAGGATTTTAGAGTGCGATGAGCACGTTCAATAATACCCTGTCCCTGAGGGTTATATGGGAGACACGTTAGGTGGGTCACTCCCATTTGATGACAAAACTGTCCAAATTTCTGAAAAGTATAGGCTGGCCCATTGTCAGTTTTTAGAATTTTGGGCTTTCCCCAGACACTCCATGCCTCCAGGCAATGTTGAATAACATGGGCTGCCTTTTCTCCAGTCAGGGGAGAAGCAAACATAACTCCAGAGCAAGTATCAATGGAAACATGTAAATATTGAAGTTTACCAAAAAATGAAATGTGAGTAACATCCATCTGCCACACTTGTAGCAGACGGATTCCTCTGGGATTAATCCCAACATGAGGCATAGGTAAGAACTGACAACAATTTTGACATTGGGTTCCAATATCTCTAGCTTCCTTTATAGTTATGTCAAATTGATGACGCAGTGTTTCAGCTGTCACATGAAATTTCTTATGAAACTCTTTAGCCAATTCCAAATTTGAGAGGAGGGCAAATGCAATCATCTTTGTGGCTCCATCTGCCACGTCATTTCCATGGGACATGGGTCCCGGTAGACCTGAGTGAGCCCTAATATGTGTAATAAAAACAGGGGATTTTCTAATAATTAAGGCAAACTGAATTTTTTGAAAAATTTTTGCAAGCTTGCTAGATGCCTTGATGAATCCAGCAGCCTCTAAAATTTTGGTTGCATTTACCACATAACTAGAATCAGAAACAATATTTAAAGGACCTGGAAATTTTGTCAAAACTTCTAACACTACTAAACATTCCACAATTTGAGGCAAAGTCTCATGATATTGCTTAGAAACAACTTTATTAACCACATAAGCTCCTACTCCTGTTTTTGACCCATCTGTATAAACTACCAGTCCATCCCAAAGTGGTTTCTGGGAAGTTACATGCGGGAAGACTACCTCTTGAGTTAAAGCAAATTGCAAAACAGGGTGTCGAGGGTAATGATTATCAATCAAGCCACTAAAGGAGGTAACTAGCACCGCCCAAGTATCAGAGGTAGCAGTCAATACCTGAACCTCATGAGCTGTATAAGGCACTATTAAGAACTTTGGCTCCTTCCCAAAGTGTGTAATGGCGGCTTTTAACCCTCGTAGTGCAAGTTGAGCAACTGCATCTGGATACCATTTAATAATTTTTGCAGGAGAAGCATTGGGATGAACCCACATTAAGGGTCCATCTTGCCATAATACAGCAGTTGGTAAATGTTTAGTTTTAATAACACATAGGTCAAAGGTCTTAGTTTTATCTACACGTTTTAATTGGGCATCTTGTAAAGCGTTTTCTACCACTTGCAGGGCGCGGCTTGCAGCCAGTGTTAAGGCTCTGGGTGAAGAAATATGAGCATCCCCTTCCAAAATATCAAATAGGGGTTTTAATTCAACAGAAGGAATCTTTAAAAATGGCCTAAGCCAATTTATATCACCTAATAATTTTTGAAAATCATTTAAGGTATGCAAATGGTCCCTGCGAATTTCTATTTTTTGAGGAACTATTTTGTCCGGGCAAATGACCGTTCCCAAAAAGGAACCTACCTCAGAAATCTGGACCTTTTCAGTGGCAATATGCAATCCCCATTTCTGCAGGGTTTTTTGCAACAAAGGATATGCATCTTGCAAAATGGCTAACTCCTCATGGCACAAGAGAATATCATCCATATAATGAATCAGCAACAAGGAAGGAAATTGCTGTCTAACTGGTTCAAGAGCCATCTGCACATACAATTGACACATGGTGGGGCTATTAGCCATGCCGTGAGGTAAAACTCTCCATTGATATCTTTTGTTTGGCTCATGGTGATTAACAGCAGGTAGGATAAAGGCAAATCTCTGTCTGTCTCGTGGACACAGAGGAACGGAGAAGAAGCAATCCTTGATATCTATAATTATGACTCTCCATTGTTTAGGCAAAGCAGAAAGTAAAGGTAGGCCTCGCTGAACAGAGCCAAAGAGCCGCATCTGTGCATTAATGGCCCTTAAATTATGAAGAAGTCTCCATTTTCCAGACTTCTTTTGAATAACAAAAATAGGTGTGTTCCAGGGGGAAGTAGATGGTTCCAAATGACCAGGCTGTACCTGTTCTTTAACCAGCCTTGTAGTGGCTTCCAGCTTTTCAGAGGAAAGGGGCCATTGAGGAACCCATACGGCCTCCTCTGTGAGCCAAGATATGGGCATGGAACCCTCAATGGCAGCTAATGAAAACCCAAACAGGCCTTGTTTCCCTGTATTACTTTCCTGTGAAATCGGGTGTAATCTCCCTTGTTTCTGTTTACCAAGGCCTTTTCCTTCCTTATAACCCATCCTTTTCATTATATCAACCGCTTGTTGCGAATACTCATTGGTCAATGCTAATCTTAAATCCTGCAAAATATGTCTTCCCCAGAGATTGACAGGGAGAGGAAGAAAATATGGTATGAAGCTTCCTGTTTGACCTTCTGGTGCCTGCCACATCAAAGAACGTGAACTAATCGCAGGGCTGGCCTCATATCCCAACCCTTGTAAGGAGTGGGATGATTGTGTAACAGGCCACGCCTTAGGCCACCAGGTAGAAGAGATAATGCTTTTATCAGCCCCTGTGTCCAAAATACCAGGAAAACTTTTCCCTTCTATCTGTAATTGTAGAGTAGGTCTAGTTTTAAGATCAACTACCAAATGAGCAAAATCTGTTCCTGTGGAACCAAGCCCTCTTGCACCCCTTGATGTTTCGGTAAATGGAAAGCAATCATGAAGGCTTGGGAGGAGGACCAATTGAGCAATCCTATCTCCAAGAGAAATAGAAAATACGCCTTGAGGGCAGGAACAAAGCACCTGGAGCTGTCCCGGAAAATCTTGATCTAATACTCCAGGATGGACTATAAGTCCTTTTAGAGTGAGAGAGGAGCGACCCAAAATAAGACCTACACTTCCTTCAGGCAGGGGGCCTTCAAACTTCACTGGGACAGGTTGCACCCCATGTGTGGCATTAATAAGAATTGGGAGGTGGAACGGAGGTCCAACCCTGCTGATCCTCTTGTTGCTCTACAGCTGGATAAACCCTCCCGTTGTCTGCCTGTGTCCCATATCTTTTGGGGCCCTGAGATCTGGGGCCCTGAAGTCCTTTTTTTGGAACATTTTTATCTCTCTCCTCAGAGGGGGTGTCGTGCTGTATAAGTTCTCCCTGAATATCTCTGACTGAGCGGCATTCATTAGCCCAGTGATTGCCTTTTCTACACTTAGGGCAAAGTCCAGGAACTTTCTTCTGCGCAGACATACGACAGTCTCTTTTTAAATGACCCATTTTGCCACAATTAACACAAACTTTATTGTTTCCAGAACTTGGGTGGTTATTGTTTTGTAATATGGCTGCCGCCAGGCCGGCGTTCGTAAGCGGGCCTCCGAGTCCTCGGCAAACTTTTATCCAATCTATCAGTCCTTTGCTCTTTCTGGGGGTAATGACTGCCTTGCATTCTGGTGAAGCATTCTCATACACCAGTTGCTCTATCATTGGTCGGACCCTTTCCGGGTCTCCAAATATTCTGCCTGCTGCGTCTGTCATTCTGGCCATAAATTCTGGGAATGACTCCTGAGGACCCTGGATAATTTTTGTTAAATGGTTCTCGGTCCCGCCCTTCTTTGAAAGGGCCTTCCATGCTTTAATTGCAGCAGCAGATATTTGGCTATACGCTCCCCAATCATAATCTGTCTGTTGCTGAACATGTGGACCTTGTCCTGTTAGTAGCTCAAATGTCCAGCGTCATTGATTGTCTTCTGCATTGGCATTAGCCCTAGCTTGGGATTGACAGGCATCATGCCATAAGGCTTTCCATTCTAAATACACTCCCATATTAGGGAGGGCAGCTTTCACTACAGTCTGCCAATCATTTGGGGTCATTGCTGTAGAGCCTAGCCTTTCAAGCTGCATAATTGTAAAATTAGCATCCACCCCGTACTTATTAACTGACTCTGCCAGTTCCTCGACTAGAGGGTAATCTACAGGTACGTGGACACAGCCTCCCTCCACATCTTCAAATATTGGAAAAGTCTGAAAAATTTTATATCTATCTTTTTTTGAAAAGAAGGAATCAGGACAGTGCCTCCCGGTGTAGGGTGGAGGAGCACTAGAGACAACGGGAGCGGCCGACTGAGAAAGTGCGCCCTTCCTGTTCCTCATACTATTTTGCTTCCAATACAACAGTAATGGCTGCTCATCTGGGTGGTATCGTTCTTCCTCATAGCGAGCTGCTTCTTCCTCTGACCCCTCGGAGGGACTTAACTCCTCCGACTCAGAATTGCCAATTTCTAAAGCCTCTAGTTTTTTTGTCAGATAGAGAGGCTCCTTTTTAGATTTTTCTCTTCTCCTTATCATGTTTCTCTCCCAGGGCGTTCTTTCCCTTATCTCTTGCTCCTGCAGCTTTAACATCCGCAGAAGGCCCTTTTTTCTTAGAGACGTCTTCATTTCTATCCATTGGGGCCCCTAATCTTTTGTCACGTTCTGTTTCTGACATGCTGTCTTGTATCTCCTCTAACACTCCCTTAGTGCCTACTCTTAGCTTTCCGTTAATCTCTTTCCTTTCAAGGTCACCCTTAAGCTTGTGGGAAACCAACAGAAAGAGGACGAGGGCAATGGTCACAACTCACAACAGAGAAAGCAATAAAGGCTTCTGCTAGCTGAAGTGAAAGATGAGATAAATCAAGACCAAACATGCCTCTCAGAACTTATCTCGCTGCTGCAGTTCTGAATCCTCCCCGCGAACGAGGGGTCTCCTCAGCACCGGCGATGGCAGGTTCCCGGGTTTCGGCACCAGATGTTGTGAGCCGCGTGGTTGTCTCGCCAGCAAGAAAGCACGCGGACCACAGGATCCTTCTGCAGCAAGCTTTATTGCAGTCAAACGATGAAAGGAGGAAGACCCCGAGTCCCCGAGGTGACGCTGTTTATAAAAGCCCTGCTCGCACCAAAGTGGTGTGAGATGATGTATCATCCCCTGATTGGCTGCTCACCCATCACCCCATATGACACCCTGGGCTGGGCTCGTGACGATGGTTGCCCAAGGGTCATAACGGTCATAAAGTTCATGTGCTCTAGGACTGTATACCAGTTTAGAAGGGCGGAAGCCAGTGCCATGGCAACCAAACCCCGGCTCTCCACACCTAGGATGCAAGAGCATCTGTGTCCTCCAGACAAACACTCTAAAAGCATTGTTTAGTACAAGGACCGCTGGTTCATAGGTGCTACCTGAGCTCATGATGTCTGAGGTAGCTGGGTAATGACTAGTTCATGGCCAGGATTCTCTGCTTCATAATGAGTTCCTGGAAATCACACCTTAATAAGAAAAATACTGCCCTGCATTACCAGAATCTTATTGCCATGTTCAAAGTCATAAAAGTTGTCAACAAATTATTTTTATTGATTATGTAATTTCATATAATATGCATTACACTCTTTTTCTATTGCTCCATGTTCAAATTCCTATCCATGTGTCACACTAAAAATTTAGTATTTTTAAAATCGTCAATTTTAGTATGTGTTGTTCATTTACTCATTGGAACATGATCAGAGTAGCAGTGCCAAGTCCCTTAAAGAAAACTGAGTTCATCCTTGCTCTACCCTGTCACGACCCACAAGAAGAAGACATCAATCCTGTATATATCATCACCTTGATCACAGTTTTTCTTATGTATTTAAGTATTACAATTTGTTCACTTTGTATCCCCTCTGCTGCCCACTTTTCACCTTCCAATACCACCCACCCTCTTTCTTCTACCACTATGTCCTTTCTCTAGTTCCCAGATGGGGAGGTCCTCTTTCCATTTCTAATTGACCCTAGCTTATCAAGTCTCATCAAGTCTGAATGCATCATCTTTCTCTGTGCCCTGATTTTCAGGGAATTGTCCTCCTTTTATCATCAATTCCACTACTTATGACACTTTTCCCAGAGCTCTGAGGGGAGGGAGATTTTCATAGGAAAATCCCATTTAGAGCTGAGTGTTGTAAAGTCTCTTTTGATTTGGAAGGAACCATCTTTGTGGATGCAAGAACATGGCACTGATCTATCAGTTGAGGGCAGAGAAAAACATATTTTAATAACAACACCATGGATTGCTTAAAAGTTTCAATAGGATGCCCTGACCCTACAACTCAATTAACTACCACCCAATCTCCCTAGTGGTAGACTGATTTTGAAAAGCAACAAATCAAGTAATCTAATTAAAAAAATGAGAAACAGAGTTAAACAGAATTCTCAATATAGGAATATTGAATGGCAGAGAAACATTGAAAGAAATGTTCAACCTCAATCAGAGAAATGCAAATCAAAACGATGTAAGATTTCAACTTACATCCATCAGAATGGCCAAGATCAAAAGCTCAAGTGACAACATATGCTGGAGAGATTGTGGAGGAAAGGGAACAATCCTTCACTGTTGGTAGGAAAGTAAACTTATACAATGACTCTGGAAATCAATCGGGTGCTTTGTCATACAACTTGGAATAGTGTTTCCTCAAGATTCAGCTATCCACTTCTGGGCAAATGCTGATTTCTACCCCCCACTCTCTGGTTTCAATCCAGATAATGCATTGTGATACTCATTCTAAGCATCCTGTCTCAACTTGGTTTAAACTTCCAAATAAAGCAATTAGACACAATGTTGTGCTGGGAGATGCCAAAGGACAGGATAGAGGGGAGGAACTAGAGTGAAGGAAATGAGTGGGAGGAGCTAGAGGGCAGGAAATGAGTGGGTGGAGAAGGGGCCAGAGGAGAGCTTGGAGACGGACCTGGAAGAGAGATCTTGGAGGACAAGGAGCATACCAGACCCAAGATTTCACAAAAAGCAAGTATAATGTGGGAAATCTAAATGTTAGGAAATTATTAGGGCTTGCAGGTTTAGGATGAAGTAACTATTGCCCAGTATTGTGTTCTAGCTTAACTAAATAAGCCCAGTCTTTGTGTGGGGATTTGGGTACACAGCTGTATAGGACTAATAACAGCATTACTAAAAGATAATGATTAGTAAATATTAATCACCACTTACAACAAATGGCGCCCAACTAATCTAAGTATCCATATCCTTTAATTCATACTTAAGCATAATTTGGAGGGGTAAATAAGCTTCCAGTGATACAACCCAAACTTAAAACCTAAAAACTCCCATGTCAATTAGGGTCTTTTTAAGAGAGACTCTTAAACATGCCTTGGAGTAAAAGGCATTCTACTGTGGGCTCACCTCAGACTTAACATATCAAAACTAACTGCCACTACAGTATAACAGGATGGAAGAATCAATAAAACAGACTTCTTGGAGCTTGGCTGATAATCTATTCTATGGTTTTAAGAGGGAAATAAAGGAAAGCCTAAATATTGTGACTATGCTTACATTCATAGTCCTCAATTTCACTTTAATCATTGCATTAGCTTTTTATGTCTTCAGGAAGGCAAAGGCTTTAGAAAACAGACTAGAACAATATAAAAGAAAAAAATGAGGGTTGGAAACAGGACAAAAAACAGGAGATACAAAAACTTAAAGAATGGATTAAACAACAGGAAATAGGGGAGAGGATTTTGAAAAGATACTGGAACAGCACAAAGAACAACTAGAATAATATAAAGAAAAAATTAAAAGTTGGAAGAGAGGCATAAAACAAGATATTCAAGAGATTATTTAACAAAACAAACAGGGAGATAGGCATGAAATATGGGTGCAGACCTTAAGAGAAGAGTATAGAATACTAAGTAAAGAAAATAGTCAGGTAGAGGCAAAAGACAAAAATAAAGAAAGCCAACCAAAGGTGGTTAAAAAACAAATGTTGGCTTATGCAGTCAGTATAGAGCAGAGACCAGCAGATGATGATCATCCACTGTATTATCAAGAAGCTGAATGGAGCCTTGTGGAAGTGCTAGATCTGAGGGAATTTCAGGAAAGTGGCACGAATTTTGGAATGCATTCTCCATTTGGAAAAAAAATGCTGACTTTCTGGTCAATGAAAAGTAGAGTAATCCCCAAGGACTGGTAGGATATGGCAAAGGCAATATTAGAACCTGGGACATATTTACAGTGGCTTTCATGGTGGAGAGAAGAAGCTAGAGAGATAGTACACAAAAAATAGAGCCAGAGGTGTTGGTGTTTCTAAGGAACAGCTGCTTGGTGATAGGCAGTATGCTGACACAAAGATGCAAGCTGTATATAATGAAGAAACCTTAGCATTATGTTGCCTAGCAGCCATAAATGCTTGGGACAAGGCTGAAGTATTAGGAAAAAGGCTTGAGTCATTTTTCTAGGTCATACAAGGTCCAAGTGAGACATTTACTAACTTTTTGCAAAGATTGACTTGTGCTGTGGATAGAAGTATATCAGATCCACTAGCTAGAAAAGTACTAATAGAATCTTTAGCTTTTGAAAATGCTAATACTGAATGCAAAGAGGCAATAAGGCCATTAAGAGCAAGATCTGATCCAATAGACAAATGGATTAGAAATACGATTGACATCAGACCTCATTAAGCCAATTTGACCTTGATAGGAGAAGCTACCCCAAAAGAGCATGGGAAATGTTGTAATTGTGATGGGCGAGATTACTACAAAAGAAATTACCAGGAAAACCAAAATAATTCAAGAAGGGAGCATATGCTTCTTAGAATATGCAGAAGATGTGGCTAGGGTCACCAATGGCCTAGTGAATGTAGAGCAGTCACAGATAAATGGGATAATCCTTTATCAAAAAAATGCCTGAGGGAACCTCTTGCAGACCTCCAAACAGGACAGGGATACTCCTCCACAAAAAAATTAAACACCACTGCTCTGGGAATAAACATTAAAATCTTGGACAGCAAAGCCAAAGCAGATAATTTATCTATGGATAAATAAAAAAACAAAAACAAAAACAAAAACAAATACACAGGAAGAGAACAATAAACAAATATATTGGCAAACCTCCATAAATGATCAAAGGCCAAAATTAAGATAATTTTAATAGTAATGAAATTGAAGGCATGGTAGATACTGGGGCTGATGTTACAATTATTACTCCTAAATTCTGGCCCCCAAATTGGCCAGTTCAACAGATGGATATTTAATTCCAAGGGATTGGAACTTTATCTAAAGTGAAACAATGTGTTAGATGGCTTAAATGTATAGGACCAGAAGGTCAAATAGAAAAAGTAAGACCATACATGGTAGAAATAGCCATAAACTTATGGGGAAGAGATGTGTTACAACAATGGAAGATCCAGATTCACATCCCCCCAACTTCCGAGAGAAGCCAAAAATCAGGTAATACTCCTGATAAAGAAGCTAAAATTATTAAAAAAAAATCATCAAAAAAAGTTTCAGACTGTCCAGACTGGCCATAAATAAAACACAGCAGAGGCCATCTTTTCAACTTCCTTTTGGGAAGCTAGTGCTAATAAAATTCCCACAACATTAACACTAAGGTGGTTTGCAAACCAACATATTTGGATTGAACAATGGTCTATGAGTAAAGAAAAATTACTGGTACTAGAACAGCTAGTCCTGGAACAGCTGGAGGCTCAACATATAGAACAGTCCAATAGCCCTTGGAATTCTCCAGTATTTGTCATCACAAAGAAATCTGGCAAATGGAGGATGTTAACAGATCTAAGAGAAATTAACAAATTTATTCAGCCAATGGGATCGTTTCAATCCAGAATCCCATTGCCTTCCTTGTTACCTAAAGAACGGCCTATAATAGTGATTGATTTAAAGGATTGCTTTTTCACAATTCCTTTACATGAACATGATAGGGAAAAATTTGCTTTCTCAGAACCCACTTTGAATAGAAGTTGTCCTATAAAGAGATACCACTAGAGGGTCTTACCACAGGGGATGTTAAACAGTCCTACTTTGTGCCAATATTTTGTACAACAACCTTTGGAGGTAATTCGTAAGCAGATTGCTCAATCCATAATTTACCAGTATATGGATGATATCTTATTAGCAGATTCAGATACAAAAACATTAGAAAATATTTTTGATGAAATAAATACAACTTTGCCTTATTGGGGATCACTGATTGCTCCTGAAACAAATACAAAGAGGAGATTCTATTAACTACCTAGGATACAAAATAGGTCTACAGAAAATTTGAATGCTTGTGAAAAAGCAAGCGACTTCAGTTTGTAAAAAGAACCAATTGGATTCTCCCACATATAGTAAAAGGAACTCTAATGTCTGGAGCTCACACATTTTATATGGATGCCAATAAATCAAAAAGGGAAGGTTATAATTCAGAAAATCTGAGTAAAATGGTGGAGACTCTTTATGATTCAATTCAAAAATCAGAACTATATGCAATTCTCTTGGTGTTATCAGATTTTCCCAAATTTCTTAATGTATTCACTGACTCTCAATATGCAGAAAGAGTTGTTCTGCATGTAGAAACTGCTGATCTAATTCAGGATTATTGAGACTTAACTACTGTTCCTTCAATTACAACAAGTAATCAGAAATAGAAACAATCTGTTATATATAACACATGTCAGATCTCATACAGGCTTACCAGTATGAGATACAGCACAAGGCAAGGATGAAATTTATCAACTATTGATAGGAAGCATGATAGAGGCCTTAGAATTTCATTAAAAAAAAGAGTTTTCTATCACTTGGCAACAAGCCAAAGAACTTGTAAAAAAAATGCCCCACTTGTTCTTTACATAATGAAACTCCACTACCTGAAGGAAGTAACCCTGAAGGTAACTGAAGAAATGAAATTTGGACATGCTTTATTTTACAGAGTTTGATAAACTGAAATATGTGCACCATACTATAGACACATATTCAGGGTTTCAATGGGGAGCATCATTAAGCTCTGAAAAGGCTGATTCCGTTATTATGCATTTATTAGAAGTGATGGCAATTATGGGAATACCTAAACAAATTAATACTGATAATGCTACAGCATATGTGTCTAATAAAATGGAAGGATATTTTACATATTATGAGGTAAAGCATGTAACAGTTATAACTCACAATCCTACTGGTCAAGCAGTCATTGAAAGTTCCAATCGTACTTTAAGGGACACGCTTAACAAACCAAGAGGGGTATTAAAAGCCCCCAGAGATAGATTACATAATGTTTTATTGACCTTAAATTTCTTAAATGTTAATGGACAACAAACAGATGCAGAGAGACACTAGGATATAGGAAATACTGCTGAGTTATTTCAGCCTATATATTTCAAAGATACCCTAACTTCACAATGGAGAGTGGGTAATGTGTTATTAATACAAATCAGAAGTGACAGAGGAAGACCAACAGAAGACCTTAGCCAGTAAAAGAGAGAGAGAGAGAGAGAGAGAGAGAGAGAGAGAGAGAGAGAGAGAGAGAAATTAAGATCAAACAGAACAGGTAACATAAGTTGATAATCCCTTTACCTGGAAATACCTCTGAAACTGACTGAAACATAAAAAAAATGTCTCCAGCCTGAACTCTATCAATACTTGGCCAATAAATCCTTGGCCATAATATCCTCAAAATGTATTATGCTAATCTTTTAATTGCATAGATAAAATTCGCTTACAGTTTAGTTTTATCCTGCACATCTCATACATTTATAATTTTAGAACTCTATAATGCTTGTGTGAAATTATTTGTTTGCAGAACAAGAGCTGGACACCAGAGATGCTGGATCAAACCTAACAGAATAATTATTCAGCATGCTGAGACTTTGACACATCTGTTCCAGCATTTTGCATGTTCTAGCATTCTGCTTGTTCCTGCCTCAACTGCTTCAATTGCTGTTTTCTCATTAATGCCTGCTCCCAAAAGAACGTTGAAGAAAGCACTAATTTTAATTGGTCCAGCATTTTAGAATGTTCCAAAGAAGAGTTTTATTAAGGCTGAAAATTTTCAACACTCAAAGTCTGGACTACAAATGTTATTGCTTGCTTAATTATCCATTTTTATTTGGACTCCCTACAGGATTTTTACATGTCCAAACTGTCAGCTAGAAGAAATCCAAGAGAATGTTGTCCAGTTTTCCTTAAAGGGGGTTGGGTATGTTTTTGGTTGTTTGCTATGGTTATGAAATTTTATTATCATTGGTAGATGTTTATTATTAGTGGTATTTTTCAAAGTGAAGCAAGGATAATACAGGAATAATGTATAGAAATTCAAAAAAAGATAGATTATTGAATCTACTCAACTTAATGTTTTATTTGTTATTCCCAAATAAGGTTAATTTTAACTCTGGTATAGGATTTTGCATATTGATGCAAAAATAAGTCTATTTTTGATACATTGGTATAATCTTTACCATATTGATAGAAAGTCAAGGTTACTTTCAATAATTTTAAACTACTATTAAAAGGTGGTTAGGGTGTTAGATATGTAAGTTAATTGCTAGTTATTGAACTTATAGTCATGTCAGACACTAGTCTAATTTATCACATTAATATACATCCTAAATTTAACAGAGAGATATGATTTTGTATATAAATTGATTACATGAAGATAGGTAGTCTTCAAAAACTTCAGAGACCTACAGAATATGGCATTTAAAATCTTCTTATTATTTTAAGATTTTTTTGACAATGAGACAAGTCATTTTCTGGCATCACCGTGCCTACCTAAAAGAAGATAATGAGCATTGAAGGACCTCCATATGGAGATGGCTTCAAATGCAGCAAACAATCCACTCAGGTAAAAAAAAAAATACCCCCACTTCAAAACAGACAAATTCTGCCAAAAGTTAAATGCAGGACAAGTAGACTGCCAAACTCTTCCAAGACAGGGTAAGCAAGTCCGAAATAGGTCCTGCTTCAAATATATGTCTGTCAAATGTTCTGAGCCAGAAGGCTGAAGATGATGCTCCAATGTTATAAAGAGTTATGGATGATTGTTCAGCATCAATCTGTATCTGTCATGTTTTTTTTTTTTTTTTTTTTTTTGGAAGCTGCTACCATGCACTTCCTATTTACTCAAGTAATTTTATTCCTTCTCAATTCTCTGATGGAATTGAAGACCAAAGAGTTACAGTGCCACTTTTAAACTTAAGTTGTTTAAAAGTTAATAAATCTTTTCATATAGGTAATACCAACAAGCATAAAAATTAATTTAGGTATAGACCTTTTAACTTATCAAGATATATAGGATGATCAGATACTTTCTCCAAAGTTGCTAAATATACATGCACTAGACATTGCACATGTAGATTTTATCTTACAGTTTTCATAATTTCATAGTTATTATTGTATTGAAAGAAAAGGAGCCTTTTTTTTTTTTTTCAATGCAGTTTATTCAGGAACATTGAACAATCCTCGGACCCCGGGGAAAGCCAGCCCACAGCTTAAATAGCCTCTGGGTAGCCAACCCAGGCGTGCCACGGGGGCAATGCAGATAGGTCCACATACATGGAAGCAAGCCAGATCCTCGGCCTTAGCCAAATGTGGAGTTGTTCGTGACAGAGAGCACTCACCATCGGGAAGGTGGAAGGCGGAAACCAGCTCCATCTTTAAGGCATAGCATTCTGCAGCTCTCTACAGTTCCCCCTTTTTGTTTTAGACGCATCAGGCAAGAGTAGAGGTCTGATCTCTAATATTAGAAATAAATTGGGACTTTGTACAGATGTTCATTTAGGTGTCATCCACCCAAAGAGCATCAGACCCGTCGGATACCTTTTTCTCAGAGGCGGGACCTGGGGCATCAACCCGCATGCAATCAGACATGCTCTTCTCTGGGTCCAAAGCGGCTGACCCTGAGTGCAGTGCTTAGCCTCGCATCCTGAGCGTATCATTTTAGCTTTTTATGGTATCCAACCATGCTTGGGGAGAATGTCCTGCTTCAATGGCCGTAAAGGCCTGAATGATCATGGCTGCATCACACAGTTGTGAGACTCTAATCTTGCATATATACCACAGGCACACCAAGGAGACCAACACCAGAAGGCCTGCTAACACTCCCATGCCCGCCCATTCCTTCAGATGATTCATGGCTGCAGCAATCCATGTTGATAATCCTGTGGCTAGTCCTGCGTCTTGAAAGTATGCTGGACTTTGTGTCACTAGCATACAACATGAGAATTTTTCCTGTGCTGCAAATCTGTCTAAACAATTGTCGAGCTATATTTTAGGTAATTGGACTGGAGAATTCGATACTATGATGGAGCAGCTGAGAGTGGCCATTGTCACAGTAAATTCTACCGGAAAGGAGCCTTTTTTTAAAGAGGGAAATGTTGGTATAATGTTCTTTTAAAATGTATACACCTTTCCCTCGTTTTTTTCAAATGCTTATTTCCACCCCCCACCTCTCTAGATATTACATTTTGATACTCATTCTAAGTATCCTCTCTCAACTTGGTGTAAACTTCCAAATAAAGCAACTATTCACAATGTTGTGCTGGGAGGAGCCAAAGGATAGGAAAAAGGGGAGGAGCTAGATAGCAGGAAATGAATGGGTGGAGAAGGGGGAAGAGGAGAGCTGGGAGAAGGCCTGGGAGAGAGATCTTGGAGGAAGAGGAGCATGAACCAGACCTAAGATTTCACAAAAAGCAAGTATAATGTGGGAAATCTAAATGTTAGGAAACTATTAGGGATTGGAGGTTCAGGAGGGAGTAATTATTGCCCAGCATTGTGTCCTAGGTTACCAAAAAAAAAAAAAAAAACCGCAGTCACTGAGTAGTGATTTGGGTATACACATATTTAGGACTAACAGTAGCATTACTAAAAGATAAATTATTAGTAAATATTATCACTTACAACACAGGGTTGAAATCAATTAGAAACAAATAAAACAATTCAAAGAATCAATGAAACCTAGAGCTGTTTCTTTGAGAAAATCAACAAGATAGACAAACACTTAGCCAAACTAACTAAAAGGCAAAGAGACACTATCAACATCATCAAAATCAGAAATGAATGGAGGGACATAAGTATAGACACTGAGGAAATCCGAATAATTATTAGGACTTACTTCAAAAGTCTACCTGCCACAAAATTTGAAAATCTAAATGAAATGGATAATTTTCTTGATCGATTCCACTTATGAAAGCTGAATCAAGACCAGGTAAATCAATTAAGTTGTCCTATAACCCCTAAGGTAATACAAGCAGTCATCAAAAGTTTCCCATTGAAAAAAAGCCCAAGACCAAATAGTGTCAATGCCTTCAGACATTCAAAGGAGAGCTAACTCCATTTCTCTTCAAACTATTTCACAAAATAGAAACAGAAGGAACACTACCAAACTCATTCTATGAAGCCACAGTCACCTTGGTACCCAAACCTCACAAAGATCCAACAAAGAAAGAGAATTTCAGGCCAATCTCCCTTATGAACATTGATGCAAAATACTCAACAAAATAACCAGCAAATCGAATACAAGAACACATCAAAGATATCATCCACTACGACCAAGTAGGATTCATCCCAGGCATGCAGGGGTGGTTCAGTATATTCAGTATACAGAAATCCATCAATGTCGTCTACCATATTAACAAACTGAAAGAAAAAAAATCCACATGATAATCTCCTTATATGCTGAAAAATCATTTGACAAAATCCAACATCCATTTATGTTTAAAGTATTGGAGAGATCCGGAATAAAAGGCACATATCTAAACATAGTAAAGGCAATATACAGCAAGCCTATAACCAACATCAAACTAAATGGAGAGGAACTTAAAGCATTCCCACTGAAATCAGGGAGAAGGCAAGGCTGCCAACTCTCTCCATATCTCTTCAACATAGGTCTAGAAGTCCGTGGTAGAGCAATAAGACAATTGAAGGAGATCAAGGGGATATAAATCAGAAAGGAAGAAGTCAAAGTAACACTATTTACAGATAATAGGATAGTATACATGAGTGACCCCAAAAATTCTTCCAGGGAACACCTGCAGCTGATAAACACCTTCAGCAAAGAGGCCAGATACAAAATTAACTATATAAAAAAAAACAGTACCTTTTTGTATACAAAAAAACAAAAGGGCTGAGAAAGATATTAGGGGGGAAACAACACACATGACAAAAGCCAGGAAATAAATATAGTACCATAGTGTAACCCTAACCAAGCAAGTGAAAGATAGAAAGATCTCCCATGGTCATGGTTAGGCAGGAGTAACATAGTAAAAATGGTCATCTTACCAAAAGCAATCTACAGATTCAATGCAATTCCCATCAAATTACTGACACAATTCTTTACAGACCTTGGAAGAAAAATTCTCAACTTCATATGGAAAAACAAATGATCCAGAATTGCTAAATCCATCCTCTACAATAAATGCTAAATCTATCTCTTCTGGAGGTATCTCCATCCCTGATCTCAAGCTGTATTATTGAGCAACAGTAATGAAATCTGCATGGTACTGGCAGAGAAACAGATTGGTAGATCAATGGAAACAAATAGATGACCCAGACAGTCACCTGTATTTTGACAAAGACACCAAAACCAAACAATGGAAAAAAAAAAGATAGCACCTTCAAAATATGGTGCTGGTCTAACTGGATGTCTACATGTAGAAAAATGCAAATAGATTCATACTTATCACCCTGCACAAATCTAAAGTCCAAGTGGATCAAAGACCTTAACATAAAGCCAGATACATGAAAATAAGTTAGAAAAAAAAAAAGTGGAGAAGAGCCTTGAACTTTTTGGCAAAGAAGAAAACTTCATGAATATGGGACCTCATGAAATTGAAATGTTTTTGTAAAGCAAAGGACACTGTCATCAAAACCAAACGAATTCCTACAGATTGGGAAAGACTTCACCAACTCTCTATGTGACAGAGGGCTATTATCTCAAATATTTAAAGAACTAATGAAGTTGAAAAGCAACAAATCAAATAATCCCATTAAAAAACTGGGAACACAGCTAAACAGAGAATTCTTGAAAGAGGAATATCAAATGGTAGAGAAGCACTTAAAGAAATGCTCAAATTTTTTAGGGAAATTCCAATCAATATGACCTTAAGATTTCACCTTACCCCCATTAGAATGGCCAAGATCAATACCTGAAGTGACAATACATGCTTCATAGGTTGTGGAAAAGGGGAACCTTCCTCCGTTGCTGTTGTGAATGTAACCTTGTACCACTGCTGGTGGGAATGTAAACTTGTATAACCACTCTGGAAATCAATCTGGTGCTTTAATAGACAACTAGGAGTAGTGCTTCCTCAAGATCCAGTTCTACCACTCCCAGGCATATATCCAAACAAGAATCAAGTAAACATTAGGAAATTTGCTCAACCATATTTGTAGCAGCTTTATTTGTAATAGCCTGAACCTGGAAACATTCCAGATGGCCCCCAATTGAAGACAGGATACAGAAATTATGGTACATCTACACAATGGAATTACTCAGCAATAAAGAACAAGGAAATAATGAAATTTGCTTGTCAATGGTGGGACATGGAAGTGTGCTATTCCAGAAGCAGAAGGACTCACAATGTATATATTCACTCATATAGACATATAATATAGGATAAACCTTCTAAAATCTGTACATCTAAAGAAACTAATCAAGAGGGAGGATTCTGGCTAAAATGCTCAGTCCCCATCCTGAAAGCCAAAGAGGATGGGCATGAGAAGAAGTGGAAAACAGGAAACATGTTAGGAGCCTGCCATAGAGGGCCTCTGAAATGCTCTGCCCTGCAGACTTTCAAAGCAGATGCTGAGACTTATGGCTAACTGTTGGGCATAATGCATGGAATCTAATGACGGAAGTGGGAAAAAGTAATGTTTGGAGAGGCCCAGAGCTCCACAAGAAGATCATCAATAACAAAAAAATCTGAGCACAAGTGTCTTTCCTGAGACTCATACTCCAACCAAATGCCATGCATGGAGATAAACTAGAACCCCTGCACAGATGTAGCCCAAGGCAGTTCAGTGTCCAAGAGGGTTCCACAGTAATGGGTACAGGAACTGCCTCTTCCATGAACTATTTGGCTTGCTCTTTGAAAACCACACCCTGATGGGGGATCAGCCTTAAGAGGGCAGAGAGAAAGACAGTGCAGGCATACTTGATGAGATCTGATAGACTAGGATTAGAAGGAAGGAGAGGAAGCCCTGCCTTATCAGTAGATTTGGGGAAGGACATGAGTGGTGGAATGGTCGGATTGGAGGTAAGGTTAGAGGGATTTATGGGGGGATAAAAAGCGAAAAAAGTGTAATTAATAAGAATTAAAATGAAAAAAAGTTAAAAATATAATTCATTTAGGTGTTATATTATAGGAGGGTATGTTTGGAGGTTGATATGGCAATAAAAATGACCAGACAGAATGGAGTCTCTGTCTCTAGGTTTAGGTTAATTTTGTATCTTTGTTCCTGTTGGTCTCAGTCTCTCTATTTCTGAATCTGTTTCTATAGTTCTTTCTCTCTGTGTGTGTCCCTTTGTAACCCTCTCTTTGCCTGCCACTTGTGTTTCAGTATGAGAAGTTCTCAGTTGTGCTGAAGAACTACAAAAAGATGACTGCTTGCCAACATGACATCCTGGATTGTCTCTGTAAAAATATAAACACTTTTTGTTCAAAGATTTGCTTTGTTCAGGGAGTTTTTTCCCAGTAAGTAATTTACTGACTGAGGGCATATCTGTCAAATTAAAAAAAATAATAATGGAATCTGTGATAATGTGAAACTATCATGTCAAGGAATGTAACATTATTAATGACCACTTGAAAGAAATACATGACACTTTTCTTGAACAAAGAGTCTTGGACACAGGAATTGACATCTCTGGGTTGTATGCTTTCAGCTGCCCAGGTTGAGGCATGTAGGGCTACTCAGCCTTTCTTGCTAGCATGCTGTCCACTTGGACCTTTCAATAACTGGCTTCTGAAACTTTTGCTGTCTTTAATATGTTTCATAAAATCATTCTCCTTCCCAGCTAATCAGCACCTGTGAGAATCTTGAAGCTTTCATGGAGATGAGTAAACAAATTTTTCGAACTGTCCAGTATCACTGATCCTATGGGCATTTGACATTTTCTTGTGAAAGCCAAAAAGCCTTTATCTTATCCCTTTATCCAGATCTCACACCTTTACTCCTGTTTACCTCTGTAACAATGTCAGGTAGGAAATGAAACTTTACTGCTTATTAAATTGGACACCTTCCTAAGTAGGTAAGCTCCACAGTGATGTGGGATTAACAGGAATGTATCAAATGACAATGAGCTCACCTACTGTGGTCTTAGATCTGAAATTTCCTAGGTTGTGACTTTGAACTGAGCATTTACTGGCATACTCACTAAATGTAACTTCACATTCTTATTGATAAAATGGACAGGCCGGGCCTAGGGCTCCCTGGGGTATTGAGTCTTTAGAGAAGGGAAAAAAGAAGCAAACCAGAAAATTCCTAGGACTGGTTTGACTGAAATAGATCTCCTAATAAGTGAATACATACCATATTTGTCCTTCTGCATTTTAATTACTTCACCCAGAATGATTTTTCCTGGTTCCATCCATTTGCCTAAAAATATCATGATGACATTTTCTTAGCTGAATAATAATCTGTTATGGAAATATTCTGCATTATTCCCAAGGATATTGTCAGTCCTGTTCTCTAGAGCTAGGAAGTTGATGGTATATTAATCGTTATATTGAATGACAAACTATTAGGATAACTATGTTCTTTTAGCCTAGATTTCCTTCCATCTTTTTCCACTTCCTGGTGATTTGATTTGCAATGTCCCCTAGAACCACTTTATTTACATGTGGAGTCCCAGTGAGGAAATATATTGTATTGGTTAGAAGTTATGGCCCTGTTAGACAATGTAATTCTTAATGGATTCATATTACAGGATCCTGTGCTTTGAGGATGATATGACCAGACATAACTTAGTCTGTCACTTGGTCTCTGTCACTTTTTATCTAAGTTTTTGTCAGTCTAGTTCTCTCTATTTCTGAATCTGACCCTCTAGCTTTTCCTCTCTCTGGCTCCCTCTCTCTGCCTGCCACATGTGGTTCCATATGAAAAGCTCTCAGTTGTACAAGAGGAGTACAGCATGTTGACTGCTTGCTGATGTGACAACCTGGATGGTTTGTAAAAATATAAGCATGGTCTTAATTAAATGCTTTTTGTTCAAATTGTTGCCTTGGTCAGGAAGCATTTTAACAGTAAGTAATTCACTGACTATGGACATATCTGTGCATTTAACAAATAATAATGGAATCTGTCATAATATTATACTCACACGTCAAGGACACATGACTTTATTAATGAACACTTGAAAGAAAGATGTGACACTTTTCCTGAACTAATTGTCTTGCATACAGGAACTGTCATCTCTGTGTTGTGTGCTTTCAGCTGTCCAGATTGAGGCATGTAGGGATGTCCAGCCTTTCCCTCCTCAAACTCTTACTGGCTTTCACTTCTCTCATAACATCATTTTGCCTCTCAGGCAATCAGCACCTTAGAGAATCTTGAGATTTCCATGGACATGAGTATACAAACTTTTCAAACTGTCCAGTTTCTCTTATCCTGTGCACACATGACTTTTCTTGTGAAACCCAACAAGCTTTTATCTCATCCCTACATCCAGACCCAACACATTTAATCCTGTTTATTTCTGTGACAACGTCACAGGAAATGACATTCCAAGGAATGTGGGAATAAGGATAATGTACTGAAAGACAAGTTGGTCTCCTATTATGGTAGTCGATCTGAAATTTCCTAGGTTCTTACTTTGAACTAGGTAGTTACTCACATATTCACTAAATGTACATTCACATTATTATTGATATAATAGGCTGGCAAGGTCTAGGGTTCTCTGGATTATTGAGCCTTTAAGAGCAGAGAAATGAGAAGAAACAAGACAATTCCTGTGACTGGTTTGGCTGAAACAGATTGGTGAGTGTAAAAGGAGAACTGTGGAGCAATAAACTATTTGACAGCTGGTGCTATTCTACACTAGTGTTGGCAACCCTTGGTGAGCAGGGTTGCCTTGGCTGACTAGGCTGTATCAGTAGCTGTGTCCTACTCAGTGGACATTGAGGAACCACTTCTGATCCTGGGGTTTAAATTTCAAAATGGGCCTTCAGGACAGAGAAATGGGACAATTTTGTATGTCTAGTACACAAGAGCTGCTGTGTTCCTCCAGACAAACCTTCTAAAGGTAGTGTTAGTGCCAGAACTGCTTGTTCAGAGATCATGGGGTCTGAGGTAGTTGGGTAACCACTAGTTCAAGTCTGTAAGTCTCTGCTATCCAATGATTTCCTGGAAAGCATGCCTTACAAAATCATACTCTGCCCTCCATTAGCAGAATCTTTTTTCCAGGATAAAAGCCATTGTAAAAGTTGTCAACATCATAATTTTTGATTATGTGTTAATTTCATAAAACATACATTACACTACTTTTCCATTGCTCCCTGGTTCAAATTCCTACTCATGTGTCACACTAATTTTTTTTTCTTTAAAACACATGTATTAAAGTATGTGTTGTTCATGTACTCATTTGACCAAGTTCTGTGTCCCAGGCCAAGTCCCTTAAATAAAACTGAGTTCATCCTTGCCACCCCCTGGCTCTACTCTCAAGAATTAGCCATCCATCCTGAAGACCTCTATACTTCATCATCTTGATCACAGTTTTTTTTATTACGATGTGTTCAATTTGTATCACCTCTGCTACCCCTGTCCGTTTTCTTCCACTCCCAAACACCCTCCTTCTTCTTCCCCTATACCCTTTCTTTAGGGCATATGGGAAGAAGAAGAAGAAGGAGAAGGAGAAGGAGAAGGAGAAGGAGAAGGAGAAGGAGAAGGAGAAGGAGGAGAAAAAGAGAAGAAAAAAAGAAGAAGGAGAAGACCTGATAGATGAGGTTCTCCTTCCCCTTCTATCTGACCCTACCTTATCAAGTCTCATCATGGCTGGCTGCATCAGCTTCTTTTGTGGCCTGATTCTCAGGGCATTGTTCTCCTTCTGTCCTCAATTTCCTCTACTTATGACATTCTTCCTGCTTCCCCTCTGCAGGCTTCCCAGAGCTCTGAGGGGAGAAATAATTTCATAGGGAAATCCCATTTAAAGCTGGGTGTTTCAAGTTCTCTCCTTGCATAATAACAGATTGTGGGTGTCTGTATGCAATCCCACTTGATGCACAAAGAAGCATCTCTGTAGATATAAATACATGGCACTGATCTATCAGTTGAGGGCAGAGAGAAGCATATTTTAATAAAAATAGCCTGAGCTGCATGAAAATTTCTACAGGATTCCCTGGCCCAACAGTACAATTCACTGCCATCCAATACCACTAGTAGAAGACTGGTTTGGTTGCAGTAGATGGTCTATTGGAACTTTATCTCCCACAATTAGGAGACCTCATAATAAGTGGAAACATACCATATTTGTCTTTCCGCATTTTAGTTCCTTCACCAGGATGATTTTTCGTGGTTCCACATATTTGTCTAAAAATATCATGATATCATTTTCTTAGATGACTCATACTCCTTCATGGAAATATTCTAAATTTTCTCCAAAGAAGATTGTCAGTCCTGTTCTTTAGTACTTGCAAGTTGCTGGGACGGTAATCATTGTATTGAATGACAAGCTATCATGATAACTATGTTCTTTTAGCCTACAAATCCCTCCATCTTTTTCCACATCCTGGTGGTTTGTATTGCAATGTCCCTTTGAAGCTCTTTTATTTACATGTTGAGTCACCAGTGAGGAAATGTCTGATAAGTGTTAAGAGGTATGGCCTTTTTAGATAATATAATTCCTATTTGAGTTATACAAGGGTGTGCTTTGAGGTTTTTATGCCAATTAAAGTGACCAGATTGAATGGTGTCTGTTTCTCTCTCTCTCTCTCTCTCTCTGTCACTTTATTTCTTTGTTTCTGTAGATCTTGGTATCTCTATTTCTGAATGTGTACCTCTAGTTCTTTCTCTTTCTGTCTCTTTCAGTCTCCCTCTTTTTGCCTTCCACTTGTGGTTCAGTTTGAAAATCTCTCAGTTCTGCTGAAAGGACTACAACAAGCTGATTGCTTGCTGATGTGACATCATGGATAGTCTCTGTAAAAACGTAAGTAAGGTCCAATTTACCGCTTTTTTCAAAGAGTTGCCTTGTCAGGGAGTGTTTTCCGAGTAAGTAATTCACTGACTGAGGACGTATCTGTGCTTTTTTTTTTTTTTCAATGCAGTTTATTCAGGAACCTTGAACAATCATCTGACCCTGGGGAAAGCCAGCCCACAGCTTAAATAGCCTCTGGGTAGCCAACCCAGGCGTGCCACGTGGGCAATGCAGATAGGTCCACATACATGGAAGCAAGCCAGATCCTCAGCCTTAGCCAAATGTGGAATTGTTCGTGACAGAGAGCACTCACCATCGGGAAGGTGGAAGGCGGAAACCAGCTCCATCTTTAAGGCATAGCATTCCGCAGCTCTCTACAGTTCCCCCTTTTTGTTTTAGACGCATCAGGCAAGAGTAGAGGTCTGATCTCTGATCGTATCTGTGCTTTTAACAAATAGTAAAGGAATCTGTGATAATATGAGACTCACATGTTAAGGATAAGTAACTTTATTAATGACCACTTGAAAGAAATATGTGACAACTTAACTGAATGATGAGTTTTGGACACAGGAAATGTCATCTCTGATTTGTGTGCTTTCAGCTGCCTAGATTGAGGCATGTAGGACTGCTCAACCTTTCCATCAAGCAGGCTCTCCACTTGGCCCTTTTATTAACTGGCTCCAGAGACTCTTTCTGGCTTTCACATGTTTCATGACAACATTCTCCCTTTAGCCAAACAGCACCTAACCATTGTTATGTCATATTACCATTGTGATGTCATACCACAATTATATTATAAAAGAATTGTGCTGTCGTAATAGCATTGTGATGTAATGATGAATTTTGATGTCACATTGCCATTGTGATATCATTATATAATTGTAATGTCATCATAGCATTTTGATGTGATAATAGCATTGTGATATAAGAGCCTTGTGATATCATAATAGCATTGTGAAGTTATAACACCTTTGTGATAGCATATTAGCATTCTGATGTCATCATAGCATTGATATATTCTAATATGATTTTAAAGCCATAACTTTGTGAAGTTGTAATAGCATTGTACTGTCATAATTCCATTGTGATGTCATAACACAATCATGTTTTCAGAGCATTGTGATGTTATCATAAGATTTTGTTGTCACAATAACATTATAATATCATAACAGCATTTTGATGACAAAATTCC
This sequence comes from Meriones unguiculatus, assembly GCF_030254825.1. Lineage (NCBI taxonomy): Eukaryota > Metazoa > Chordata > Mammalia > Rodentia > Muridae > Meriones > Meriones unguiculatus. Next base: position 2,773,668 of record NW_026843713.1, read on the forward strand.
ATTGATATGTCATACCACAACCATGTCATAATACCACTGAGATGTCATAATGGCATGGTAATGTCATAATACTATTGTGTAATAATAATACCATAATAGCATTGTAAATTCATAACAAAATTGTGATGTGGTAAGAGCATTGTGACCATTTCAATGTCATCATAATATTGTGATGTCATTATACCATTGTGATGTTATAACAGCCATTGTGATGTCATATCATTGTGAAGTCATCAGAGCATTATGTCATAACACTAGCATTTCATTGACATAGTATATTGTGAATTAATAACTCCAGTGTGATAGCATAATCACATTGTGTTGTCTACATATCATTTTGATGTCATAATAGCATTGTGAAATAATAGTATAATTGGGATGTCATAACATTATGATGTCATTATAAAATTGTGATATCCTAATTCCAGTTTGCTTCCATAATAGCATTGTGATGTCATAATAGAATTGTTTCATTATAACAACATTTTTAGATCATAATAACATTTTGTGTTCATAATAGCATTGTGATGTCATATTAACATTATGATATCATAACAACCTTTTGATGTCATAATAGCAATGTTATGTCATAATAGAATTATTATGTCAAAAATACCTATGTGATGTCATAATAGCATTCTGTATTCAGGTCATTGTGATGTCACAATGGCATTAATATATATAATAGCATTGTGAAGCCAAAATAGCCTTGTGATGTCATAACATTTTTATGTCATAATAGCCTTGTGATAACATAATGAATTTTGATGTCATAACACCATTTTGATGACATAATAAAAATTTTGTGGCATATCACTGAAATGTCACACCGTGGCTTTGTTATAATAGCTTTGTGAAGTCATAGTAGCATTTAGATGTCATACCATTGTGATGTTATAATACCATATTGAGGTCATAATTACTTTGTGATGTCATAATAGTACTGTGATAGCATAATACTATTGGGATGTCATAATGCCATTTTGCAGTCATAATAGCATTTTGATGTTATAATAGTCTTGGAGTACCAAAGTCCTTTATGAAGGCGAAATAGCATTGTGATTTCATATCATTGTTATGTCGTGAATAGCATTGAGATATCATCATAGAATTGTGATGTCATAATAGCCTTGCTATGTCTTAAAACCATTGTAATATTATAATACACTTTTGAGGTCATAATGCCATTGTGATGTTATAATATCATTTTTGTCATAATAGCATTGTGATGTCTAATAGAATTGTGAAGTCATAAGAACATTGTGATGTCATATCATTGTGATGTCATTATTCCTTTGTGATTTCAGACCAAAATCATGTCATGATAGCAGTGTAATCTCATATTAGCATTGGGATGTCATGATGAATTTTGATGTCATGATCCTATTGTGACATCATAATAGCATTGTGAAATCTTAATATTGTGAATTCATACCATTGTGAAGTCATAATAGCGTTTTGATTTCAAGCTTATATTGTGATGTCATACTACAAATATCCTGTAATACTAATGTGATGTTATAATAGCATTGTGATGTGAAAATAGCAGTGTAAAGACATAATAGCATTGTGAAGCCATAAAATCATTGAGATGTTATAAAAGCATTTAGATGTCATACCATTGAGATGTCATAATAGCATTGTAATGATAAAATAACATGATGATATCATAATAGCTTCATGATGACATTATAGCATTGTGATGTCATAGTACAATTGTATTGTCATATCATCATGATGTCATAATAGCATTTAGATGTCATACCATTGTGATGTCATAATAGCCTTTTGAAGTCATAATACCTTGTGGTGTCACATAATACTATCGTGATATCATAATAACATTTTGAGGTCATAATAAGGTTTTGATGTCATCATAAAATTGCGATCTAATATCTTTGTAAAGTCATACCTTGGTGAAGTCATAACACTCAAAATGTCATTGTAATGTCATAATTCCATTGCAATTTTATGACACACTCATTTCATAATAGCATTGTGAATTTATGGTCATGATGCCATTGTGATGTCATCAGAACATTGTGAACTCATAACACCATTGTGATGTCATACTACCATGTGTTGTCATAATACCATTTTGCAGTCATAATAGCATTTTGATATCATAATAGCATTGTGATGTCAAAATACCTTTGTGATGTCACACTACAGTCATGCCATTGTGATGTCATAATTGCATTTGGATGTCATTATGATTTTGATGTCATGATGCCATTATGATGTAATAATAGCAATGTGATGTACTAATATCATTGTGAAGTCATACCTTGGTGAATCTGTACTAACATTTTAATGTCAAACTTACATTGTGAAATCATAACAAAATCATATCCTAATAGCATTGTGATGTTATTATAACATTGTTATGTCTTAATAGTTTGTGATGTCATCATATCATTGTTATGTGAAAATTCCATTGTGATGTGATAATACAATTATGGTATAATTTCATGTGATGTAATAGCATTGGGATTTCATGATGACTTTTGATGTCAAAATGCTTTTGTGATGTCTTATTAGTATTGTGATGTCATAATAGCATTGTGATTCATAATAACAGTGTTTTGTTATAATACCATTGTAATATCATCATAGCATTGTGATCACATAACAACATTGTGATGTCATAACAACATTGTGATGTCATAATAGCTGTGACATCAATAGCCTTGTGATGTCAGTATACCATAGTGATGTCATAATAGCATGGTGTTATAATTATACCATTCTGAAGTTATAATACCATTGTGATGTATTGATAGAAGTGTAATGTCAGAATATCATTGTAATAATAGCATTGTGATGTCATCATAGCATTGAGATGTCCTAATATTTTAAAATCATACTTCATAGCGTTGTGAAGTAATAAAAGCATTATTATTATTTTATATTCTTTATTAATTACACTTTATTCACTTTGTATAACACATGTGATTCCCGCTCTCCTCCCATCACACTCCTTCCCTTCCTCCCCTCTCACTTCTTTTGTAATATTCCCTGCACTCTGCCCAAAGGTTGGCCATAAGTTTCAGCATCTGCTTTGATAGTCTGCAGGGCAGAGCCTTTCAGAGGTCTTCTGTGTCAGGCCAGTGACTTGTTCCCTCTTCCCTCCTTCTTCTGATGTCCACCCCATAATAGCATTATAATGTCATAAATCCAAGATACTCTAGGGAGTCCTAAATAGTTTCTCCTTCACATATATGTCTGTAACATATTCTGAACCAGAAGGCTGAAGATAGTGCTCCAATGTTACAAAGAGTTGTGGGTGACTGTTCCAGCAACAAATTGTTTCTGTCAGTTTTTTTTTTTTTTTTTGGAAGCTGCTAACATGCACTTTCTATTTATTCTAGTAACTAATTTTATTCTTTCTCAAGTCTCTGATGCCACAATTAAGCGTGAGTTGTTTAAAAGTTAAAAAAAATGCTTTCATATAGATAATACCAATAAGAATAATAGTTAATTTAGGTATAGAAATCTAAACTTCTCAAGATAGATGAGATAATCAGATACTTTCTCCTAAGTTGCTAAATACACATGGACTGGACATTATACATGATTTTACCTAAGAGTTTTCATAATTTCATAATTATTATTTTATTGAAATAAAAGAACCTTTTATTGGACCTTTTATTGGGAAAAATTGGTAGAATATTCTCTTGAAATGTATATACTTTATAAGCCCTTATTAATTCAAATGCTGATTTCTATCCCCCACTCTCTAATTTCATTCTGGATATTGCATTGTGATATTTATTCTATGCAACCTGTCTCAACTTTGTGTAAACAGGCCAAGATAAAGCAACTAACCACAATGTTGAGCAAGGAGAGGGGAGGAGCCAAAGTGCAGACAATGAGTGGGAGGAAAAAAGGGCAAGGGCAGAGCTAGGAAAGCAGAACTGGGAGGGGAACTAGGAACTATGTGGAGAATGAACCAGACCCAATATTTCATAAAAACAAAAAAAAGCAAGTAAAATGGGTAAAATCTAAATATGAGGGCTGGGAGGTCATAACTATTGGCCAGCATTGTGTTCTAGGTTTACTAAATAAAACTAGAATCTCTGTGGTGATTTGGTTATACAGCTCTATAGGATTAACAGTATCTTTACCAGAAGATATATCAATAGTAAATATTAATCGACACATACAACAGTGATGTCATACCATTGTGATGAAATAATAGCATTGTTATGTCATAATAACATTGTGATGTCATAATACTATGTAAAGTTATAATACCATTGTCTATCAGAAAATTTTGTGATGTCATAACAGCTTTATGATGTCATAATAGCAATGAGATGTCATGACACCATTGTGAAATCATAATACCATTGGTATGAGATACCACTGTGATGTCATAATAGCATAGTGATATCATAATACCATTGCGAAGTCATCAGGTTATGAAGTCATGATAGCATTGTGATGTTATAACAGCATTAGTATAATATAATAATACCATTGGGATGTCATGACACCATTTTGATGTCATTGTAACATTGTAATATCTTAACTCTTGTGATGTCATAATACATTTGTGATGTCATAATAGCATTCTGCTATCATCATAGCATTGTGATGTCATATCATTGTGATGTCCTAAAAACATTGTGAAGCCATACCATTGTGAAGTCATAATTTTAACATCATTATAACAGTGTAAAGTCATATCATTGTGTTTTCATAATAGCATTGAGATTTCATACAATTGTGATATCATCATAGCATTTTGATGTTATAATCATCATTGCATTGTGATGCGGACATTGTGATGTCATACACAATCATGCTGACAAAACACCATTGTGACGTCATATCACTGAGCTATCATAAGAGCGTTTACATGTCATAATTTTGTGATGTCATAATAGCATAGAGATGTCATACCATTGTGATGTAATAATACCATTGTCACATAATAACAGCATTGTGACGTCATGATAGCTCTGTGAAGTCAAAATTCCATTGTTATGTCAAATGACAAACATATAGTAATAATATTGTGATATCAGAATAGCAATGGGATGTCATGATAAATTTTGATGTCAAGGTACCTATGTGTTGTCATAATACAATTTTTAGATCACAAGTTCATTTTAATGTGATGTCTTAGCAGAATTATGATGTTATAATACCATTGTGATGTCCTAAGAACATTGTAATGTCATAATACCAATGTGATGTCATATTATTGTGATGACATAATAACATTTAGATGTCATACAATTGTGATTTTTTAACACTTCTAATTTTTTTCTTATATTTAAATTCTTTATTAATTACACATTATTCACTTTGTATCCCCCTGTGGTTCCTTCTCTCCTCCCATCCCAATCCTTCCCTTCCTTCACCCTCTGCATGAATGCCCCTCCCCAAAGTGCACTGATAGGTGAGTATTTCTGTTCTTCCATCTAACTCTAGTCAATTAAGTCTCATCAGGAGTAGCAGAATTTTCTTCTTCTGTGGCCTGGTAATGTTGCTTCCCCTTTAGGGGGAGGTAAATATAGATCAAGCCAATCAGTTCATGTCAGAGACAGTCCCTGTTCCTATTACAGTGGAACCCACTTGGATATGGAATTGCCATGGGCAACATCGGTGCAGGGGTCTTAGATTATTTCCATGCATAATCCTTGCTTGGAGTATCAGTCTCAGGAAAGACCCCTGTGCTCAGGATTTTTGCTTCTGCTGTTTTCCTTGTGCAGTTCCTGTCCTCTCCAGATCTTACTGTTTCTCACCACTTTCCTAAGATTCCCTGAACTCTGCCAAAAGTTTGGCCATAAGTCTCATCATCTGCATTGATATTCTGAAGGGCAGAGACTTTCAGGAGTCCTCTGTTTCAGGCTCCTGACTTATTTCATGTTTTCTCCTCATTCTGATGTCTATCATCTTTGCCTTTCTGGATAGAAGAGATTTAATGTGTCTGGTTTTATGTTGAGGTCTTTGATCCACTTGGATTTTAGGTTTGTGCAGGATGATAAATATGGATCTATTTGCATTTTTCTACATGTAGACATCCAGTTAGACCAGCACCATGTGTTAAAGATGCTGTCTTTTTTCCATTGAATGGTAGTGGCATCTTTGTCAAAAATCAGGTGTGAATAAGTGTGTTGGTTTATGTCTGGGTGTTTTCTTCAATTCCATTGATCCATCAAGTCTATTTCTATGGCAGTACCATAAAGTTTTTAGTATTGTTGCTCTATAGTACAGCCTAAGATCAGGGATGGAAATACCTCCTGAAGATCTTTTACTGTAGAGAATCGTTTTAGCAATTCTGTGTTTCTCGTTATTTTATGAAGTTGTGAATTTTTCTTTCAAGGTCTGTAAAGAATTGTGTTGGTAATTTGATGGGAATTACATTGAATCTGTAGATTATTTTTGGTAAGATGGCCATTTTTACTATGTTAATCCAGCCAAGCCATGAGCATGGGAGATTCTTCCATCTTCTGATTCCTTCTTCTAATTCTTTCTTCAGAGACTGAATTTTTTTTTCATACAAGTCTTTGAATTGCTTGGTTAAGTTCACACCAAGTTCTTTATGTTCTTCAGGTTCTTTATGTCTTTTTTGGCTATTGTGAAGGGTGTTTTCCTTATTTCCTTCTCAGTCCTTTTGTCTTTTTTATACAGGAGGGTACTGATTTATTTGAGTTAATTTTTTATCCAGCCACTTTTCTGAAGGAGTTCCCTGGTTGAATTTTTGGGGTCACTAAAGTATACTATCATATCATCTGAAAATAGTGATAATTTGAATTCTTTCTTCCCAATTTGTATATACTTGATCTCCTTCAATTGTCTTATTGCTATAGCAAGGACTTCCAGAACTATGTTGAAGAGACATAGAGGGAGTGGGCAGCCTTGCCTTGTCCCTGATTTTAGTGGGAATGATTTAAGTTTCTCTCCATTGAGTTTGATATTGGCCATAGGCTTGCTGTATGTTGCCATTACTATGTTCTCATATGTGCCATGTATCCCTGATATCTCCAAGATTTTAAACATGAATGGATGTTGGATTTTGTCAAATGCCTTTTCAGCATCTAAGGAGATGATCATGTGCTTTTTCTCCTTCGGTTTCTTTATATGGTAGATCACATTGATGGATTTCCGTATATTGAACCACCCCTGAATGCCTGGGATAAAGCCTACTCGGTCATAGTGGATGATATCTTTGATGTGTTCTTGGATTCAGTTTGCAAGTATTTTATTGAGTATTTTTGCATTGATGATCGTGAGGGAGATTGGCTTGAAATTCTGTTTCTTTATTGGGTCTTTGTGAGGTTTAGCTACCAAGGAAACTGTGGCTTCATAGAATAAGTTTGGTAGTGTTCCTTCCATTTCTATTTTGTGGAATAGTTTGAAGAGTATTGGTGTTAGCTCTTCTTTAGAAGTATGGTAGAATTCTGTCCTATAACCATCTGGTCCTAGGCCTTTTTTGCATGGGAGACTTGATGACCAGTTCTATTTCCCTATGGGATATAGGACTATTTATTTTGTTTAAATATTCTTGGTTCAGCTTTGGCATGTAGAATCAGTCAAGAAAATTGTACATTTCATTTAGATTTTCAAATTTTGTGGCATATAGACTTTGGAAATGAGACCTAATTATTGATTGGGTTTCTTCAGTGTCTGTGGTTATGCCCCCCTTTTTCTTTCTGTTTTTGTTGATTTGGATAGTTTCTCTCTGCCTTTTAGTTAGATTGGCTAAGGATTTGTCTATCTTTTCTCAAAGAACCAGCTCTTGTTTTACTTGTTTCTAATTGATTGATTTCAGCCCTGAGTTTGATTATTTCCAGCTGTCTACTGCTCTTTGGTATGTCTGCTTGGTTTTTTGTTTGTTTGTTTGTTTGTTTTGTTTTTTGTTTTTTTGGGGGGGGCTTGCATGAGTTGTTTCAAATTTCTTTTTGAAGGCACTTAGTGCTATGAACTTTTCTCTTAGTACTGCTTTCATTGTGTACCATAAGTTTGGGTATGTTGTGCCTTCATTTTCATTGAATTCAAAAACTCTTTAATTTCTTTCTTTCTTCATTCTCTGACCTAGCTGTCATTTAGTAGGAAGTTGTTCATTTTCCATGTGTGTGTAGGCCTTTTGCTATTTTGTCATTGGTTTCCATCTTTAGTCCATGGTGATCAGAGAGGATACAAGGGATTATTTCAATCTTATTTTATCTGTTGAGTCTGACTTTGTGTCCAACTATATGGTCTATTTTGTAGAAGGTTCCATGAGGTCCTGAGAAGAATGTAAATTCTTTTGTGTTTGGAGAAAGGTTCTGTAGATGTCTGTAAGGTCCATTTGGTTCATGACCTCTGCCAGATTTATTGTTTTTCATTTAATTTCTGTTTTGTTGACTGGTCCTTTGTTGAGAGTGGTGTGTTGAAGTCTCTCAGTATTAATGTGTGTGGGTCTATGTGTGGTTTAAATTTTATTAAAATTTCTTTTAATGTGGGTACCCTTGAATTTGGGGCATAGATCTTCAGGATTGTGATATCTTCCTGGTGGATTTTTCCCTTGATGATTATGAAGTGTCCTTCTCTATCTCTTTTTATTAATTTTGGTTGAAAATCTATTTTATTAGAAATTAGAATGGCTACTCGTGCTTGCTTCTTGGGTCCATTTGCTTGGAAAACCCTCTTCAAGCCCGTCTTAGGTAATGTCTATATTTTGATTTAGTTGTCTTTCATGTATGTTGGGTCTTGTTTATACATTCATTCTGTTAGTCTGTGTCTTTTTATTGGAGAATTGAGTCCATTGATGTTGAGGGAGATTAATGACCAGTGGTTGTTAGATTCTTTGATGTTGATGTTGGCTATGGTAGTGTGCTTGTGTGTTTGGCTACTTTTTGTTTTGAGGTAGTGAGGTTATTTATTTCCTTTGTTTTCTTGAAAGTAGTTAGTTTTCTTACATTCTATTTTTCCTTCTAGTATCTTCTGTAATGCTGGATTTGTGTGTAGGTATTGTTGAAATTTGCCATTGAATATCTTGTTTTCTCCATCTATGAGAACTGAGAGTTTTGCTGGGTACAGTATCCTAGGCTGACATCTCTGTTCTTTTAGGGTCTGCATGATATCCATCAAGGCTCTTCAGATTTTTGTAGTTTCTGTTGTGTATTCAGGTGTGATTCTGATGGGTTTGTCATTATATGTTACTTGCCTTTTTCCCCTTGCAGCTTTTAATATTTTTTTCTTTGTTCTATTTACTTACTTTTTTTATTATTATGTGATGGGAGGATTTTCCTTTCTGGTCTAATTTATTAGGTGTTCTGTAGGCCTCTTGGATTCTTATAGGTCTCCCCTTTAAGTTGGGGAAATTTTCTTCAATGATTTTTTTGAAAATATTTTCTGGGCCTTGGAGGAGGGAATCTTCTTTTTCCTCTATTACTATTATTCTTAGGTGTTTGTCTTTTTATGTTTTCTTGGATTTCTTGGATGGTTAGTGTCAGGAATTTTTTAGATTTATTATTTTCTTTGATGGATATATCGATCTCTTCTATTGTATCTTCCACACCTGAGATTCTTTCTTCCATTGCTTGTATTCTTTTAGTTATGCTTACCTGTGTAGTTCATATTTTCTTTCCTTGTTCTCTCTCTCCATGATTTCCTCTACTTGTGTTTTCTTTAATTTTTCCCATTCTATCTTCTCATTCTGAACTCTTTTTTTTGACTTCTTTCACATCTCAGACTATATTTTCCTTCACTTTCTTCAGCTGTTTTTTTTTTTTTAATATTCCTCTGTTTATTTTATTTCTTTCAGAGATTTAATCATTTCCTCTCAGCATGCCACAAACTGTTTGGCTGCATCTTCCTGTGTTTCTGTACGGATGACCATAATCTGTTTTATCATATCTTCCCCTAATTTTTCACACATTTTATTTGCTTCCTCTATTACCTGTTCATAAGAATATATGAAAGGTCATCTTCTTGAATTTCACTCCTGTTAGGTTTTCCAGGGCTACTTGCCCCTGGTTATCTGGGTTCTGGGGATACCATATTACTTTGCCTTTTGTTTATTTGTGTTTTTTCACTGGCCTCTACCCATATCTCTTTCTCAAGTATTCTCTTTTAATTTCTGTTGGTGCCTGATGTGTCCTGGGTTGGGGAGCATCCACTTGGCAGGGTTCTGATGTTCTCCTCTGATTTTTGGGTATGGTCAGCTGAATGGTTGTTCTTCTCAGGAATTGTCACAGTTCACTTCAGGTGTATGGACCTGTGTGGTAACTGTGGTGTTCATAGAGAGAGAAGGCTCTCCTCTCATCAGGAGAGGTCCTGGTGATTGCTGCCCTACTGCTGGGTTTTTTGTTCAGAATTTAGTGAGCAATTCTGAATTCAGAATTCAGAATTCTTGCTGCTGTTAAGTTGTAATTTTTGCCTTCAGCCCTCTTGAATATTCAGGGATTCCCACAGTTTTGTCAGTTTAGCTAGAGATAACTGGTTGATCCTTGGAGCAGTATCTGAGTGCTGTTGTAATGGCTCTCTGGCTTTTGTAGGTTTGAGGATTCATCACATAATACAATTGTGATGTCACAATAGCTTTGTGAAGTCATGAGTGACCTAGAGCTACTCAATAATGGTGGGTGAGCATGAGCTCATGTCTGCTGTAGAAGGCTAGAGCCTCGAATCTGCACGAATACAGAAAGTCTTTTGGAGCTGGATGTCCTGACTATTGGACACGCAACCCAATATAATTCTGATGTCAAAATGCCATTGTGATGTCATAATAGCATTTTCAGGTCATAATGCCATTGATACTGCCTCAACCAGAAGCACTTCAATGGGTTCCTAAGGAGGGTGATGGAAGGAATGAAGGGTAGGGAGAACAAGAAATGCAAGAAATAGAGACTAAGTCTGTTTTTCTGACCAAAGCCTCATTTATTAGAAATTTTTATCCAACTTATATAGGGAGAAGGCAGGAAAGGGGAAAGACTAAATAACTGCTGCAAGGGATAGGAAGAATGCTTTCATGGGTTGAATATTGCACCTGCAAGGTACCACAAGGATGTTTTCTTAAGATATCTCACAGATGCTCTAAAACTAACAGATGGATGTCCTCACAAATATATCACCCATGATTTAGGGTCCTAGGTATTGTTTCACTAAATAGCTTTAGGTCTCCACTAAATGACATTTGCTCACTCTTTGGCTTTGGCTTCAGTAAATAGCTTTGTCTCCACTAAATATCTTTGGCTCACTAATTGACTTTGTTTTAGTAAATAGCCTTGGCTTCTGGCATGATATGTTAAAAATACCATTGTGATGTCATACCACAATCATCTTGTAATAGCATTATAATGTCATAATAGAATTGTGATATCATAATAGCATTGTGATGTCATATCATCATGATATAATTATAACATTGTGATGTCAGTATTATTGTGATGTCATAATGCATTTGTGATGTCACAATAGCTTTGTGAAGTCATAAACTTGGTGAGGCCACATTTTCCAAGAGAGGACCTATCTGTGCATTTAAAAATAAAAATAGAATCTGTGATAATATAAAACTCACATGTCAAGGACACTTGACTTTATTAATGACCACTTGAAAGAAATGTGTGACACATTTCCTGAACTTGGACACAGTAACTATCATCTCTCTGTTGAGTGCTTTCAGCTCCCCAGATTGACTCCTGTAGGGCTGCTCAGCCTTTCAAGAGTCTGTCCACTTTGCCTCATTAATGACTGGCTCTTGAAATTCTTATTAGCTTTCACCTGTTTCTTGACATCATTCTCCCTCTCAGCCAATCAGCACCTGAGAGAATTTTGAGGATTCCATGGAGATGAGTAAACAAACTTTCCTAAGCATCCTGTATCTCTGATACTGTGTACATGTGACTTTTTCTTGTGAAACCTAAAAAGCCTTTATCTCATTCCTTTATCCAGATCCCACACCTTTATTCCTGTTAACTTCTGTGACAAGGTCTGGTAGGAAATAAAACTTTAATGTTTATTGAATTGGACAGCTTCATGACATCATTCTCCCTCTCAGCCAATCAGTAACTAACCATTGTGATATCAGAATAGCATTGCAATGTCATGATGAATTTTGATATCATGATGCCTTTGTTATGTCATAATAGCATTGTAATTCCATAATAGTATTGTGATGTCATAATATCATTTGTGGTCATAATTGCATTGTGATGTCATAATACCACTGTGATGTCATAATAGCATTGGGATGTAATAATAACACACACGTTGCAGTCATAATAGCATTGTGATGGCATAATACCATTGTCATGTCCCCAAACTATTGTGATATCCCCATAGCATTGTGAACTCATAACACCATTGTTATGTCATAACACCATTGACATGTCATATCATTGTGATGTCATAATAGATTTAGATGTCATTGTGATGTAATGATAGCTTTGTCATGTTATAAAAGAATTGTGATGCCATAATATCTTGTAATGTCAAAATTCCAGTGTGATGTTGTACCACAATCATTTTGTAATAGCATTTTGATGTCATAGTATCATTGTGATGTTTTAATAACTGTGTGAAATCATATTTGTGAAATTTTAATTCAGATGCCATAACCTTGTGATGTCATAATAGCATTGTGATATCAAAATACCTTTGTGATATCCTAATAGCCTTGTCGATTCATATCATTGAGATATCATAAAAGCATTGAGATATCATAATAGCATTGTAAACTTGTAATAGCATTGTGATGTCATAATACATTTGTGGTATTATAATATCATTATGAATTCATAACATCAATGAAGTCATATTAACATTGTGATGTCTTAGTATCTTTATGATGTCATTGCAGACTGTGAAAGCAGATACTGAACCTGATGCCCAACTGACAGGCAGAGTGTATGGAATTTTATGTAAGAAGTGGGAAATAGTAAGAGCTGGAGAGGATAGGAACTCCACAAGGAGAGCAACAGAACAAGAAAATTTGAACACAGGGAACTTCCCAGAGACTCATACTCCAACCAAGGACTATTCATGGAGATAACCTAGAACCCTGACAAGGCAGCCATTTCTGATGAGAGCTGATAGACTAAGATCAAAAAGAAGGAGAGGAGGACCTCCGCAATCAGTGGACATGGGGAGGGGCATGCATGAAGAAAGGGGGGAGGGTGGGGCCGGGAGGGGAGGAGGGGGGTGTATGGGGGATACAAAATGAATAAAGTGTAATTAATAAAAGTTAAAAAAATAGTTAAAGTAAAAAAAATACCATTGTGATGACATAACAGCATTTTCAGGTCATAATGCCATTAATATGACAAAATGCCATTGTGATATCATACCACAATCATATTTAATAGCATTATAATGCTATAATATAATTGTGAAATCATAATAGCATTGTGATGTCATAGTACCGTTGTGATATCATAATACCAATGTGATGTCACAATAACATTGTTATGTCCTATCATTGTAATGTCATAAAATCATTGTGATGTCATAACATTTTGATATCAAAATAATATTGATGTGACATACTAAGGTGATGTCATTATAACATTTTGATATCAGAACACCACTGTGATATTATAATACCATTATGATGCCAAAAAGCATTGTGATGTCATAATACCATTGTGATATGATAATACTCATGTTATCTCAGGATACCATTTTGATGTCATAATTGCACTGTTATTTTATATAATTATTATGATATTATAATTCCACTGTGATATCATAACAGGTGATGACATAAAAGCAGATATCCTACTAGCATTGTGAAGTCATAATACAGCTGAGATGTCATGACACTACTGAGATGACATAACACAATTAAGATTCCATAAAAGATTGTGAAGTCTTAATTCAATGGTGATATCTTAATTTAACTGAGATGGCATAATAGCATTGTGATGTAATACCATTTGTGATGCCATACCATTGTGATGTCATTATGTCATTGTGATGTCATAATAGTGTTTTTTCAGGTCATAATGCCATTATGATATCAAAATTCCATTGTGATGTCATTCCAAAATCATATTGTATTAGCATTGTCATGTAATAATACAATTGTGATGTCATAGCATCATTGTGATTTCAAAATATCATTGTGATAAAATAATAGCATTTTTATGTTACATTGAAATTGTAATATCAAAATACCACTGTGATGTCATAATCACAATCTGAGGTCATAATAAAATTGAGATTTCATAATACCATTTGGGATATCATGACACTACTGATATATCATGACACCATTTTGATGACATGATACCATTGAGATGTCATAATAAAATTGTAATACAATACAATTGTGATGTCATAATAACATTGTGATGTTATACCTATGTGATGTCATAATAGCATATTGAGGTCATAAACCCATTGTGATGTAATAATAGCATTGTGATGTCATCATAGAATTGTGATTTGTCATTACATTGTTGATATAATGTTCTTTTTAATTGTATACACCTTACCCTTGTATATTCAAATGCTGATTTCTACCACCCAAAGTCTGGTTTCAATCTGGATATTGTATTGTGATTCTTATTCTAATCAACTGGCTCAACTTTATGTAAACAGAGCAGAATAAAGCAACTAGCTGCAATGTTGAGTACTAGGAGGAGCCAGAGGGAAGGAAATGAGTAGGAGGAGCTAGAGTGCAGAAAGTGAGTGGGAGGAGAGAAGGCAAGGGAGCAGAACTTGGAGAGCAGAGTTGGAGGAGAGATCTTGGAATAGTGTAGAGAGAATATACCAGACCTAGGACTTCACACAAAGCAGTATAATGGGTAAAATCTAAATGATAGGAAACTATGAGGGCTTGAAAGTTTAGGAGGGAGCAACTATTGATCAGCATTGTGTTCTAAGTTAACTAAATAAATCCAGTCTCTGTGTGGTGATTTCATTATACAGCTTTTAAGGTTTAACAGCAAGCATTTATTAAAGAAAAACCAATAGTAAATAATAATCATCACCTACAACTTACCATTGTGAAGTATTATACTATTGTGATGTCATAACATCATTGCAATATGATATCATTGTGAAGATAAAATAGCATTGTGATGTCATGATAGCATTGTGATGTCATCAAAGCATTATGATGTTATAATAGCATTGTTATGTCATCATACCATTGGAATGTGATAATACCATTGTGATGTAATGATACCATTGTTATGTCAAAATACCGTTGTGATGCCATAATACCATTGGAAAGTCATCATAGCATTGTGATGTAATACTATTGTGACGTCATTATACCATTGTGGTATATCATTGTGATGGCATAAAAGCATCATAATGATATAATTGTATTTTGAGGATATAATGACACTGTGAAGTAAAAATTCCATGTGATATCCTACCACAATGATGTCATAAAAGGATTGTGATGTCATATTATTATGATATAATAACAATAACATGATGTCATGATAGCATTGTGATGTCAAAATTCCATTGTTGTGTTATATTATTGCGAGGTTATAATTCCAATATGATATCATACAATATGAGATCATAATAGCATTGTGAGATCATCATAGCATTGTGATATTGTGCTATCATTATGATATAATTGTGATGTCAAAATTCCATTCTGCTGTCACACAAGGTGATTTTATTAATTACCTCTTGAAATAAATGTGTGACACTTTTCCTGAAATAAGAGTCATGGACAGGAACTGTCATCTCTGTGCTGTGTGCTATCAATTGCCCAGATGGTGGTATGTAGGGCTGTTCAGGCTTTCTCTCAAGCAAGCTGTGTCCTACAAAGTGGTCAGTGAGAAATCCTCCTTGTCCTTGGGATACCTGGACCTTCAGGAAAGAGAAATGGGTACCTGTTATATGCCTAAGACAGAAAAACAGCTCTGTTTCCTTCAGTGGAGCTCCAGACAATCCCTCTACATTTAGTGTTAGTGCCAGGACTGCTTCTTCAGCAGAAACTTTTCTCCATGTTCACAGTCATTGTATAAATTGCCACATATTATTTTTATTGATTCTGTGGGCATTTTATATAATATACATTACACTTCTTTTCCATTGCTCCCAGGTTCAAATTTCGTCCCATGTGTCACAGTAATTTTTTTCTTTAAAATACATAAATTGAAGTATGTGTTGTTCATATACTCATTGGAACATGATTAGAGTCTCAGTGCCAAGTCCCTTAAAGAAGACTGAGGTCATAGTTACTGAACCCTAGCACCATCTCCAAGAAGAAGCCATGAGTCCTGAAGAAGTTTATACTTCATCACCTTGATCACAGTTTTTCTTTTGTATTTACTCATTATGATGTGTTCACTTTGTATCCTCTCTTCTATCCCTACTTCTTCTCCTTCCAGTACCAGACATCCTCCTCCTTCTACCCCTATGCTCTTCTATAATTACCCAGATGAGGGTGGTCCGCCTCCCCCTTCTATCTGACCTGAGCTTATCATGTCTCATCAAGCCTGGCTTCATAATCATGTCCTACAGCTGATTCTCAGGGCATTATTTTCCTTTTGTCCTCAATTCCCTCTACTTATGACACTCTTCCTGCCTCCTCTACTGCAGGCTTCCCAGGGCTCTGAGTGGAGGAAGAATTTTACAGGGAAATCCCATTTAATACTGGAGGTTTTAAGGTCTCTCTGTGGATAATATTGGACTCTGAGTCTCTGTATGCAATCATTCCCAAATGACACAAAAAGAAGCATCTCTGTGGATATAAGAACACAACAACGATCTATCACTTAAAGGCAAAGAGCAGCATACCTTAATAATAACAGTTGGGTTTGCTTGAAAATGTCTGTATGATGACCTGTACCCACAGCTCAATTAATTGCCAACCCATCCTCCTAGTTTCAGAGTGGTTTGTTCACAAGAGATAGCCCATTGGAACTTTAACCCCCACTATTAGGAGATCTCCTAATAAGTGAATACATACTATATTTGTCTTTCTTCATTTTAGTTACTTCATCCAAGATGATTTTTTCTGGTTCCATCCATTTGCCTGAAAATATCATGATGTCATTTTCTTAGGTGAATAATACTCCTTTTTGGATTTATACACATTTTCCCCAAAGGAGAATGTCAGTCCTATTCTTTAGACCTTGGAAGTTGCTGGCAATTCAATCATTTCATTGAATGACAAACTATCAGGATAACTGTGTTTCTTTTAGCCTTGAAGTCCCTCCAATTTCTTCCACTTGATGGTGATTTGAATGTCCCCTTGAAGCTCATCTATTTATATGTTTAGGTCCCAGAGAAGAAATATCTGGGAGGTATTATGTGATATGGCATTGTTAGAGAATATAATTCCTATTGGAGTTATATTATGGGAGGCTGTGGTTTGAGGTTGATATACCAATGAAGATGACCAGCAGCATGAAGCCTCTGTATTTACGTCTCTGTCACTTAATATCTTTGGTTCTGTCAGTCTCAGTCTCTCTATTTTTGAATCAATTTCTGTAGCTCTTTCTCTCTCTATCTCTGTCTATCTCCCTCTCTCTACCTGCCACTTGTGGTTCAATATGTAAAGCTCTCAGTTCTGGTGAAGGACTACAACAAGACTGTTTGCTCAGCCATCAATATTGCTCAGCAATAAAAACACAAGTAAATTATGAGATGTGCAGGTAAAAGGTGGGAACTATTAAAGATCATCCAGATTGAGCTATCCCAGAAGCAGAAAGACACACATGACCTATACTCACTAATATAGACTTATAATATAGGGTAAACCTACTGAAATCTGTACAACTAAAGAAACTTTTCAAGAGGGAGAACTCTGGTTAAAAGGGGGAAATAATAAGATCTGGAGTGTAAAGCAGTTCCACAAAGAGAGCAACAGAATCAGAAAATCTTAGCACAGGGTCCTTTCCTGATACTCATACTTCAACCAAGTACCATGCATAGACATAACCTACAACCCCTGCACTGACAAAGCCCATGGCACTTCAGTGTCCAAGTGGGTTTTACAGTAATGGGAACATGGACTGTGTTTGACATAAACTGTTTGGCCTGCTCTTTGATCACCTCACACTGATGGGGGATCAGCCTTACCAAGCCACATAGAAAGACAATGCAGTAACTCCTAATGAGATCTAATAGACTATGATTAGAAGTAAGAGGAGGAAGTCCACCCCTGTCAGTGGACTTGGGGAGAGGTGTGTATGGAGAAGGAGGAAGGAAGGTGGGAGGAGGGAGTTAAGAGGGGTTTACGGGAAGATACCAAATGAATAAATTGTAATTAATAAAAATTAAAATTAAAAATTAGTGAAAATATAATTTCTTTTGGATTTATATTATAGGAGCCTGTGCTTGGAGCTTAATAGACCAAGAAAAGTAACCAGACAGAAGGGAGTCTCTGTCTCTCAATCTCTGTCACTTTATATCTCTGTTTCTGTTGGTCTTGGTTTATTTCAAATCTGTCTATCTAGCTCATTCTCTCTCTTGTTCTCTCTGTCTCCCTCTCTCTGCCTGCCACTTGTGTTTCAATATGAAAAGCTCTCAGTTCTGCTGAAGGAATAGAGGCAGTTGACTGCTTGCTGACATGACATCAGGGAATGTAAAAATATAAGGTCCCAATTAAATGCTTTTTGTTCAAATATTTGCCTTGGTCAAGGAGCATTTTCACAGTAAGTAATTCACTGACTGAGGACATATCTGTGCATTTAAAAAATAAAAATGGAATCTGTGATAATGTGAAACTCACTTGTCAAGGACACATGATTTTATTAGTAACCACTTGAAAGAAATATGTGATAGTTTACCTGAACTAAGACTCTTGGAAAGAGTAACTGTCATCTCTGGGTTGTATATTTTTAGCTGCACAGAATGACACATGTAGGGCTGCTCAGCCTTTCTCTCAAGTAGACTGTCGACTTGGCCCTTTTAATGACTGGCTACTGAAACTCTTACTGGCTTTCACCTGTATCATGACATCATTCTCCCTCTCAGCCAATCAGCTCCTGAGGCCAATCAGCTCCAGAGAGAATCTTGGGGTTTCCATGGAGATGGGTAAACAAACTTTATTTACTGTCTAGTGTTTCTGATCCTGTGTACAAATCACTTTTTCTTGTGAAACACAAAAAGTCTTTATCTCATAAATTCATCCAGATACCGTAAATTTACTCCTGTTTACCTCTGTGACAAAGTCAGGTAGGAAATGAAACTTTAATGTTTATTTAATTAGACAGCTTCCTAAGTAGTAAAGCTTCAAATTGATGTGGGATTAAGCGGAATGTACTGAGTGACAAGATGGTCTCTTTTTTGTGATATTGGATCTGAAATTTCCTATGTTGTGACTTTGAACGGAGCAGTTACTACTATACTCACTAAATTTCCCTTCACATTCTTATTGATATTAGGCTGGTAGGGTCTAGGGTAACCTAGGTTATTTTGTCTTTAAGAACAGGTAAGAGAGAAGGAACAGACAATAGCTAGGAATTTTTGGGTGAAACAGAGAAAGAACAGTGAGTATAAATGGTGAACAGACTGTTTTACAGATGGTGCTCTTCCACACTAGTGTTGCCAAACCTCAATGAGCAGGGTTGCCTTGGCTAACCTGGCTGGATCAGCAGCGGTGTCCTCCTTAGTGTTCAGTGATGAACCCACTTGGTCCTGGGGTTTACATTTAAAACTGGGCCTTCAGTGCAGAATAATTTTCCATGTTGTATGCCTAGCACACAAGAGCAGTTGTGTCCTCCAAAAAACCCTCTAAATGTAGTGTTAGTGCCAGAACTGCTTGTTCAGAGGTGCCAACTGAGCTCACGGGGTCTGAAGTAGCTGGGTAATGACTAGTTCATGGCAAGGATTCTCTGCTACATAATGAGTTCCTGGAAAGCATGCCTTACAAAGTCAAATTCTAAAAATAAAAAAAATAAAAAATAAAAAAAACAATGTCAAATTCTGCACTCCTTTAGTGGAATCTTTTCTTCATGTTAAAAGTCACTGTAAAGTTGTCAACATATTATTTTTATTGAGTATGTAGGGATTTCATTTTAAATATATTACACTCCTTTTCCATTGCACCCAGGTTCAGATTCTTACCAATGTGTCACACTAAAAAACAATTGTTTTTCTGTAAAGTACATCAATTACTTGATCAGAGTCTTAGTGACAATCAAGTAAAGAAAACTGGGTTCATCTTTGCTGTACCCAGGCTCTACACCCATGAAGAAGCCAACCATCCTAAAGAGCTCTCTACTTCAACATCTTGATTACAGTTTTTCTTATGTATTTATTTATTATGATCTCTTTAATTTTTATCACCTGTGCTCCCCCTTTTCCTTCTCCCTCTAGTCCCACCCACCCACATTCTTATACAAATATGCCCTATCTCTCCTTCCCTGATAGGGAAGTCCTCCTCACCCTTCTATCTGACCCTAACTTACCAGGTCTAGTCAAGGCTAGCTGAATCATCTTCCTCTGCTGCCTGATTTCCAATGCAATGTTCTTCTTGTGTTCTCAGTTCCCTCTACTTATCACTCTTACCCTGCCTCCTCTCTTTCAGGCTTCCCAGGGTTCTGGGGGAAGGGAGAATTTTATAATGAAATCCCTTTTAGAGCTCGGTGTTTCAAGGTTTCTCAGCATAATATCAGACTTTGCATCTCTGTGCATTCCCTTTTGATGCAGAGGGAAGCATCTGTATGTATAAGAACATGGCTTTGAACTTTCAGTTGAGGGTAGAGAAAAACATATTTTACCAACAACAGCCTGGGTTGCTTGAAAATTTCCAGAGGATACCTTGGCCCCACAACTTAAATCACTGCCACCTAATTCCCCTAGTGGAAGACTGGTTTGGTCATAGTAGATGTCCTCTTCAAACTTTATCCCCCACAATTAGGAGACCTCTTAACAAGTAAATACATACCATATTTGTCTTTCTTAATTTTAGTTACTTAACTCATGATGATTTTTCCTGGTTCCATAAGTAAGCCTGGATATCAATGTAATTTTTTAGCTCAATAATACTCTATAATTGAAATATACCAAATTTTTCCCAAAAGAGTTTTTCACACCTGTTCTTTAAAACATGGAAGTTGATGGGTAGTTAATCATTGCATTGAATGACTATCAGGATAACTATGTTCTTTTAGCCTAGAAGTCCCTCTATCTTCTTCTTCCTGTTGATTTGAATTGCAGTAACACCTTGAAGTTCATGTATTTAAATGTTGAGTCCCTAGTGAGGAAAAGCCTGGGAAGTGTTAGGAGGTATTGCCTTGTTAGAGAAAATTATTCCTTTTGGAGTTATATTATGGGAGACTGTGCTTTGAGGTTAATATGCCAAAGTGACCAGACAGAATGAAGCCTCTGTCTCTTGGTCTCTGTTACTTTATACTTCCGCTTTTTCAATCTCGGTATCTGTACTTCTGAATCTGTGGCTCTAGCTCTTTCTCTCTCTGCTTACCTCTTGTGGTTCAATATGAAAAGCTCTCAATTCTGCAGAAGGACTACTTGCTGATGTGACACCATGCATGTTCTATGTAAAAATATAAGCAATGTCCCAATTAAATGCATTGGTCAGTAAGCATTTTCAACAAAAGAAATTCACTGACTGAGAACATATTTGTGCATTTAAAAAATAATAATGGAATCTGTGATAATTTGGAAGTCAAATGTCAAGGACACACGACCTTATTAATGAACACTTGCAGGAAATATGAGACAATTTTTCTGAACTAAGAGTCTTTGATAGAGGAACTGTCACCTCTGGGTTGTATGCTTTCAATGCCCATATTGATGCACGTAGGACTTCTCAGTCTTTCTCTCTAGTAGGCTGTCCACTTGGCCCATGTAATAACTGGCTTCTGGAACTCTTACTGGCTCTCATCTGTTTCTTGACATCATACTCCCTCTCAGCCAATTAGCACCTGAGTGAATCTTGAGGATTTCAAGGAGATGAGTAAACAAACTTTGCTCAGTGTCTAGTATCTTTGATCCTACGCACAGGTGACTTTTTCTTGTGAAACCCAACAAGCCTTTATCTCATCCCTTTATCCAGATTCCATACACTTACTCCTCTTTACTTCTGTGACAAAGACAGGTAGGAAATGAAACTTTAATGTTTATTTAACTGGACAGTTTCCTAATTAGGGAAACTTCAAAGTGATTTGGGATTAAGGGGAATGTGCCAAATGAAAAATTGGTCTCATACTCTGGTCTTGGATCTGAAATTTCTTAGGTTGTGAATTTGAACTGAGCATTTAACTGGTGTACTCACTAAGTATACCTTCACATTCTTATTGATATAATAGGCTGGCAGGATCTACAGTTCCCTGGTGTATTGATTTTTTTAATAGCAGGGAAAAGATTAGGAAACCAGGATCAAATAGAGAATATAGGTGAATGGAAAAGGTGAACTGAGGGACGAGATAATACTTAAGATCTGGTGACGTTTGACACTAGTGTTGGCAACCCTCTAGGAGCAGGGTTGCCTGGCTTACCTGGCTTGATGAGCAACTGTATCCTACTCAGTGGTCAGTGAAGATCGCTCCTCTTCCTGGGGTTTAACAGTTAAAACCCATAATTCAGGACAGAGAAATGGGCCCTTGTTATATACCTAAGACACAAAATTAGCTTTGTTTCATGTTATAAACCTCCAGACAAAACTTCTAAATGTAGTGTTAGTGCCAGGACTGCTTCTTCAGAGGTGCCACCTGAGCTCATATGGTCTGAGGTAGCTGGTAACCACTAGTTCATAGCAAGTATTCTCTGCTACATAATGAGTTCCTGGAAAGCATGCCTTACAAATTCAAAATCTGCCCTCTTTTTCTCCATGTTAAAAGTCATTCTAAAACTGGTCAACATATCAGTTTTATTGATTATGTAGGAATATCATATAATACACATTACACTCCTTTTCCGTTGTTCCCAGGTTCCAATTCCTACCCATATGTCACACTAAATTCTGTTTTTCATTAATACATCAATTGAAGTATGTGTTGTTCACATATTCATTATAATATGATCAGATTCTTAGCACCAAGTTCCTTAAAGAAAACTGAGTTCATCATTGTCGCACACTGGCACCACAGCCAAGAAGAAGCCATCAGTCCTGAAGAACTCTATACTTCATCATCTTCTTCACTGATTTTCTTATGCATTTACTATGATTTGGTCACTTTGTATCTCCTCTACTGCCCTCTCCCTCTTCTTCGTCCAGTCCCACCCACTCTCCTCTTTCTACACTTATAGCCTTTTTCTAGTTACCTAATAGGGGAGATCCTCCTCCCTCTCCTATCTGACCCTAGCTTATCAAATTCTCATCAAGGAGGGCTGCATAGTCTTTGTCTGTGGTGTGATTCTTAGAGCATTGCTCTATTTGTGTCCTCAATTCCCTCTATTTATGAAACTCTTTTTTCCTCCTCTTCTGCAGTCTTCTCAGAGCTTGGATGGGAAGGGAGAATTTCATAAGGAAATCCCATTTAGAGATGGGTGTTTTAAGGTCTCTAACTGAATATTATCAGACTGTGGGTCTCTATTTGCAATCCCATTTGATGCATAAGGATGCAGGTCTTCGGGTAAAAGGAAATGGCACTGATCTACAGGCATTGAGCAATATATTTTAATAACAACATCCGGTGTTTGAAAATTTTCATAGGATGCCCTGGCCCAACAACTCAATTAACTGCCACCCAGTCCCCCTAGTGAAAGAATGGTTTATTCACAATAGATATCCTAGTGGACCGTTATCTCCTACTATTAGGAGACCCCTCAAAACATGAATACATACCATATTTATCTTTCTGCATTATAGTAACTTCACCCAGGATGTTTTTTCCTAGTTCTTCCATTTACCTGAAAATATCATGATGTCATTTTCTTAGCTGAATGCTGAATAATACTCCCTACCTTAGGGAAATATTCCACATTTTAACTGAAGGATATTGTCAGTCCTATTCTTTAGTTCTTGGAAGTTGAAGAGAATTTAATAATTGTATTGAATGCCAAACTTTCAGGATTATTTTAGTCTAGAAGTCTCTCCATCTTTTCTACTTCTGGTGATTTGAATTGCAGTGTCCCCTCAAAGCCCATCTATTTACATGTAGAGTCCATAGTGAGGAAATATCTGGTCAGGTTTAGGAGGTATGGCCTTGTTAGATAATATAATTCCTTTTGTTCCTCTAATTTCTTTCTCACCACTTTTAGACTTTGTATACAAGATAGCTACTGAATTTTTTGGATTAATTTTGTACCCAGACATTTTGCTGAAGGGGTTTCTCAGCTGTAGGAGTTCCCTGGTAGAATATTTGGAGTCACACAGGTATCATATCAGCTGCAAACAGTGATACTTTTGCTTCTTCTTTTCTGATTTGTATCCCCTTGATCTCCATCAACTGTCTTCTTGCTCTGGCAAGGACTTTCAGAACTATGTTGAAGATATATGGAGAGAGTGTGCAGCCTTGCCTTGTCTATGATTTCTGTTGGATCATTTTAAGTTACTCTCTTGTTTAGTTTGATGTTGGCTATAGGATTTCTTTATATTGGCCTTATTATGTTTAGATATGTGCCTTTTATCCCTGATCTCTCCAATACTTTGAACATGAGTTGAATTTTCTCAAATGCTTGTTCATCACTTATGATGATTATCATGTGTTTTCTTTTTCTTTCATTTTTTAAATATGGTGGATCACATTGTTAGATTTCTGTATATTGAACTACCCCTGCACACCTGGGATGAAGCCCACTTAGTCATAGTGGATGATATCTTTGATGTGTTGTTGTATTCATTCAAAGATATAAAGTACCTTCATATGGTCCTAACAAAGCAAGTCAAATAATTGTATGAAAAAAATTTTCAAAACTATGGAGAAAGAAATAGAAGAAGAAATCAGAAATTGGAAAAAGCTCCCATTCTCATGGCTTGGCACTATTAACATTGTAAAAATGGCCATCTTACCAAAAGCAATGTAAAGATTCAATGCAATTCCCATCAAATTACCAACATAATTCTTTACAGGTGTTCAAAGAAAAATTCTCAACTCCATATGGAATAACAAGAAACCCAGAATTGCTAAAACAATCCTATACAATAAAAGATATTCTGGAGGTATCTCCATCCCTGATCTCAAGCTGTACTATAGAGCAACAGTAATAAAAACTTCATAGTACTGGCATAGAAGCAGAAGGGTGGATCAAAGGAACCAAATAGAGACCCAGAAACAAACCCATAAACATTTGGACACCTCAGTTTAGGCAAAGATGTTAAAACCATTCATTGAAAAAAAGATAGCATTCAACAAATGGTGCTGTTCTAACTGAATGTCTAAATGTAGAAAAGTTCAAATAGATCCATACTTATCACCCTGCACAAAACTAAACTCCAAGTGGATCAAAGACTTCAACATGAACCCAGACACATTAAATCAGTTAGAAGAAAAATTGGGGAAGAGCCTTGAACTTGTTGGCACAGGAGACAACTTCCTGAGTAAAACACCAACTGCACAGGCTTTAAGAGCAACATTTAGTAAATTGAAACTCATGAAAGTGAAGAGCTTCTGTAAAGCAAAGAACACTGTCATCAAAACAAAATGAATAACCACAGTTTGGGAAAAAATCATCACCAATCCTCTATGCAATAGAGGGCTGATATCCAGTATATATAAAGAATGAAAGAAGTTGAAAAGAAGCAAATCAAGCAATCCACTTAAAAATGGGGAACAGAGCTAAACATGGAATTCCTCAAACAGGAATATCAAATGGCAGAGAAACACTTAAAGAAATGCTCAATGTCATTAGCCATCTGAAAATGAAAATCAGACTCTGAGATTTTACCTTACACCCATCAGAGTGGCCAAGATCAAAACCTGAAGTGACAACACATGCTAGAGAGCTTGTGGAGAAAGGAGAACCCTCCTCCGATGCTGGTTTGAATGTAAATTTGTACCACTAATTGTGGGAATATAAAGTTGTACAACCGCTCTGGAAATCAGTCTGGTGCTTTCTCAGAAAACTCTGAATAGCATTAACTAAAGATACAGCTATTCCACTCCTAGGCATATATCCAAAAGTGGCTCAAATACACAATAAGGACCTTTGCTCAACCATGTTTGTAGCTCCTTTATTCTTAATAAAAAGAACCTGGGAACAACCCAATTGCCCCACCCCCAACTAAAAAATTTATACAGAATTTGTGCTACATCTACAAAATGGAATATTACTCAGCAATAAGAAAAGGAAATCATGATATTTGCAGGTCCATGGTGGGAACTGGAAAAGATCATGCTGAGTGAGCTCTTCCAGAAGCAGAAAGACACTCATGGTATATACTCAGTTACAGATATATAATATAAGATAAACCTGCTAAAATCTGTAAACCAAAAGAAACTATTCAAGAAGGAGGACTCTGGCTAAAATTCTCAATCCCAAAAGAGAAAGAGGATGGTCTTTGGAAAAAAAAAAAAAAAAAAAAAACAGGGAACAAGTTAGGAGCCTGCCTCAGAAGGCCTCTTAAAGGCTGTGCCCTGCAGACTATCAAAGCAGATGCTGAGACTTATGGCCAACTGTTGAGAAGAGTGCATGGAATCTTATGAAAGAAGTATAAAATAGTAAGATATAGAGAGGACAGGAGCTCCCCAAGGAGAGCAGAAAATTTGAAGACAGGGGTCTTTCCAGATACTCACATTCCAACCAAGTACCATGCATGGGGATAACCTAGAACCCCTGCACAGATGTAGTCCCTTGAAATTCAGTGTCCAAGTGGGTTGCATAGTAATAGGAACAGGGACTGCCTCTGAGATAAACTGTTTGGCCTACTCTTTGATCACCTCACCCTAATGGGTGAGAAGCCTTACCAGGCCAGAGAGGAAAACAATGTAGCCATACCTAATGAGATTTGATAGACTAGCATCAGAAGGAAGGAGAAGAAGTAGTCTCCTTTCAGTGGACTTGTGAAGGGCATATGTGGAGAAGGGGAGAGAAGGTGAATAGGGAGAGGAGGAGGGGGATTTTAATGGGGGGAAACAAAGTGACAAAATAATAATTTAAAATTAAAAATACAAAAAAATATAATTCCTTTTTTAGTTATATTATAGGAGGTGTGCTTTGGGGTTGATATACCAATGAATGTGACCAGACAGAATAGAGTCTCTGTCTCTTAGTCTGTCACTTTATATATTTGTTTCTGTTGCTCTCTGTCTCTCTATTTCTGAATCTGTCTCTCTAGCTCTCTTACTCTGCCTGTCTCTTATGATTCAGTATGAAATGCTCTTAGTTCTGCCGAAGGACTACAAGATGACTGCTTGCTGACATGGCATCCTAGAGGTCTCTGTAAAAATATAAGCTATGGTCCAATTAAACACTTTATGTTCAAAGATTTGCCTTGGTCAAGGAGCATTTTCACAGTAAGTAATTCACTAACTGAGGACATATCTGTGCATTTAACAAATAATAATGGAATCTGTGATAATGTGAAAGTCACCTGCTTTATTAATAACCACTGAAAGAAATATGTGACAGTTTCACTGAACTATAAGTGTGGGACACAGGAACTGTCATCTCTGGGTTATGTCCTTTGAGCTGTCAGAATGAGTGAGTCATGAGAGCTGCTGAGCCATTCTCTCAAGCATGCTGTCCACTTGGCCCTTTTAATAACTGGCTTCTGAAACTTACTGGCTTTCAACTGTTTCAGGTCATCATTCTCCCTATCAGCCAATCAGCACCTGAGATAATTTTGAGGTTTCCATGGAGATGAGTAAACAAACTTTCCTCAGGTTCCTGTATCTCTGATCCTGTGCTCATGTGAATTATTCTTGTGAAACCAAACAAGCCTTTATTTCATCCCTTTATCCAGATCCCACACCTTTACTGCTGATTAACTCTGAGAAAATGTTAAGTAGGTAATGAAACTTTAATCTTACTTTATTTAATTGGACAGCTTCTTAAGTAGGGAAGCTTCAAAGTGATGTGGAATTAAGACGGAATGCACTGAATGACAAGGTATTGAATCTGTAATTTCCTTGGTAGTGACTTTGAACTGAGCATTTACCGTTGTACTCACTAAACGGACCTTCATGTTCTTATTGCTATAATAGGCTGGCAGGGTTTAGGGTTTTCTGTGGAGAGCCGCATGACCATTCCTAGAGCGCATGACCATTATGACCGTTGGGCAACCATCGTCACGAGCCCAGCCTGGGGCGTCATATGGGGTGATGGGTGAGCAGCCAATCAGGGGATGATACGTCATCTCACACCACTTTGGTGCGAGCAGGGCTTATATAAACAGCACCACTTCGGGGACTCGTGGTCTTCCTCCTTTCATCGTTTGACTGCAATAAAGCTTGCTGCAGAAGGATCCTGTTGTCCACGTGCATTCTTGCTGGTGAGATGACCACAGGGCTCACAACACCTAGGCATTAACATGGACCATTTTCTCTGTCCTGAAGGCCAACTTCTAACTGTAAACCCCAAGACAAGGAGGGTTCCTGACGGAACACACATTACAAAACAGCTATCAATCCAGCCCAGTCTGCCAAGGAAAGCCTGCTCATAGAGGGATGGCAAAACTAGTGTGGAACAGTACCAACTATCAAAGAGTTTATTGCCTCTTAGTTCTCCTTTTACATTCACAGATCACTCACTGTTTCAATCAAAGCAGTCCCAGGAATTATCTAGTTTCCTTCTCATTTTCCTTTCCTTAAAGACTCCAGGCAACCCTAGTCCCTGCCAGCCTATTATATCAATAAAAATGTGAAGGTAAATTTAGTGAGTATGTAAGTGCACTGTTCAAAGTCACAACCAAGGTATTTCAGATCCAAGAGCACAGTAGAAGACCACCTCTTTATTCGGTACATTCTCCTTAATTCCACATAACTTTGGAGCTTCCCTACTTAGGAAGCTGTAAAATTAAATAAACATTAAAGTTTCATTTCCTACCTAACATTTTCACAGAGGTATACAAGAGTAAAACTGTGGGATCTGAATAAATAGATGAGATAAAGTCTTGTTGAGTTTCTCAAGAACAAGTCATTTGGGCACAGGATCAGAGATACTGTACAATGAGGAAAGTTTGTTAACTCTTTTCCATGGAAACCTCAAGATTATCTCAGGTAATGAATGGATTAGAGGGAGAATGATGTCATGAAACGGGTGAAAGCCCGTAAGAGTTTCAGGAGCCCATTATTAAAAGGGCCAATGGAC
Source organism: Meriones unguiculatus (assembly GCF_030254825.1). Taxonomy (NCBI): domain Eukaryota; kingdom Metazoa; phylum Chordata; class Mammalia; order Rodentia; family Muridae; genus Meriones; species Meriones unguiculatus. The sequence goes on from NW_026843713.1 coordinate 2,802,744, forward strand.
AGTGTGCTTGAGAGAAAGGCTGAGCAACCCTACATGCTGCAATCTGGGCAGCTAAAAGCACACCATCCCGAGATGACAATTCCTGTGTCCCAGACTCTAAGTTCAGGAAAAGTGTCTCATATTTCTTTCAATTGTTCATTAATAAAGTCATGTGTCCTTGACATGTGAGTTTCACATTATCACTGATTCCATTATTATTTGTTAAATGCACAGATATGTCCTCAGTCAGTGACTTATTTAATGAAAAAAGGCTCCCTGACCAAGGCAAATCTTTGAACAAAAGGCATTTAATTGAGATTTTGTTTAAATTTTTACAGAGACCATTCAGGATGTTAAGTGAGCAAGTAGTCATCTTCTTGTAGTCCTTCAGCAGAACTGTGAGCTTTTCATACTGAACAACATGTAGCAGGCAGAAAGAGGTAGACTGAGAGATACAGAGAGAGAAAGAGCTAGAGAGATAGATTCAGAAATAGAAAGACCGAGAACAACAGAAACAAAGATATGTAGTGAAAGATACTCAGAGATAGAGACTCCATTCTTTCTGGTTATTTCATTGGCTTATCAATCTCAAGGAACCCACTCCTATAATAGAAGTGGCACAAAAATATAGTTATTTTAATAGTTTGTCATTCAATACAATGATTAAATTCCCAGCAACTTCTAAGGACTAAAGACAAGTCTAACAATCTCCTTTGGGAAAAATGTGGAATATTTCCAAAAAGGAGTATTATTCAGGTAAGAAAAAAAACATCATGATATTTTCAGTCAAATGGATGTAACCAGGAATAATCATCCTGCGTTCAGTAACCAAGTTTCAGAAAGACAAATACAGTGTGTATTCACTTAGTAGGAGGTCTCCTAACAATGGCAGGTAAAGTTCCACTAGGACATGTATTGTGACCAACCCATTCTACAACCAGGAGGTATTAGTGGCAGTAAATTGAGTTGTGGGGCAAAGGCATCTGAAAAAAAAAATTAAGCAACCCATGCTGTTGTTTTTAAAATATTTTGCTCTCTTGCCCTCAACTGTTAAATTAGGGCCATGTTCTTGCATTCACAGAGATGCTTCCTTCTGCAATAAATGGAATTGCATACAGAGACCCACAGTCTGATATTATGCAAAGAGAGACCTTAAAATACCTAGCTCTAAATTGGATTTACCTATGAAATTCTCCCTCCCCTCAGTGCTATGAGAAGCTGGCAGGAGAGAAGGAAGGAACAATTTCATAAGCAGAGGGAATTGAAGACACAAGGAAAACAATGCCATGAGAATCATGCCACAGAGGAAGATGATGTAGCCAGCCTTGATGTGACCTGATAAGCTAGGGTCAGATTGAAGGGGGAGAAGGACCTCCCCTCAGGGAACTATAGAAAGGGCATAGGGTTAGAAGAAGAGGGTAGGTGGGACTGGAAAAATAAGTGGAGGGGGTAGGAGAGGGGATACAAAGTGAACAAATTGTAATAAATAAACACATAAGGGGGGGCGGAGCCAAGATGGCGACTCGCACACACAGTTTCTGAGCAGTGGGATACCTGATCTTCTGAGTTGGAGAATGGAAGGACCCCCAACCCAGGAAAACCACAGCGAGGCTTTCTGAACACCAGAGAACATCGCAGGAGGTGAAAACTTTGGCCTCCAGTCACCCGGAGACTTGCTTGGGAAGGGAGAGAAAAGATCCTTTGTTCTTGCTGCACTCCCTTCCCCCAGACCTCCTTCCTCTTCAGCACAGCGGCACAGCGGACTCATCTTTCTCAGCGCAGAACTAACTGCCTGGGGTATACAGCCGCTGAGACGGAGCCCCAACCACTTTAGCGGCAGACAAAAGCCAGCAGTACGTACCCCAGAGTCCCAGATTCGCGCAGCGGCTGCACCATCCTCCCAGGGCGCGAATCTGCTAGACACCATACTAGCTCCGCAGGATTGCCATCACTGACGGTACGGCCCGCCCAATCCCACAGTGACAGAGAATACGCTATATACTCACCGAAACCAGGCAGAAACGTCATACAACCTGGACACACCAGGCACTGTGCCTCCCAAGCTTGGAGAGCACAACGAAGAGATCCCAGGACTTCCCAGAAAGCATTGGGACTAGCAAGCCAGTCTCCAGTTACAGCAGGACCTGGCAGCGGAGCAGTACTGAACTGGTGGGGCACCACAGCCCTCCAGTTTAAGACTAACCAGGGCCAAACCAGAGAACAGAGAGCCTGATTACCCCATCCCTGCTGAAGTGACCACCCTGAAATCTCCAGCTGCAGCAAGACCTCAGAACCTGGCAGTGACAGCAGCACAGAACTGGCGGAACACATCAAAGAAGCAGGGCCAAACCAGAGAGCAGAGAGCCCCGGATACCACGATCTCGGCCAAGAGACCTGCCTGTAAGTGAGTGCACCCTTGAGAATCTGCAGTTCCCCAGATCCTGGGTCCTTCTAAATCAGAAGCCAGGCATCGAACCCCCCTCCCACCCACATACCCACTTTGGGAAACAGAGGGGCACTAGGGACATTGAAGTTCCTGCCCTGTGGGCCTGATTGAGGAGCTAAGACAGTTAATACCAGAAATTGCGCTGCGATCATCATTAGCGCCTGCGACATATACAGTACAGAGCCCCTCCCACACACTCAAGGGTTCAACATTAGCCATCACTCTGTCCCTCGAGAAACTCATCCACGCACACTTACACACACAGACACACACGCGCGCGCACGTACACACACGCTTGCATTTGCCCCGTTTGCGCCTGCATATTTTCCTCCCACAGGTACAGCTAGTCCTCAGCACAAGCTGAGAGTGCTCAGCTTCCTGAAGAACTCTCCAGACACCAGAGAGAGACAGCACCAGTCTGATCTGCAGAATCCAAAAACAAACAGGGAAGGTTTCAGATAAGCCAATGGCCAGAGGTAGGCGAAAGAACACTTCCAACATAAATCAGGACGTCATGACTTCACCAGCAAACCCCAAAATCGGTGGATACACCAATTCAGCAGAAGCACAGGAAAATGATTTTAAAGCCATGTTTGCCCAATTATTTGAGGCTCATAAGGAGGAAATGAACAAGTCTTTCAAAGAGATGGCCAGTCAATTGGAGGCAAAGAAAGAAGAAATAGACAATATCCTTAAAGAAACACAGGCAAACATAGCCAAACAAATAGATACACAAGTAGAGGAAAAATTAGTGGCATATAAGAAGGAAATGAAAAAAGAAATAGAGGCCATCATAGAGAGACAGGAATCCAAATTCAAACACATGAAAGAAATGGTGCAAGGCATGAAAACAGAATTAGAATCAATAAAGAAAACACAAAATGAGAAAACCCTTGAGCTGGAGAACTTGGAGAAAAGATCAGGAACCACAAAAGTAAGCATCACCAACAGAATACAAGAGATGGAAGAGAGAATCTCTGGAGCTGAAGACACACTTGCAGAAATGGATACTTCTCTCAAAGAAAAAGTAAAATCAGAAAAGTTCCAATCACAAAATATGCAAGAAATCAAGGATGCTATGAAAAGACAAAATCTAAGAATAATAGGAATTCACGCAAAAGAAGACTCCAGACTCCAAGGTCCGGAAAATATTTTCAAGAAAATCATAGAAGAAAATTTTCCCAACTTAAAGAAAGAGATGTCCATAAATATACAAGAGGCCTACAGAACTCCAAATAGACTAGACCAGAAAAGAAACACATCACGTCACATCATAGTCAAAACACTAAATCTACAGAACAAAGAAAAGATATTAAAAGCAGCAAGGGAAAAAGACCAAGTAACATATGAAGGTAGACCTATCAGAATCACGCCGGACTTCTCATCAGAAACTATGAAAGCCAGAAGGGCCTGGGCAAGTATCATGGAGACTCTAAGAGATCACAAATGTCAACCCAGACTACTATACCCTGCAAAGCTTTCAATCAACATAGATGGAGAAAACAAAATATTCCATGACAAAACTAAATTTATACAATATCTACACAGCAAACCATCCCTACAGAAGATACTAGAAGGAAAACTCCAATCCAATGAAAACAAATTCACCCAAGAAAACAGGGCATACAGATAATATCCCAACAAAAATGAAAAGAAAACAAGCAATGAATCAGGGTTAGATCATCGACTCCATTACAAAAGGAACTAACATGCATTGGTCACTATTATCTATCAATATCAATGGACTCAACTCACCAATAAAAAGACACAGGCTAACAGAATGGTTAAGGAAACAGGATCCAACATTCTGTTGCATCCAAGAAACACACCTATGCAACAAAGACAAACACTACCTCAGAGTAAAGGGCTGGAAAACTGTTTTTCAAGCAAACGGTTCCAGAAAACAAGCTGGAGTAGCCATCCTAATATCTAATAAAATAGACTTTCAACCCAAGTTAATGAAAAAAGATAAGGAGGGCCACTATATTCTCATCAAAGGAAAAATCCACCAAGAGGACATCACAATCTTGAATATCTATGCCCCAAATAAAAGAGCACCGACATTCGTAAATGAAACATTATTAAAGCTTAAATCATACATTGATCCTAATACCTTAATAGTGGGAGACTTCAACACTCCACTCTCACCAAGGGACAGATCAACTAGACAGACACCAAATAGGGAAATAAAAGCACTCACAGAATCCCTAAATCAAATGGACCTAATAGACGTCTACAGATCATTTCACCCAAACTCAAAAGAGTACACCTTCTTTTCAGCACCCCATGGAACCTTTTCCAAAATAGACCATATAGTGGGCCACAAAGCAAGCCTTAACAGATACAAAAGGATTGAAATAATCCCTTGTATACTATCTGACCACCATGGACTAAAGCTCGACCTCAACAACAACAGAAACAACAAAAAGCCGACACGCACATGGAAACTAAACAACTTACTACTCAATGACAGCTGGGTTAACGAAGAAATAAATAAAGAAATTAAAGACTTCCTAGAATTCAATGAAAAGGAAGGCACAACATACCCAAATTTATGGGACACATTGAAAGCAGTGCTCAGAGGAAAATTTATAGCACTAAGTGGCTGCAAGAAGAAATTCGTAACATCACATACAAACAACTTAATGGCCCAACTGAAAACCCTAGAACAAAAAGAAGCAGATACACCCAAAAGGAGCAGACGGCTGGAAATAATCAAACTAAGGGCTGAAATCAATCAACTAGAAACAAATAAAACTATCCAAAGAATCAATGAAACAAAAAGCTGGTTCTTTGAGAAAATCAACAAGATAGACAAACCCTTAGCCAAACTAACTAAAAAGCAGAGAGAAACTATCCAGATCAGCAAAATCAGAAAAGAAAATGGGGACATAACCACAGACATTGAGGAAATCCAAACAATTATTAGGTCATACTACAAAAGCCTATATGCCACAAAATTTGAGAATCTAAATGAAATGGATAATTTTCTTGAAAGATTCCATCTACCAAAACTAAGTCAAGATCAGGTAGAAAGACTGAATAGCCCTATATCTCCCAAGGAAATCGAAGCAGTCATTAACAGTCTCCCCTCCAAAAAAAGCCCTGGACCAGATGGCTTCAGCGCAGAATTCTACAAGACCTTCAAAGAAGTGCTAACTCCAATTCTCCTCAAGCTATTCCACAAAATAGAAACAGAAGGAACACTACCAAACTCATTCTATGAAGCCACAGTCACCTTAATACCTAAACCACACAAAGACCCAACAAAAAAAGAGAACTTTAGGCCTATCTCCCTTATGAACATTGACGCAAAAATACTCAATAAAATACTTGCAAACCGAATCCAAGAACACATCAAAGATATCATCCACCATGACCAAGTAGGCTTCATCCCAGGCATGCAAGGGTGGTTCAACATACGGAAATCCATCAATGTAATCCACTACATAAACAAACTGAAGGAGAAAAACCACATGATCATCTCCTTAGACGCCGAAAAAGCATTTGACAAAGTCCAACACCCATTCATGTTTAAAGTCTTGGAGAGATCAGGGATACAAGGCACATACCTAAACATAGTAAAGGCAATATATAGCAAGCCTATAGCTAACATCAAACTCAATGGAGAGAAACTTAAATCAATCCCACTGAAATCAGGGACAAGACAAGGCTGTCCATTGTCCCCATATCTCTTCAACATAGTACTTGAAGTCCTAGCCAGAGCAATAAGACAACTAAAGGAGATCAAGGGGATACAAATCGGAAAGGAAGAGGTCAAAGTGTCATTATTTGCAGATGATATGATAGTATACATCAGCGACCCCAAAAATTCAACCAGAGAACTCCTTCAGCTGATAAACACCTTCAGCAAAGTGGCAGGATACAAAATCAACTCAAAAAAATCAGAAGCCCTCCTATATACCAAAGACAAAAAGGCTGAGAAAGAAATTAGGGAAACAACACCCTTCACAATAGCCACTAATAACATAAAGTACCTTGGTGTGACCCTAACCAAGCAAGTGAGAGACCTGTTTGAGAAAAACTTCAAGTCTCTGAAGAAAGAAATCGAAGAAGATATCAGAAGATGGAAAGATCTCCCATGCTCATGGATTGGTAGGATTAACATTGTGAAAATGGCCATACTGCCAAAAGCAATCTACAGATTCAATGCAATTCCCATCAAAATACCAACTCAATTCATTACAGACCTTGAAAAAAAGATTCTCAGCTTCATATGGAGAAACAAAAAACCCAGAATCTCCAAAACGATCCTGTACAACAACAGATCATCTGGAGGTATCTCCATTCCTGATCTCAAGCTGTACTACAGGGCAACAGTAATAAAAACTGCATGGTACTGGCATAGAAACAGAAAGGAGGATCAATGGAACCGCATAGAAGACCCATAAATAAATCCACACACCTATGAATACTCGATATTCGACAAAGAAGCCAATTCCATTCAATGGAAAAAAGACAGCATCTTCAACAAATGGTGCTGGACCAACTGGATGTCTACATGCAGAAAAATGAAAATAGACCCATATTTATCACCCTGCACAAAACTAAAGTCAAAGTGGATCAAGGACCTCAATATAAAACCAGATACCCTAAATCAATTGGGAAAAAAAGTGGGGAACAGCCTAGAACTCATTGGCACAGGAGACAACTTCCTGAACAGAACACCAACAGCACAGGCTCTAAGAGCAACAATCAATAAATGGGACCTCATGAAACTGAAAAGTTTCTGTAAAGCAAAGGATACCGTCATCAAAACAAAACGACTGCCTACAGATTGGGAAAGAATCTTCACTAACCCTTTATCTGACAGAGGACTAATATCCAGTATATACAAAGAACTAAAGAAGCTGAAAAGCAGCAATCCAAGTAATCCAATTAAAAAATGGGGAACAGAGCTAAACAGAGAATTCTCTGTAGAGGAATATCGAATGGCAGAAAAACACTTAAAGAAATGCTCATCCTCATTAGCCATCAGGGAAATGCAAATCAAAACGACCCTGAGATATCACCTTACACCCATCAGAATGGCCAAGATGAAAAACTCAAGCAATAACACATGCTGGAGAGGTTGTGGAGAAAGGGGAACCCTGCTCCACTGCTGATGGGAATGTAAACTGGTACAACCACTCTGGAAAGCTATCTGGCGCTTTCTAAGACAAATAGGAATAGTGCTTCCTCCAGACCCAGCTATACCACTGCTAGGTATATACCCAAAGTTTGTTCAAGTACACAAAAAGGACACTTGCTCAACCATGTTTATAGCAGCTCTATTTGTAATAGCCAGAACCTGGAAACAACCCAGATGTCCATCAACGGTGGAATGGGTACAGAAATTGTGGTATTTTTATACAATGGAATACTACTCAGCAATCAAAAAGGAGGAAATCATGAAATTTGCAGGCAAATGGTGGGATCTAGAAAAGATCATTCTGAGTGAAATATCCCAGAAGGAGAAAGACAAACATGGGATATACTCACTTATATAAACCTATAAGATATGATAAACATAATGAAATCTATATACCTTAAAAAGAATCAATTGAGTGGACATGGGGCAAGATGATCAATCCTCGTTTAGAAAGACAGATGGGATGTGCATTGAACGTATGACAGGAGTCTACTGAGCGCATCTGAAAGACTCTAACTAGCAGTGTTTTCAAAGCAAAGACTCATGACCAAACCTTTGGCAGAGTACAGGGAATCATAAGAAAGAAGGGGAGTTAGTCTGATGGGGAAAGGATAGGAGCTCCACCAGGACCAAATATATCTGGGCACAGGGTCTTTTCTGAGACTGACATTCAACCAAGGACCATGTATGGATATAACCTAGAACCTCCACTCAGATGTAGCCTGTGGTAGCTCAGTAACCAATTGGTTTCCCAAAGTGAGGGGAACAGGGACTATTTCTAACAGGAACTCGATGACTGGCTCTTTGGTCTCCCCACCCCCGAAGGGAGGAGCAGTTCTGTTAGGCCACAGAGGAGGGCTTTGCAGCCAGTCCTGAAGATACCTGATAAAACAGGATCAGATGAATGGGGAGGAGGTCCCCCCCATCAGTGGACTTGGAAAGGGGCACGGTGGAGATGAGGGAGGGAGGGAGGGAGGGAATGGGAGGGAATGAGGGATCGGGACACGGCTGGGATACAGAGTTAATAAAATGTAACTGATAAAAATAAAATAAGAGAAAAAAAAAAAGAAAAAAAAATAAACACATAAGAAAAACTGTGATCAAGGGGATGAAGTATAGAGCACTTCAGGACTAATGTCTTCTCCTTGGGGGTGGTCCCAGAATGTGGCAAGGATGAACTCATGTTTCTTTAAGGGAGTTTGCTCTGATACTCTGATCATGTTCCAATGAGTAGATGAAAAACACATACTTGAATTAATGTATTTTAATAATTTTTTTTATACTCTGACACATGGGAAGGGAACTGAACCTGGGAGCCTGGAAAACTAGTATATTATTTGAATCTTCCCATATAAACAATAAAAACAATAGATTAACAACTTTCATAAGGACTTTTAACATGGAGAACAGATTCCTCTCATGGGTACAGAGTTTGCCTTTGTAAGGCATGCTTTCCAGAATTTCATATATAGCCATGAACACGTGCTTACCCAGCTACCTCAGGCTTCACCAGCTCAGGTGAAACCTCTGAACAAGCAGTCATGGCACTTAATACTACATTTAGAGGGTTTGTCTGGAAGACCACAACAAGAAACAGAGTTGCTTTTGTGTTCTAGGCATATTAACAGGGACCCTTTTCTTTGTCCTGAAAGAACAGTTTGAATTGTAAACCTCAAGACAAACATGGTTCCTCACTGACCACTGAATAGGACATAGCTGCTGATCCAGCCAGGTCAGCCAAGGCAACCATGCTCATAAAGGTTTGGCGAAAATAGTGTGGAACATCACAAGCTGTCAAAGAGTTTATTGCCCCTTAATTCTCCATTTGTATACACTGATCTTTCTCTGTTTCAGCTAAGAATTCCCAGGAATTTTCTGGCTTGCTTCTCTTTTCCCTGCTCTTAAAGACTCAATACCCTAGTCAGAGAATCCTAGACCCTGCCAGCTTATTATGTCAATAAGAATATGAGGTACATTTAGTGAGTATGTGAGTAACTGCTCAGTTCAATGTCACAACCAAGGATATTTCAGATCCAAGACCAAAGTTGGAGACCACCTTGTCATTTTGTGCATTTCCCTTAAACCCACCTCACTTTGAAGCTTCCCTACTTAGGAAGTTTTTCAATTAAATAAACATGAAAGTATTATATTCCTACCTGATATTGTCACAGAGAAAAACAGGAGTGTGTTTGACATACCAACAGTATCATGGAAACCCAATGATATGATGTTATAATACTTTTATGACATCTCAATTATATTATGATATCACAATTTTTTTGACATCACAATTTCTTCATAACATGTCAATGGTGTTCTGTCATCTTAATGGTATTATTTCATAATGTTAATATGATATCACAATGTTATGATGACATCAAAATGCTATTATGACATGATTAGTGTATGTATCACACTAAAATTTTGATATCACGATATTATGACATCACAAAGATATTATGACATCATAATTTTTTATTACCTCACAATGCTATTATGACCTCAAGAGGGTATTATGCCCTATTCTGTTATTACATCTGTCATGACATTACAATGCAATGACATCAAAATTATATTATAATATCACAATGGTATTATGACATCCCAATGCTACGCATCAAAATGCAATGATGATATCACAACTGTATTGACTTCACAATGCTATTATAATATAAAAAGGCTATTATAACATCACAATGATATGACATGTCAATGTTATCAAGAAAACAATGATATGATATCCCAATGTTATCAGTATGTCACAATTCTATTATGACTTCACAATGCTTCGCAATGCATGAGGACATCACAATGATATGATGATATTACAAAGCTATTATGACATCACAATTTTATTATGAAATCACAATGCTATTATGATTGCAGTTTGACATCACAATGGAACTTTGACATCACAATAGCTATCATGACATCATATTGTTCATATGACATCTCAATGCTATTATGACATCACAATGATATAATGACATCACAGTGGTATGACATACAAAGGTATTATTATTTTACAATATTATGATTTCACAATGCTTATATGAGCTCACAATCTTTAAATGATATGACAAAGGTATGATGCTATTATGACATCACAATGGTATTATGAATTCACAATAGTATTATAAAATCACAATGGTATTATGACATCACAGAGGTATATGTAATCATAATGCTATGATGACAACAGTATTATGACATAAGAATGGTATTTTGATTTCACACTGATATTATGATGTCACAACTCGATTATGACTTCATAATGGTATGACATCACAATGGTATTAGGACATCACAATGGTATCACACATCACAATGGCATTACGACATCTCCATTATATTTCGACATTACAATGATATGACATCCCAAATATACAATGTCATAACAGTGGTATTATGACATCACAATGCTATTATGACATCACAATACTATTATGCCTTAACAATGATTTGACATCACAATGGTATCATGACATCACAATGCTATGATGATATCATAGAGGTATCACATCCCTATGGTATTACATGATTTCACAATGATGTAATAACATTTCAGTGTTATTATGACTTCACAATGCTATTTTGTGACATTACAATGCTTTTATGACATCACACAGTTATTATGATTATGACATCACAATGTCATTATGACTTCACAATGGTATTATGATATCACATTGCTATTATGACATAATGATGCTATTTTAACATCACAATGGTATGACATCTCTGTTGTGTCAATTAATATTTACATTTGATATATTTTCTGGTAAAGCTCCTATTAATCCTATAGAGCTGTATAACCAAATCACCACACAGATTTTGGTTATATTTAGTTAACCTAGAACACAATGCTGGTGAATAGTTACTCCTGCTTAAACTTCTAATCATTCATATTTCCTTAACATTTAGATTTTACCCGTTTTACTTTCTTTTTTGTGAAATCTTAGGTCTGGTTCATTCTCCACATAGTTCCTAGTTCCCCCCGCCCCAACCAGCTCAGCTCTCCTAGCTCTCTGTCCTCACCTTTTTTCCTCCCTCTCATTTCCTGCACTCTGGCTCTTCCCCTTTCCTGTCCTCTGCCTCCTCTCCTTGATCATTATTGTGGCTACTTGCTTTCTTTTGACCTGTTTACACAAAGTTGAGACAGGATGCATAGAATAAGTATCACAATGCAATATCTGCATTGAAACCTGAGATTGGGGGTGGGATAAATCAGCATTTGAATGAACAAGGGTAAGGTTATTCAAAAGAACATTATACCAACATTTTCCCCTTTAAGTCCAATAAAAGGCTCCTTTTACTTCAATACAATAATGATTATGAAATTATGAAAATTAATAAGTAAAATCTTGTGGAATTTCTAGTCCATGTGTATTTAGCAACTTAGGAGAAAGTATCCAATTATCCTCTCTATCTTGACAAGTTTAGAGTTCTTTTTAACTTTTATCCTCATTGGTATTACCCATATGAAAGCCTTTGTTAACTTCCAAACAACTTAAGCTTTTTTGTGACACTATAACTATTTGGTCTTTAATTCCATCAGAGACTTGAGAAGGAATAAAATTAGTTTCTAGAGTAAATAGGAAGTGCATGTTAGCAGCTTCCAAAAAAAAATGACAGAAACAATTTTTAGTCTCAACAGTCACTCAGTAACATTGGAGCATCATCTTCAGCCCTCTGGCTCAGAATATGTAACAGACATATAAGTGAAGGAGGAACTATTTAGGACTTACTTACTGTGTCTTGGAGGAGTACAGCAAAGGTATGACATCACAGGACTATTATTACATCACAATTGTATGGCATGTTAATGTTCTTATGACATGATTTTGGTATGACAGAAAAATGGAATTTTGACATCACATTGCTAAAACAATATCACAATACTATTACAGTTCCTTCTTCAACAACTTCAATGCATGCAAGTGAAGTTTCATGAATTTAAATTAATGATTCCTAACAATTCCATTGGATATGGAGATAAGTCAATGACTTGTAAGTAAAATTGTGTGTTTTTTTCCAACCTAAGATAGAGGCTCACATCCTAGACCTAGATGACGAGAAAGGAAAAATGAACATTTTTCCAACTTAAGACAGGCTCTCCATAAAACAAAGAAAGGAGAACTGAAGGAATCTGGTAGTTGGAATTCTGCCTCCTGGCCAGGGCTGATGCAGGTCTTATCTAAGTTCCATGTCTCATAGAATGTCCTTAGAAGTCTCTGCAAGGAGGGTGTTCTGAGCCTGAGAAGTAAATAGCAAGGGTCCTAAAACCTTGGGAACCAGAGAGTAAACTTTGTGTAACCTTGAGTCAATTCCTGGATGCCTTGCCAGGTGGTATAGAGGTGTTCCTACTGTGAAATTTTTTTTTCTTCTACACTTTGCTTTTTGAGGGTGTTTTGCATGTTCAGTAAACTGAGACTTGAACAGGAATCTGTCTTGTCTCCATTCTTTGCATCTCTGTACTCCCATTTACACTCCCTCTTTCAGGTGGACCCTCTTCTACTAGCCCACAGGACTATCAGGTTACATGTTCTTTTCTCTGATCTTAAGGACTCAATACTCCAGGGAACCCTAGACCCTGCCAGCCTATTACATGACTAAGAATCTAAAGGTACATTTAGTCAGTATGCCAGTAACTGCTCAGTTCAAAGTCACAACCTAGGAAATTTTAGATCCAAGAGGACAGTAGGAGATCAACTTGTCATTTGGTACATTACCCTTAATCCCACATCACTTTGAAGCTTTCCTATTTAGTAGGCTGTCCAATTAAAATATGTGGCTTTCTGCCCTCAACTAATAGATCCATGCTATATTCTTGGATCCACACAGATACTTCCTTTGACATCAAGTGGGATTGCACACACAGACCCACGTCAGATATTATGCAGAGAGAGACCTTAAAACACCCAACACTAAATGGGATTTTCCTATGAAATCCTACCTTCCCTCAGTTCTCTGTGAAGCCTGCAGGAGAGGATGCAGGAAGAGTGTCATAAGTAGAGGGAATTTAGGATACAAGGAGAACAATGCCCTGAAAGTCATGCCACAGAGGAAGAAGATGCATCCAACGTTAAAGAGAACTGATTAACTAGGGTCAGACAGAAAGGTGAGGAGGACCTACTCTGTCAGGGAACAAGAAAAATGGCATTGGGATAGAAGAAGTAGGGTGGGTGGGACTGGAAGGAGAAGAAGAAGGAGGCAGCAGTGGGGATAAAAACTGAAAAAAAACCATAATAAATAAGTATATAAGAAAATCTGTGATCAAGATGTTGAAGTAAAGAGCTCCTCAGGATAGATGGCTTCTCTTGGGGGTGGTTCTAGAGTGTGACAATGATGAACTCAGTTTTCTTTAAGTGACATAGCAATGAGACTCTGATCACATTTCAATGAGTATATTAACATCACAACATCAATGCATTATATAGAAAAATATTTTAGTATGACACATAGGTAGAAATTTGAACCTGGGAGCAATGGAAAAGGAGTGTAATATATGTAATTTGAAATTTGCACATAATCAATAAAAATAATATGTTGACAATTCTTACAATGACTTTTAACGTGGAAAAAAGATTCCATTAAAGGAGAGGAGAGTTTGACTTTGTAAGACATGCTTTCCAGGAACTCAGTATGTAGCAGAAAATCTAGCCTTGAACTAGTGTTTTCCCAGCTACCTGTGACCCAATGAGCTCAGGTGGCACTTCTGAACAAGTAGTTCTGGCACTAACACTGTTTAGAGGGTTTGTCTGGAGGACCACATCAGGTAACACAGCTCCTCTAGTATCCTAGGCATATAACACTGACCCATTTCTCCTTCATGATGGTCCAGTTTTAACTGTAAAACCCAGGACCAGGAATCTTTCTAACTGTTCACTTAGTATGATACAGCTGTCCATCCAGCCAAGTCAGCCAAGGTAAGCCTGCTCAAAGAGGGTTGGCAACCCTAGTCCTGTCTAATCCTTTATTGCCCCTCAGTTCTCCTTTTAAACTCACAGAATATTCTCTGTTTCAGCCAAACCAGTCCCATAGAACCCTAGAACATGGCATCCTATTAAATCAATAAGAATGTGAAGGTACATTTAGAGAGTATGTCAGTAAATGCTCAGTTCAAAGTCACAACCTAGGAGATATCAAATCCAAGAACACATTAGTGGACCACCTTGTCATTCAGTACAATTCCCTTATCCCATGTTACTTTGAAGCTTCCCTAATTAGGAAGTTGTTCAATTCAATAAACATTAAAGTTTCATTTCCTACCTGATATAGTCACAGAGGTAAACAGGAATAATAGTGTGGGATCTGGATAAAGGGATGACATAAAGGCTCGTTGTGTTTCACAAGAAAAAGTCACATGTCCACATCATCAGAGATACTGTGCAATGAGGAAAGTTTGTTTACTCATCTCCATAGAAACCTCAAGAGTCTCTCAATTGTTGATTGGCTTAGAGGGAGAATGATGTAATGAAACAGTTGGAAGCCAGTAAGATTTTCAGGAGCCAGATATTAAAAGGGCAAAGTGGACAGCCTGCTTGAGAGAAAGGTTGAGCAGCCCTACATGCCTCAATCTGGGCACCTGAAAGCACAACCCAAGACTCTTAGTTCCGGAAAAGTGTCACATATTTATTTTAAGTGATCATTAATAAAGTCACCTGTCCTTGACATGTGACTTTCATATTGTCAAGATTCCATTATTATTTGTTAAATGCATAGATATATCCTCAGTCAGTGAATTACTGGGAAAATGTTCCCATAGCAAGACAACTCTTTGAACAAAAAGCATTTAATTGGGACCTTGCTTATATTTTTACAGAGACCTTGCTTATATTTTTTCCCGAATGTCACGTCTGCATGCAGTCATCTTTTTGTAGTCCTTTAGCAGAACTGATATCTTTTCATTCTGAATCATAATCAGCAATGAAGATAGAAACTGACAGAGACAGAAAGAGAAAGATCTAGAGAGACAGATTAAGAAACAGAAGGACCGACAAACAGAGTCAAAGATATAAAGTGACAGAGTCTGAGAGACTGAGACTCTGTTCTGTCTGGTCAATTTCATGGCATATCAAACTCGAAGCACACACTCCTATAATATAACTCCAATAGGAATTATATTATCTAACAAGGCCATACCTCCTAAAACTTCCCAGATATTTCCTCAAGTGAGACTCAAAATGTAAGCAGATGAGCTTCACATGGACATTGCAATTCAAATCATCAGGAAGTGGAAGAAGATGGAGGGACTTCTAAGCTAAACGATCATAGTTATCCTGATAGTTTGTCATTCAATACAATGATTAAAGTTCCAGCAACTTCCAAGGACTAAAGAACAGGAGTAACAATCTTCTTTGGGGATAAAGTGGAATATTTACACAGCAGAGTATTCTTGAACTAAGAAAATGACAAGATATTTCCAGGAAAATGGATGGAACCAGGAAAAATCATGATGGGTGAAGTAAATAAAATGCAGAAAGACAAATATGGTATATTCACTTATTTTGAGGTCTCCTAATATGGGCAGATAAAGTTCCAATAGGCCATCTATTTTGACCAAAACTGTCTTCACTAGGATGATTGAGTGGCAGTTAATTGTGTTCGTGCCAGGGCATCCTACAGAAATTTTAAAGCAACCCAGACTGTTGTTATTTTAATATGTTGCTCTCTGCCCTTAACTGATAGATCAGGGACATGTTCTTAGATCCACAGAGATGCTTCCTTGTGAATCAAATAGGATTGCATACAGAGACCCACATTCCCATAGTATGCAGAGAGAGACTTTAAAACACCCAGCCCTAAATGGGAATTTCTTATTTAAATTCTCCCTCTTCTCAGAGCTCTTGGAAACATTCAGGATAGGATATAGGAAGAGTATCATAAGTAGAGGAAATTGAGTACAGAAGGGGAGCAATGCCCTCAGAATCAGGGAACAGAAAAAAATAATGCAGCCATTCTTGATGAGACGTGATAAGCCAGGGACAGATAGAAGGGGAAATAGGCCCTCCCCTAACAGAGAACTAGAGAAAGTGCAAAGGAGTAGAAGAAAGAGGGTGGCTAGAACTGTAAGGAGAAGTGGGAGGGAGTAGCAGAGAGGATATAATGTGAACAAAATGTAATAAATAAATACAGAAGAAAAAATGTGATCAAGGGCATAAATTATACAGCTCAGCAGTACTGATGGCTTCTTCTTGGGCATGGTACTAGGGTGTGACAAGAATGAATTCAGTTTTCTTTAAAAAAGTTGCCACTGAGATTCTGATCATGTTCTGATGAGTATATGAACAACACATACTTGATCTGATGTATTTTTAAAGAAAAATAAATTTACTGTGACAGATAGGTAGGAATTTGAACATGGGAACAATGGAAAAGGAGTGTATTATATATTATTTGAAATTCCCAGATAATAAATAAAAATAATATGATGACAACTTTTATAATGACTTTTAACATGGAGAAAAGATTCTGCTAAGGGAGGGCAAAGTTTGACTTTGTAAGGCATGCTTTCTAGGAACTGGCACTAGTGGTTATCCAGCTACCTCAGACCACAGGACCTCATGTGGCACCTTTGAACAAGTAGTCCTGTCGCTATCACTACATTTAAAAGGTTTGTCTGGAGGACCATCGCAGGAAACACAGCTGCTCTTGTATCCTAGGCATATAACACTGACCCATATCACTGTCCTGAATGCCCAGTTTTAAATGTAAATACCAGGAAGATGATGGTTCCTTACTGACCACTGAGAAGGACATAGCTGCCAATCCAGGCAGGTCAGCCAAGTCAACCCTGCTCATAGAGGGTTGGCAACACTAGTGTGGAACAGAACCAGCAGCGAATAGTTTATTTCCCCTCATTTCTTCATTTACACTCACAGATTTTCTGTTTCACCCAAACCAGTCCCAGGAATTGTCTGGTTTATGAAAGAGTCTGGTAATTGTAATTCTGCCTCATGGCCTTGTCAGATGTAGGTCTTATCTAAGATCCATGTCTAAGAGACTATGCTTAGTGGTCTCTGCAAGTGGGGTGTTCTGACCCTGAGAAGTAAATTGCAAGCTCCCTGCAACCATGAGAACCAGAGAGCAAACTTTGTGTAACCTTGAGTGAATTCTGGATGCTTTGCCAGGTGGCACAGATGTGTTGCTACTGTGCATTTTTTTCTTGTACCCTTTGCTCTATAAGTGTTGTTTGCACATTCAGTAAACTGAAACTTGATCAGATATATGTCTTGTCTCCATTCTTCATATCTGTCCTCAGGAATGGACAGGTGGCACCTTCACAAGGGACCTTGAAAACGAGGGGCAACTTGAGAAACACTGGTTTTTGGATCTCCAGATGCCTAAGAAAAAGGTGATTCTTGAAGACTGCCCATCACAGGGAGGAAGACAATGTAGGCAGGCAGGCAAATCATGAGGCAGAGAAATAGCAGGGAGATGTTAATGAGGACTTTAAAGTCAATGCCAATAAAAGGGAGTAATTGGGAGAAACACCCTTATTCCCTGTAGTTTGTAAATGAAGTTTGTTATTGATCCTAGTTGAAGGTGCCATCAATCTGGAAACTTGGGAAAAGGATACTCATAAGCTAAAGAGATGCTTGGGGAAAGTAGAGCACTGAAACAGGCAGAAAAAAATATGTACTTCTAAGGTTATTTCAAATTTTCATAAAGGAGATCAAACAGATTTGTGTAATTTGAGAGCAGAAAAAAATTTAGGAACTAGATAGTGAGAATGAAACAGAGTCAGAGGAAGAAACTGCCAAGTCTTATAATTCAGACTGACCTCCCACATCCTCTGACCCTGTGACATTCAGTGCAACCTGTGCAGGAGATATGGTACCACTGCAGGAGGATATTACTGCTCTCTGAGAGAAAGTGCAATTAGAAAAGGAACAAGTATAGTTATTAAGGGAATTAGAGAAATTGAAATTACATAATATAATAATGACAACAATAATAGTAATAAATAATAATATTGGATTGTTTGCACTGTTAAATTTTAAAGACTGGTTTTGAATTTAAAATTATAAATGGGCTTCATGAATTTTACTCCTAAAGATGATGTTTTGTTTTAATATTACAAAAACAATTTAAAAAAATATTTAAATGTTTAAGAAGCAGGTACCACATAAGAAGGAAAGAGAGAGGAGGGACAAGATGGTGGCGCCGGGAGGACTCTCATTCTGAGCAGCAGCAGCAGGATCAGCACAGTGACCAGTAATCAGAACTCACGGCCATAAAACATAGTCATTGTGTTTCCCAGGTGAGAGAATATCCCATGGTGGGGGATTCAATCAGCTTTTAACTCACCCAGCTAAACCGCAGAAGAGATCCCGGTTCCTCCAGATTCTTGGCTGCTGGCCACCAGCCCCAGCCCCAGCCCAGAGCCACAAGCCAGTGTCTCTGGTCACTGTCCCAGACTGAACCATGCGCACCACACTATCAGAGACTGGAATTTTCAGTCAAGAGATAACCACAGGGTACAGGAAACGACTGGGACCGGCCTTAGGTCACCCAGACAACCCCTAGAAAAGACTCGGGGTCCATGGGCACCCCAGGAGCCAGCCCAGAGCCAGAGCCGGGGACCCAGGTTCTGACACTGAGCCCTGCCTGCCTTCGTGCCTGACTCACGTCCTGAGATAGAACTGTGGGCACCAGGGCACCAGCGAATGAGTTTCACTGTCCAGTGCAAACACACAGGGAGGGAAATGGCTGGTCTGATCTCAGAGCACTCAGCCGAAACCCCCAACCTGTAAAGGTCCCCGGAAAATTAACCAGCTAGGGAGGCACCCAGGTTCCCAAAGGCCACAAAGGCAGACACAGGCAGTTTCTGCTCACCAGACAGTTGGAAGAGACTGAGCCACCATCACACAGCTCTGCTCCAGGCACAGGCAGTTTCTGCGGCCAGCCAGCTGGCGGACATTGAGCAGTGTGCACCAGGGCAAAAAAAGACACTGGGAGTCCGTGTCTCCAGAGAATACACAGGGAAGGAAGAAAACTATACTGACTTAAATCACGCAATCCTTCCCTAGAAAAAGTCTAGCAGACCAGTGGGGCCGAGGCGCAATCACTCAGCTGTGCTCCAGAAACAGGCACAAACAGTTGAGGCGTGCCTGATGTCCAACTGGGTCACAGCAGCTGATCATTAAATTTACAACAAGAAACCCAGAAACAGGGCAGCTGCCCTCAGGACTTCCCTGGGTGAGAGGAGAACCCTCTCGAGTAACAAAGACCACAGATACCACTCAGGTCTATATCCCTGAGGTGAGCAACTCCTAAAAAACACCAGCCATCCAGGGACTATACCCAAAAAGCTGAGAAGACATCCTTCAGGAAAAACCAGCTTTCTGCAAAGGGGATTCTCTCCACCACAGGATCCCCAGGAACCACCAGAAAATAACACCAAACACCTAAGATAGCACAATGGGTAGAGGTCAGCCTAAAAGCTCAAGCAACAAAAAACAGAGCAATATGGCATCTCCAGAACTCAGTTACCCAGGGGCAAGTAGCCCTGGACACCCCACCATAACTGAAATCTGAGAAGATGACCTAACATGTATGCTCATGAAGATGATAACAGAGGAAACAAATAAGATTCGTAAAGACATAGAGGAAGATAAACTCAAACAAAATATTGCCATCCGTAAAGAAATAGAGGAAGCTGCAGCCAAACAGTTTATGGCCTTTAGAAAGGAAATGCTTAAAACACTGAATGAGGAGGGGCGGAGCCAAGATGGCGACTAGCACACACAGTTTCTGATCGGTGGGATACCTGATCTTCTGAGTTGGAGAATGGAAGGACCCCCAACCCAGGAAAACCACAGCGAGGCTTTCTGAATACCAGGGAACATCGCAGGAGGTGAAAACTTTGGCCTCCGGTCACCCGGAGACTTGCTTGGGGAAGGAGAGAAACGATCCTTTGTTCTTGTGGAACTCCCTTCCCCCAGACCTCCTTCCTCCTCAGCACAGTGGCACAGCGGACTCATCTTTCTCAGCGCAGACCTAACTGCCTGGGGTATACAGCTGCTGAGACAGAGCCCCAAGCACTTTAGCGGCAGACAAAAGCCAGCAGTACATGCCCCAGAGTCCCAGATTCGCGCAGAGGCTGCACCATCCTCCCAGGGTGCGAATCTGCTAGACACCATACTAGCTCCGCAGGATCGCCATCACTGAAGGTACGGCCCACCCAATCTCACAGTGACAGAGAATATGCGATATACTCACCAAAACCAGGCAGAACGTCATACAACCTGGACACACCAGGCACTGGGCCTCCAAAGCTTGGAGAGCACAACGAAGAGATCCCAGGACTTCCCAGAAAGCATTAGGACTAGCAACCCAGTCCCAGCGGGACGTGGCAGCAAAGCAGCACTGAACTGGTGGGGCACCACAGCCCTCCAGTTTAAGACTAACCAGGGCCAAACCAGAGAACAGAGAGCCTGGTTACCCCATCCCTGCTGAAGTGACCACCCTAGAATCTCCAGCTGCAGCAAGACCTCAGAACCTGGCAGTGACAGCAGCACAGAACTGGTGGAACACATCAAAGAAGCAGGGCCAAACCAGAGAGCAGAGAGCCCCGGATACCCAGATCTCTGCCAAGAGACCTGCATGTAAGTGAGTGCACACTTGAGAATCTGCAGTTCCCCAGATCCTGGGTCCTTCTAAATCAGAAGCCAGGCATCAAACACCCCTCCCATCCACATACCCACTTTGGGAAACAGAGGGGACTAGGGACATTGAAGTTCCTGCCCTGTGGGCCTGATTGAGGAGTTAAGACAGTTAATGCCAGAAATTGCGCTGCGATCATCATTAGCGCCTGTGACATATACAGTGCAGAGCCCCTCCCACACACTCAAGGGTTCAACATTAGCCATCACTCTGTCCCTCGAGAAACTTATCCACGCACACTTACACACACAGACACACACACGCGCGCGCGCACACACGCTTGCATTTGCCCCGTTTGCACCTGCGTACTTTCCTCCCACAGGTACAGCTAGTCCTCAGCACATGCTGAGAGTGCTCAGCTTCCTGAAGAACTCTCCAGACACCAGAGAGAGACAGCACCAGTCTGATCTGCAGAATCCAAAAACAAACAGGGAAGGTTTCAGATAAGCCAATGGCCAGAATTAGGCAAAAGAACACTTCCAACATAAATCAGGACATCATGACTTCACCAGCAAACCCCAAAATCGATGGATACACCAATTCAGCAGAAGCACAGAAAAATGATTTTAAAGCCATGCTTGCCCAATTATTTGAGGCTCATAAGGAGGAAATGAACAAGTCTTTCAAAGAGATGGCCAGTCAATTGGAGGCAAAGAAAGAAGAAATAGACAATATCCTTAAAGAAACACAGTCAAACATAGCCAAACAGATAGATACACAAGTAGAGGAAAAATTAGTGGCATATAAGAAGGAAAGGAAAAAAGAAATAGAGGCCATCGTAGAGAGACAGGAATCCAAATTCAAACACATGAAAGAAATGGTGCGAGGCATGAAAACAGAATTAGAATCAATAAAGAAAACACAAAATGAGAAAACCCTTGAGCTGGAGAACTTGGAGAAAAGATCAGGAACCACAAAAGTAAGCATCACCAACAGAATACAAGAGATGGAAGAGAGAATCTCTGGAGCTGAAGACACACTTGCAGAAATGGATACTTCTCTCAAAGAAAAAGTAAAATCAGAAAAGTTCCAATCACAAAATATGCAAGAAATCAAGGATGCTATGAAAAGACAAAATCTAAGAATAATAGGAATTCATGAAAAAGAAGACTCCAGACTCCAAGGTCCAGAAAATATTTTCAAGAAAATCATAGAAGAAAATTTTCCCAACTTAAAGAAAGAGATGTCCGTAAATATACAAAAGGCCTACAGAACTCCAAATAGACTAGACCAGAAAAGAAACACATCACGTCACATCATAGTCAAAACACTAAATCTACAGAACAAAGAAAAGATATTAAAAGCAGCAAGGGAAAAAGGCCAAGTAACATATGAAGGTAGACCTATTAGAATCACGCCGGACTTCTCATCAGAAACTATGAAAGCCAGAAGGGCCTGGGCAAGTATCATGGAGACTCTAAGAGATCACAAATGTCAACCCAGACTACTATACCCTGCAAAGCTTTCAATCAACATAAATGGAGAAAACAAAATATTCCATGACAAAACTAAATTTACACAATATCTACACAGCAAACCATCCCTACAGAAGATACTAGAAGGAAAACTCCAATCCAATGAAAACAAATTCACCCAAGAAAACAGGGCATACAGATAATGTCCCAACAAAAATGAAAAGAAAACAAGCAAAGAAACAGGGTTAGATCATCGACTCCATTACAAAAGGAACTAACATGCATTGGTCACTATTATCTATCAATATCAATGGACTCAACTCACCAATAAAAAGACACAGGCTAACAGAATGGTTAAGGAAACAGGATCCAACATTCTGTTGCATCCAAGAAACACACCTATGCAACAAAGACAAACACTACCTCAGAGTAAAGGGCTGGGAAACTGTTTTTCAAGCAAATGGTTCCAGAAAACAAGCTGGAGTAGCCATCCTAATATCTAATAAAATAGACTTTCAACCCAAGTTAATAAAAAAAACATAAGGAGGGCCACTATATTCTCATCAAAGGAAAAATCCACCAAGAGGACATCACAATCTTGAATGTCTATGCCCCAAATACAAGAGCACCGACATTTGTAAATGAAACATTATTAAAGCTTAAATCATACATTGATCCTAATACCTTAATAGTGGGAGACTTCAACACTCCACTCTCACCAAGGGACAGATCAACTAGACAGACACCAAATAGGGAAATAAGAGCACTCACAGAATCCCTAAATCAAATGGACCTAATAGACGTCTACAGATCATTTCACCCAAACTCAAAAGAGTACACCTTATTTTCAGCACCCCATGGAACCTTTTCCAAAATAGACCATATAGTGGGCCACAAAGCAAGCCTCAACAGATACAAAAGGATTGAAATAATCTCTTGTATACTATCTGACCACCATGGACTAAAGCTCGACCTCAACAACAACAGAAACAACAAAAAGCCAACATGCACATGGAAACTGAACAACTTACTACTCAATGACAGCTGGGTTAAGGAAGAAATAAAGAAAGAAATTAAAGACTTCCTAGAATTCAATGAAAAGGAAGGCACAACATACCCAAATTTATGGGACACATTGAAAGCAGTGCTCAGAGGAAAATTTATAGCACTAAGTGGCTGCAAGAAGAAATTCGTAACATCACATACAAACAACTTAATGGTCCAACTGAAAACCCTAGAAAAAAAAGAAGCAGATACACCCAAGAGGAGCAGACGGCTGGAAACAATCAAACTAAGGGCTGAAATCAATCAACTAGAAACAAATAAAACTATCCAAAGAATCAATGAAACAAAAAGCTGGTTCTTTGAGAAAATCAACAAGATAGACAAACCCTTAGCCAAACTAACTAAAAAGCAGAGAGAAACTATCCAGATCAGCAAAATCAGAAATGAAAATGGGGACATAACCACAGACATTGAGGAAACCCAAACAATTATTAGGTCATACCTCAAAAGCCTATATGCCACAAAATTTGAGAATCTAAATGAAATGGATAATTTTCCTGAAAGATTCCATCTACCAAAACTAAGTCAAGATCAGGTAGAAAGACTGAATAGCCCTATATCTCCCAAGGAAATCGAAGCAGTCATTAACAGTCTCCCCTCCAAAAAAAGCCCTGGACCAGATGGCCTCAGCGCAGAATTCTACAAGACCTTCAAAGAAGTGCTAACTCCAATTCTCCTCAAGCTATTCCACAAAAATAGAAACAGAAGGAACACTACCAAACTCATTCTATGAAGCCACAGTCACCTTAATACCTAAACCACACAAAGACCCAACAAAAAAAACAGAACTTCAGGCCTATCTCTCTTATGAACATTGATGCAAAAATACTCAATAAAATACTTGCAAACCGAATCCAAGAACACATCAAAGATGTCATCCACCATGACCAAGTAGGCTTCATCCCAGGTATGCAAGGGTGGTTCAACATACGGAAATCCATCAATGTAATCCACTACATAAACAAACTGAAGGAGAAAAACCACATGATCATCTCCTTAGATGCCGAAAAAGCATTTGACAAAGTCCAACACCCATTCATGTTTAAAGTCTTGGAGAGATCAGGGATACAGGGCACATACCTAAACATAGTAAAGGCAATATATAGCACGCCTATAGCTAACATCAAACTCAATGGAGAGAAACTTAAATCAATCCCACTGAAATCAGGGAAAAGACAAGGCTGTCCATTGTCCCCATATCTCTTCAACATAGTATTTGAATTCCTAGCCAGAGCAATAAGACAACTAAAGGAGATCAAGGGGATACAAATTGAAAAGGAAGAGGTCAAAGTATCACTATTTGCAGATGATATGATAGTATACCTGAGCGACCCCAAAAATTCAACCAGAGAATTCAAAAATTCAACCAGCTGATAAACACCTTCACCAAAGTGGCAGGATACAAAATCAACTCAAAAAAATCAGAAGCCCTCCTATATACCAAAGACAAAAAGGCTGAGAAAGAAATTAGGGAAAAAAACACCCTTCACAATAGCCACTAATAACATAAAGTACCTTGGTGTGACTCTAACCAAGCAAGTGAAAGACCTGTTTGAGAAAAACTTCAAGTCTCTGAAAAAAGAAATCAAAGAAGATATCAGAAGATGGAAAGATCTCCCGTGCTCATGGATTGGTAGGATTAACATTGTGAAAATGGCCATACTCCCAAAAGCAATCTACAGATTCAATGCAATTCCCATCAAAATACCAACTCAATTCTTTACAGACCTTGAAAAAAAGATTCTCAGCTTCATATGGAGAAACAAAAAACCAAGAATCTCCAAAACGATCCTGTACGACAACAGATCATCTGGAGGTATCTCCATTCCTGATCTCAAGCTGTACTACAGGGCAATAGTAATAAAAACTGCATGGTATTGGCATAGAAACAGAAAGGAGGATCAATGGAACCACATAGAAGACCCAGAAATAAATCCACACACCTATGAATACTCGATATTCGACAAAGAAGCCAATTCCATTCAATGGAAAAAAGATAGCACCTTCAAAAAATGGTGCTGGACCAACTGGATGTCTACATGCAGAAAAATGAAAATAGTTCCATATTTATCAACCTGCACAAAACTAAAGTCAATGTGGATCAAGGACCTCAACATAAAACCAGATACCCTAAATCAATTGGAAAAAAAGTGGGGAACAGCTTGGAACTCATTGGCACAGGAGACAACTTCCTGAACAGAACACCAACAGCACAGGCTCTAAGAGCAACAATCAATAAATGGGACCTCATGAAACTGAAAAGTTTCTGTAAAGCAAAGGATACCGTCATCAAAACAAAATGACTGCCTACAGATTGGGAAAGAATATTCACTGACCCTTTATCTGACAGAGGACTAATATCCAGTATATACAAAGAACTAAAGAAGCTGAAAAGCAGCAATCCAAGTAATCCAATTAAAAAATGGGGAACAGAGCTAAACAGAGAATTCTCGACAGAGGAATATCGAATGGCAGAAAAACACTTAAAGAAATGCTCATCCTCATTAGCCATCAGGGAAATGCAAATCAAAATGACCCTGAGATATCACCTTACACCCATCAGAATGTCCAAGATGAAAAACTCAAGCGATAACACATGCTGGAGAGGTTGTGGAGAAAGGGGAACCCTCCTCCACTGCTGGTGGGAATGTAAACTGGTACAACCACTCTGGAAAGCTATCTGGCGCTTTCTAAGACAAATAGGAATAGTGCTTCCTCCAGACCCAGCTATACCACTGCTAGGTATATACCCAAAGTTTGTTCAAGTACACAAAAAGGACACTTGCTCAACCATGTTTATAGCAGCTCTATTTTTAATAGCCAGAACCTGGAAACAACCCAGATGTCCATCAACGGTGGAATGGGTACAGAAATTGTGGTATTTTTATACAATGGAATACTACTAAGCAATCAAAAAGGAGGAAATCATGAAATTTGCAGGCAAATGGTGGGATCTAGAAAAGATCATTCTGAGTGAAATATCCCAGAAGGAGAAAGACAAACATGGGATATACTCACTTATATAGACCTATAAGATATGATAAACAGAGAATAATGAAATCTATACACCTCAAAAAGATAATCAATTGAGCGGACATGGGGTAAGATGATCAATCCTCATTTAGAAAGACAGATGGAATGTGCATTGAACGTATGACAGGAGTCTACTGAGCGCATCTGAAAGACTCTAACTAGCAGTGTTTTCAAAGCAAAGACTCATGACCAAACCTTTTTCAGAGTACAGGGAATCATAAGAAAGAAAGGGAGTTAGTCTGATGGGGAAAGGATAGGAGCTCTACAAGGACCAAATATATCTGGGCACAGGGTCTTTTCTGAGACTGACATTCAACCAAGGACCATGTATGGATATAATCTAGAACCTCCACTCAGATGTAGCCTCTGTGGTAGCTCAGTAACCAATTGGTTTCCCAAAGTGAGGGGAACAGGGACTATTTCTAACAGGAACTCAATGACTGGCTCTTTGGTCTCCCCACCCTTAAGGGAGGAGCAGTCCTGTTAGGCCACAGAGGAGGGCTTTGCAGCCAGTCCTGAAGATACCTGATAAAACAGGATCAGATGAATGGGGAGGAGGTCCCCCCTATCAGTGGACTTGGAAAGGGGCACGGTGGAGATGAGGGAGGGAGGGAGGGACTGGAAGGGAATGAGGGATCGGGACACGGCTGGGATACAGAGTTAATAAAATGTAACTGATAAAAAAAATAAAAAATAATAAAAGAAAGAAAATGACATCATTATATTTTCAGGCAAATAGATGGAACCAGGAAAAATCATCTTTGGTGAAGTAACTAAAATGCAGATAGACAAATATGGTATGTATTTATTTATTAGGAAGTCTCCTAATAGTGGGAGATAAAGTTCCAATAGGCCATGAGATTGTGATCAAACCAGTCTTTCACTAGCAGTTTTGGTGGCAGTGAATAGAATTGTGGAGCCAGGGCATGCTACAGAAATTGTCAAGCAATCCAGGTTCTTATTATTGAAATATATTTCTCTCTGTCCTCAACTGATAGATCAATGCCATGTTCTTGGATCCAGAGATGCTTCCTTGTACATTAAATAGGAATGCATACAGAAACCAACAGTCCGATATTATTCAGAGATAGATCTTAAAATAACCAGCTCTAAATAGGATTTCCCTATGAAATTTTCCATCCACTAAGAGATCTGGGAATCCTGCAGGAGAGGAGGCAGGAAGAGTATCATGAATAGAGGGAATTGAATACCCAAGCAGAACAATTCCCTGAGAATCAGGCCTTAGAGAAAGATGATGCAGCCAAGCTAGATGCTACTTGATAAGCTACAGTTAGATAGAAGGGGGAGGAACTACCCTATTGGGAACTAGAGAAAGGGTATAGACGTAGAAGAAGTAGGCTTGGTGGGCTGGAAGGAGCAGAATGAGGGGACAGCAGAGAGGATAAAGAGTGAGCAAATCATAATAAATAAATAGATAAGAAAAACTGTGATCAAGGTGATAAAGTATAGAGCTCTTCAGACTGATGAATTCTTTTTGAGGGTGGTGCCAGGGTGTGTAAAAAATACACTGTTTTTTTTTTTTTTGTTTTATTTTAAGGGACTTGGCACTGAGACTTTGATCATGTTCCAATGAATACATCAACAACTTATACTTCAGCTGATGTATTTTAAATAAAAGAAAAGAAAATATTAGTTTGACACATGGGTAAGTATTGGAACCTGGGAGCAATGGAAAGGTAATGTAATGTATGTTACAAGAAATTCCTACATAATCAATAAAAATAATATGTTGACAACTTTTACACTGACATTAAATTGAGAAAAGTTTCTGCTAAAGGAGGGCTGAGTTTGACTTTGTAAGGCATGCTTTCCAGGAACACATTATGTAGCAGAGGATACTAGCCATGAACTAGTAGTTACCTAGCTACTATGAGCTCAGACCCTATGAGCTCAGGTAGGACCTCTGAACAATCAGCCCTGGTGCTAACATTACATTTAGAGGGTAGTCTGGAGGACACAGATGCTCTTGTGTCATAGGCCTATAACACAGACACATTTCTCTGTCCTGAAGGCCCAATTTTAATTTTTAACCCCAGTACTAAGTGGTTTCCTCACTGATCACTGTTAGGACAGAGCTGCTGATTCACCCATGTCAACCAAGCCAACCCTGCTCACACAGGGTTGCCAAAGCTAGTGTGGAACAGCACTGCTGTTGAACAGTTTATTGCCCCTCAGTTCTGCTTTTACACTCACCTATCTTTCTCTGTTTCAGCCAAACTAGTCCCAGGAATTGTCTGGTTTCCTTCCCTTTTCCCTGTTCTTAAAGACTCAATAACCTAAGTAACCTTAAACCTGGTTACATTTAGTGAGTATACAAGTAACTGCTCAGTTCTAAGTCACAACCTGGGAAATTTCAGAATCAAGACTACAGTATGAGACCACCTTGTCATTCTGAACATTCCCCTTAATCCTAATAATTTTGAAGCTTCCCTACTTAAGAAGATGTCCAATTAAATAAACATAGATGTTTCGTTTCCTACCTGACACTGTTACAGAGGTAAACAGGAGTAAAGGAATGGGATCTGGTAAAAATTTGATATAAAGGCTGGCTGGGTTTCACAAGAAAAATCACATGTTCACAGGATCAGAAATACGGGTCAGTGAAGAAAGTTTGTTTACTGCTCTCCTTAGAAACCTCAAGATTCTCTCAGGTGCTGATCAGATGATCGGGAGAATGATGTCATGAAACAGGTGAAATCCAGTAACAGTTTCAGGAGCTGGTTATTAAAAGGACCAAGTGGACAGCCTGCATGAGAGAAAGTCTGAGAAGCCCTACATGCCTCAATCTCGGCATGTAAAAGCACAACCCAGAGATATCAGTTCCTGTACCCATGTCTCTTAGTTCAAGAAAAGTGTTACTTATTTCTTTCCTGTGGTCATAAATAAACTCACATGTCTTTGACATGTGACTTTCATATTATCACAGATTCCATTATTAATTTTTAAATGCATAGATATGTCCTCAGTCAGTGAATTACTGTGAAAATTCTCCTAGAGCAAGGCAATTCTCTGAACAAAAAGCACTTAATTGGGATCTTGTTTATATTTTTACAGAGACTTTACATGATGTCACATCAGTAAGAAGTAATATTTTTGTAGTCCTTTGGCAGAACTGAGAGCATTTCATACTGAACCACATATGGCAGGCAAAGACAGGGAAACTGAGAGAGAGAGAGAAAGCTATAGAGACAGATACAGAAATAGAGAAACTGAGACAGAGAAACAAAGGTATAATATGACAAAGACTGAGAGACAGACACTACATTCTGTCTATTCACTTTTATTGGCATATAAACATCAAAGCACACCCTCCTATAATATAAATCCTATTTGCATTATATTAACTAACAAGGCCATACATGCTAACCCTTTCCAGATATTTTCGCATTGTTGACTCAACATGCATTCAATGGGACATTGCAATTTAAATCACCAGGAAGTGGAAGAAGATGAAGGGACTTCTAGGCTAAAAGAACATAGTTATCTTTATAGTTTGTCATTCAATACAATGGTTAAAGTCCCAGCAACCTCCAAGTAATAAGGAACAGTACTGATAATCTCCGTCGGAGAAAATGTGGAATATTTGCATAATGGAGTTTTATTCAGCTAAGAAAATGATACCATGATATTTTCAGGCAAATAGATGGAACCAAGAAAAATCATCCTGGTGAAGTAACTTAAATGCAGAAATACAAATCTTGCATGTTTTCACTTATTAAAAGTGGGGGATAAAGTTCCAATAGGCCATGTAATTGTGACCAAACCAGTCTTCACTAGGGGGATTGGGTGGCAGTTAATAAGTTGTTGGGCCAGGGCATCCTATGGATACTTTCAAGCAACCCAGGCTCTTTTTATTAAAATATTTTGTTCTCTGTACTCAACTGATAGATCAGTGTCATGTTCTTGGATCCATAAAGATGCTTCCTTCTGAATCAAATCAATTTGCATACAGAGACCCACAGTCTGATAGTATAGAAAGAGAGACCTTAAAACACCCAGCTCAAAAATAGGCTTTCTCTATGAAATATTCCCTCCCCTCAGAGCTCTGGGAAGCCTTTATGAGAGTAGTCATGAAGAGTGTCATAAGTAGAGGGAATTGAGAACAATGCCCTGAGAATCAGGCTGCAGAGGAACATGATGGAGCCAGCCTTGTTGAGAGTAGGCATGAAGAGTGTCATAAGTAGAGGGAATTGAGAACAATGCCCTGAGAATCAGGCTGCAGAGGAACATGATGGAGCCAGCCTTGTTGAGAGTTGATAAGCTAGGGTCAGATAGAAGGGGGAGGAGGACCTCCCCTATCAGGGAACTAGAGAACAGGCATAAGAATAAGAAGAGGGTGTGTTGGACTGGGAGGAATAGGAGAGGTAGCAAAGGGGAATCAAAGTGAACGAATTGAAATAAATAAATACATTAGAAACTGTGATCTAGGTAATGAAATATAGAGATCTCCAGGACTGATGGCCTCTTCTTGAGTGTGGTGAGAGAATACAGCAAGGATGAACTCAGTTTTCTGTAAGATACTTGGCACTGAGCTCTGATCATGTTCCAATGAGTATATGAAAAATAAATACATCAATTGATTTAGTATAAAGAAAATATTATGTGGACCATGCTTAGGAATTTGAACCTGGTAGCAATAGAGAAGGCTGTAATGTACATTATATTAAATTCACATATAAGCAACAAAAATATGTTGACAACCTTTACAATGACTTTTAACATGGAGAAAAGATTTCACTAAAAGAGGGAAGAGTTTGACTTTGTAAGGCATGCTTTCTAGGAACTCATTATATAGCAGAGAATCCTACCCATGAACTAGTGTTTACCCAGGTATATCAGATGACATGAGGTCAAGTGCTATCTTGGAACAAGCAGTCCTGACACTATTTTTAGAGGGGTTTTCTGGAGGACCACAGCAGGAAACTCAGCTGCTCAGTGTAGTAGGCATATAATATAGACTCATTTCTCTGTCCTGATGGACAATTCTTAAATTTAAACAGCAGGACCAATAGTTTTGCTCACTGACCACTGCATAGGACCAAGCTGAAAATATAGCCAGGTTAGCTAAGGCAACCCTGCTCATTGAGGCTCACTAACAGGTATGTGGAACCCCACCATCTGTCAAAGAGTTTATTGCCAGTCTGTTATCCTTTTACTCACCGATCTTTCTCTATTTCAGCCAAACCAGTCCCAGTTATTGTCTAGTTTCATTCTCTGTTCTTTGCTCCTAAAGACTCAGTACCCCAGGGAACCCTGGACCCTGCCATCCTATTATATCATTAAGAATGTGAAGGTGTATTTAGTGATTAAGCAAGTAACTGCTCAGTTCAATATCAAAACCTAAGAAATTTTAGATCAAAGACCACAGTTGGAACCACCTTGTCATTTGGTACATTATCTTTAAAACCACATCACTTTACAGCTTTCCTACTTAGCAAGCTGCCCAATTAAATAAACATTGAAGTATCATTTCCTACCTGACGTTGTCACACAGGTAAACAAGTGTAAAAGTGTGGGATCTGGTTAATGGGACAAGGTAAAGGCAAGTTGGGTTTCACAAGAAAAATCACACGTGCACTGGACAAGAGATACTAGACACTGAGGACAGTTTGTTTACTCATCTCCATGGAAACCTCAGAATTCTCTCAGGTGTTCATTGGCTGAGAGGGAGAATGATATCATGAAACAGGTAAAAGCCAGTAAGAATTTCATTAGACAGTTACTGATAGGATGACTGGACAGCCTGGTTGAGAGACAAGATGAGCAGCACTACATGCCTCATTAGGGGCAGCTGAAAGCACAGAACACAGAGATGATAGTTTCTGTGTCAAAGACTATTATTTCAGGAAAAGTGTCACATATTTCTTTCAAGTCGTCTTTAATGAATTCACATGTCCTTGATATTTGATATTTATACTAACACAGATTCCATTATTATTTATTAAATGTACAGATATGTCCTCAGTCAATGAATCACTTACTGTTAAACCATCCCTGACCAAGAAACTCTTTGAACAAAAAGTGTTCAATTGGCAGCTTGCTTATATTTTTACAGAGACTATCCATGATGTCACATCAGGAAGCAGACAACTTATTGTAGTCCTTAAGAAGAACTGATAGCTTTTCATACTGATCCACAAGCTGCAGGGAGAGGGAGACTTAGAGATACAGAGAGAGAAAGAGCTAGAGGAACAGATTCAGAAATAGAGAGACAGAGACCAACATAAGCAAAGATATAAAGTGAAAGAGACCAAGAGACAGAGAATCCATGTGTCTGGTCGCTTTCATTGGCATATCAACCTCAAAGAACACCCTCCTATAATATAATTCCAAAAGGAGATATATTATCTAACAAGTCCATACCTTCCCAGATATTTCCAGAATTGGAAGTACACATACAAATAGATGAACTTCAAGGGGACATTGCAATTCAAATCACCAGGAAGTGGAAGAAGATGGATTGGCTTCTAGGCCAAAAGAACTTTGTTTGTCATTCAACACAATAAATAAAGTCCCAGCAACTTCCAAGTTCTAAAGAACAGGACTGACACTCTCCTTTGGGGAAAATGTGTAATATTTCCATAATAGAGTATTTTGCAGCCAAGAAAAATGATATCATATTTTCAATAAAGTGGATGGAAAAAGGAAAAATTATCCCCAGTGAAGTAAATAAATGTAGAAATACAAATATTGCATATATTCATTTCTTAGGAGTCTCCTTATAGTGGGGGATAAAGTTCCAAAAGGCCATGTAATTGTGACCAAATTAGTCTTCTACTAGGGGGATTGGATGACAGTGAATTATGCTGTTTGTCCAGTTCATCCTACAGAATTTTTCAAGCAACCCAGGTTGTTGTTATAAAAATATGCTGCTCTCTGCCCTCAACTGATTGATCATTGCCATGTTCTTGGATCCATCAAGATGCTTCATTCTGCATCAAACTGGATTGCATACAGAGACCCACAGTACAATATTTTGCAGACAGAGACTTTAAAACTGGGGTTTCCCTATGAAATTCTTCCTCCCCTCATAGATCTGGGAAGCCTGCTGAAGAGGAAGTAGAAAGATTGTCATAGTAGAGGGAATTGAGGACACAAGTACAATGCCCTGAGAATCATGCTGGAGAGGAACATGATTCAGCCAGCCTTGATGACAACTGATAAGCTAGGGACAAATAGAAGGGGGAGGAGGACCTCCTCTATCAGGGAACTCCAAAAAGGGTATAGGGGTAGAAGGAGGCTGGGTGGACTTGGAAGTAGAAGAGTGAATGGGCAGCAGATGGGATAAAAGTAAACAAATGGAAATAAATAAATACATTAGAAAACCTGTGATCAAGGTGATGAAGTACAGAGCTCGTCAGGACTGATGGACTCTTCTTGGGGATGGTACCAGGCTGCAGCAAGGATGAATTCAGTTTTCTTTAAGGGACTTGGCACTGAACCTCTGATCTTGTTCCAATGAATATGAAAAACACATACTTCAATTGAGGTATTTAAGAAAAATAGTTTGACACATGGATAGGAATTTAAACCTGGGAGCAATGAAAAGGAGTATAATGTATATTATATAAAAAAATCCAAATAATTAGTAAAAATAATATGTTGATGAATTCATAATGACTTTTAACATGGAGAAGAATTCTGCAAAAGGAGGGCAGACTTTTACTTTGTAAGGCATGCTTTCCAGGAACTACTAATGGAGCAGAGAATCAGACATGAACTAGTGGTTACCCAGCTACCTCAGACCCCATAAACTCAGGTGGCACCTCTGAACAAACAGTTCTGATACTACTAATACATTTAGAGGGTTTGTCTGGAGGAAACATAGCTGCTCTTCTGTCCTAGGCATTTAATAGGGTCACATTTTCTGTCTTGATGGCCTAGTTTTAACTGTAAACCCCAGGACAAGAGGGTTCCTGACTTAACCAAGAGTGGGACACAGGTGCAGATACAGCAGATACAGGTCAGGTAAGGCAATGCTGCTCATAGAAGTTTGGCAACACTAGTGTGGAAGAGCACCAGCTGTCAAATAATATCTTCCCCCTCACTTCTCCTTTTACCTTCACCAATCTTTCTCTGTTTTAGCCAAACCTGTCCCAGAAATTGTCTTCTCTTTTTATTTCTCTTAAAGAATCAATACCCTAGGGAAATTTAGATCCTATCAGCATATTATATCAATAAGAATGTGAATGTACATATAGTATGTGAGTAACTGGCTTGTTCTAAGTCACAACCTGGGAAATTTCAGAACCAAGACCACAATAGGAGACCACCCTATCATTTGGGACATGCCCCTTAATCCCACAGCCTTTGAGGCTTCCCTACTAAGGAAACTATCCAATTAAATAAATGTTAAAGTTTCATTTCCTACTTGACATTGTCACAGAGTTAAATAGGAGTAAAGGTGTGGGGTCTGGATAAAGGGTTGAGATAAACGCTT
The DNA here is from genome assembly GCF_030254825.1 of Meriones unguiculatus. Taxonomy (NCBI): domain Eukaryota; kingdom Metazoa; phylum Chordata; class Mammalia; order Rodentia; family Muridae; genus Meriones; species Meriones unguiculatus. The sequence continues at coordinate 2,837,966 of NW_026843713.1, forward strand.
GTTAGGTTCCACAAAAAAAGTCATGGGTGCACAGGATCAGAGATACTTGTCACTGAGGAAAGCTTGTTTACTTATCTCCATGGAAACCTCAATATTCTGTCAGGAGCTGATCAGCTGAGAGGGAGAATGATGTCAGGAAACAAGTGAAAGCCACTAAGAGTTTCAGGAGCCAGTTATTTAAAGGGCCAAGTGGACAGCCTGCATGTGAGAAAGGATGAGCAGCCCTACATGCCTTAATCTGAGCAGCTGATAGAACACAATTCAGAGATGACAGTTCCTGTGTCCAAGACTCTTAATTCAGGCAAAGTATCATATATTCTTTTCAAGTGGTCATTAAAAAAGTCACATTTTCTTGACATGTGACTTTCATATATCACTGATTCCATTATTATTTGTTAAATGCACAAATTATGTTCTCAGTCAGTGAACTAACTACTGTGAAAATTCTCCCTGATCAAGACAAATCTTTGAACAAAAAGCACGTAATTGGGTCCTTGCTTATATTTTTACAGAGACCATCCATGATGTCACTTCAGCAAGCAGTCAACTTGTATTCTTTCAGCAGAACTGAGATCTTTTCATGCTAAAATACAAATGATAAAAGATCAAAGGATTAAAAATCAGCAGTTATTATTAAAGTTTATGGCCTAAATTAGCTGGGTGAGATCCAGTAATGCCCTGAGGGGAAGAACCAGCCTTACTGCATTCTTTCCCCACTCACTAGAGATACAGTTGCTAGGAAACTGGCCCATCCCCCTAGGGAGGGACACCGGATCATTAATGTTTTGGGGACCTTCCTTTAGCAAATCAATTCAAAATGCAGAATTTTGACCAATAGATGTATGCCAGGCAGGAATCACCCCTGCCTTGGGCATACTAGGAGGGACCAGAATTTTTAAATCACCCAACTAACCTCAGCATGGGTGCTCAACTCTAAGAGCTTCAGTGGTGGGGGGTCTGAGCCCAAGCTGAAGCTTGTCATGATTTATAATAAAGAGAACCTCATGTATTTACAGTGCAATCTATTTATTTTTAGTCTTTGGTGGTTTGAGAACTGCGCAGAACAGCAGCAGGCAGAAAGAGGAAGACAGAGAGAGAAAGAGAAAAAGAGCTACATAGACATATTCAGAAATACTGAGAGCAACAGAAACAGAGATATAAATTGACAGAGACAGAGAGATAGAAACTCCCTTCTGTCTGGTCACTTTTATTGGCATATCAACCTCCAAGCACACCCACTCCTATAACATAAATCCAAAAGGAATTATGTATTTTTTATTTCAATTTTTATTAATTACAATTTATTCACTTTGTATTTCCCCATGAGCCCTCCCCATCCCACCTTATTTCTCCCTGCTTGATTCAAGCCTCTCCCCAAGACAACTGATAGAGGAGGACTTCCTCTCCTTACTTCTAATCCTAGTCTATTAGATATCATCAGGAGTGGCATCATTCTCTTCCTCTGTGGCCTGTTAAGGCTGCTCCCGCATCAGGGTGAGGTGATTAAATAGAAGGCCAAGCAGTTCATGTCAGAGGCAGTCCCTGTTCCCATTACTATAGAAGCCCTTTGGATACTGAAGGGCAATGGGCTATATATTTGTAGGGGTTCTAGTTTATCTCCACTCATGGTCCTTGGTTGGAGTATGAGTCCCAAGAAAATCCCCTGTGCTCAGATATTTTGGTTCTGTTGTTCTCCTTGTAGAGCTCCTATCTTCTCAAGATCTTGTTATTTCCCACTTTTTTCATTAGATTCCATGCACTCCTTCCAACAATTGGCCATAAGTCTCAGCATCTACTTTGATAGTCTGCAGGACAGAGACTTTCAAAGGCCCTCTGTGGTAGGCTCCTAACTGGTTCCCTGTTTTCTCCTTCTTCTGATGTCCATCCACTTTGCCATTTGGGATGGGGATTGAACATTTTAGACAGAGTCCTCTCTCTTGATTATTTCTTTAGGTGTACAGAGTTCAGTACATTTATCCTATATTATATATCTATATGAGTGAGTTTATACCGTGCTTCTGGGATTGCTCAATCAGGATGATCTTTAACAGTTCCCACTATTTACCTGTAAATATCATCTTTTTACTTGACTTTTTATTGCAGACTAATGTTGAGGACTGAGAAAGTAGTAATCATTTTGTAGTCCTTCAGCAGAACTGAGAGCTTTCCATGTTGAACAAAAGAAGGCAGGTAGAGAGAGGGAGACATAAAAAGACAGAGAAAGTTCTAGAGAGACAGATTCAGAAACAGAGAGACTGAGACCAACAGAAACAAAAATATAAAGTGACAGAGACAAAGAGACAGAGATGCCATTGTGTCTGGTCACTTTCATTGGCATAACAACCTCAAAGCACAACCTCCCATAATATAACTCCATATTGCCTCTAACAAGGCAATATGGCTAACCATTCCCAGACATTTCCTCTCTGGGGACTCCATATATAAATAGATGAGCTTCAAGGGGACATTGCAATTCAAATCACCAAAGTATGGAAGAAAATGGAGAAACTTCTAGGCTAAAAGAATATAGTTACCCTTACAGTTTGTCATTTAATAGAATAATTGAAGTCCCAGAAACTTCCAGTTCTAAAGAATAGGACTGGCAATATCCTTTGGGAAAAATATGCAATTTCCATAACAGAGAATTATTCAGCTAAGAAAATGACAACATATTTTTGGCAAATGGATGGAACCAGGAATAATCATCCTGCATGAAGTAACATAAATGCAGATATGGTATGTATTTATTTATGAGGAGGTCTCCTAAGTGAGGGATAAAGGTCCACTAGGAGACCTATTGTGACCAAAGCAGTCTTTCATTAGGGGAATTGGATGGTGGTTAATTGAGTGCTGGGGCTGGGCATTCTGTGGAAATTTTTAAGCAACACAGGTTGTTGTTATTAAAATAAGTTGCTTACCTCCCTGAAATGATTGATTAGTGCCTTCTTCTTCTAGCCATGGAAATTCTTCCTTTTGCATCAAATGGGATTGCATACAGAGACCCACAGTCTGATATTATGCAGAGAGAGACCTTAAAACACCCAGCTCTAAATGAGATTTCCTGATGAAATTCTTCCTCCCCTCAGAGCTCAGGGAAGCCTGCAGGAGTGGAAGCAGGAAGAGTATCATAAGTAGAGGGAATTGAGGACACAAGGACAACAAAGTCCTAAAAATCAGGCCACATGATGCAGCAAGCCTTGATGAGACCTGATAAGCTAGGGTCAGATCACTGGGGGAGGAGGACCTACACTCACAGGGAATTAGAAAAGAGTAGGAGAAAAAGTGTGGATGGGACTCAGAGGAGAAGAGTGATGAGGCAGCAGAGGGGAACAAAGGGAACAAATTGTCATAAATAAATACATAAAAAAACTGTGATCAAGGTGATGAAGTATAAAGATCTTCAAGACTGATGGTTTCTTTTTAAGGGTGGTGTCAGGGTGCAATATGTATGAACTCAGTTTTCTTTAAGATTGAGATCATGTTCTAATGAGTATATGAACAACACATACTTCAATTGATGTATTTTAAAGAAAAAAGTTTTCAGTTTGACACATGGATAGGAATTTGAATGTGAGAGCAATGGAAGAGTAGTGTAATGTATATTATATGAAACTCCCAAATATTCAATAAAAATAATATGTTGACAACTTTTACAATGACTTTTAATGTAGAGATAAGATTCCACTAAGGAGGGCAGAGTTTTACTTTGTAAGGTATGCTTCACAGGAACTCATTATGTAGCAGAGAATCCTAGCCATGAACTGGTGGTTACCTCGCTACCTGAGACCCCATGAGCTCAGGTAGCACCTCTTTTGTCCTAGGCATATAGTACAGATTGATTTAACTGGCCTGAAGGCCTAGTTTTAACTGTAAACCCCAGGACCAGGAGGGTTCATCACTGACCACTGAGTAGGACACAGATACCAATCCAGCGAGATGAGCCAAGGCAATTCTGATCAGAGAAGGTTGGGAACACTAGTTTGGAAGAGCACCAGCTGTCAAATAGTTAATTGTTCCTCAGTTCTCCTTTTATATACACTGATCTTTTACTGTGTCAGCCAAACAAGTCCCAAATAATTGTCTGGTATCAGTCTCTTCCCCCTGTTCTTACAGACTAAATACTCCAGGGAACCCTAGACCATGCCAGCCTATTATATCAATAAGAATGTGAAGGTATATTTGGTGAGTTACACAAGTAACTTCTCACTTCAAAGTCACAACCTAGGGAATTTCTGATCCAATACCACAGAAGGAAAACACCTTGTCATTCTGTCATTCCCCTTAATCCCAAATCACCTTGAAGATTCCCTACTTAGGAAGCTGTGTAATTAAATAAATATTAAAGTTCAATTTTCTACTTGAGATTGTCACAAAGGTAAACAGGAGTCTAGATTTGGGATCTGGGTATAGAGCATGGAAGCCTCAAGATTCCCTCAGCTGCTGATTGACTGAGAGGCAGAATGATGTCATGAAACAGGAGAAAGCCATCAAGATTTTCAGGATTTCATTATCACAGATTCCATTATTATTTGTTAAATGCACAGATATGTCCCCAGTCAGTGAATTACTTACTGTGAAAATATTACCTGACCTGTGGAGAGCCGGGGTTTGGTTGCCATGGCGCTGGCTTCCGCCCTCAAAACTGGTAAACCGTTATGACCGTTGGGCAACTGTCATCACAAGCCCAGCCCGAGGCGTCATATGGGGTGATGGGTGAGCAGCCAATCAGGGGATGATACGTCATCTCACACCATGGGTAAGCAGCCAATCAGGGAATGATACGTCATCTCACACCACTCTTGTGCGAGCAGGGTTTATATAAACAGTGCCACTTCTGGGCTCCAGGTCTTCCTCCTTTCATCATTTGACTGCAATAAAGCTTGCTGCAGAAGGATCCTGTTGTCCGCGTGCGTTCTTGCTGGCGAGATGATTACGTGGCTCTCATCACTGACCAAAGCCACTCTTTGAAGAAAAAGCAGTTAATTGTGACCTTGTTTATATTTTTACAGAGACTATCCATGATGTCTCATCATCAAGCAGTCATCTTGTTGTAGTCCTTCAGCAGAACTGAGGGCTTTTCATACTGAATAACAATTTTCAGGCTGAGAGAGTGAGAGTTTGAGAGATAGAGAAAGAAAGTGCTAGGGTGACAGATTCAGAAATAGAGAGATCGAGACCAACAGAAAAAAAGTTATAAACTGATAGGCTGAGAGACCGGAACTCCATTTTGTCTGGTCACTTTCATTCCTATATCAACCACATAGTACAACCTGCTATCATATGACTCCAATATGAATTACATTATCTGACAAGGCCATACCTTTTAACCCTTCCCAGACATTTCCTCACTGAGGATTAAACATGCAATTAGATGAGCTTCAAGGTAGCATTGAAATTCAAATCACCATAAAGTGGAAGATTAGTCTTCTAGGCTAAAAGAACATAGCTATCCTGAAAGCTTGTCATTCAGTAGAATGAGTAAAGTTTCAGCAACTTCCATGGACTAAAGAACAGTTTGACAATCTCTTTGGGGGAAAATGTAGAATATTTCCATAGCAGAGTTTTATTCATCTAAGAAAATGACATTATGATAATTTCTGGCAAATGGATGGAACCAGTAGAAATCATCCTGGGTGAAATAACTAAAAGTCACAGACAAATATGGTATGTATTCATTTATTAGGAGGTCTCCTAATAGTGGAAGATGTAGTTCTAATAGGCCATCTATTTTGACCAAACCAGTCTTCCAGGAAGGGGATTGGATGGCAGTTAGTTGAGTTGTTGTGCCACTGCATCCTATGGAAATTTTCAAGCAACCAGTCTGTTGTTATTAAAGTATGTTGCTCTCTACCCTCAACTGATAGATCAGTGCCATGTTCTCTGATCCACAGAGATGCTTTCTTTTGTATCAAATGGTACTTCATATAGAGACATGCAGTCCTATATTATGCAATGAGAGACCTTAAACACTCAGGTCTAAAAGGGATTTAAGGATGAAATTCTCACTCCCCTCAGTTCTCTGGAAAGCCTGCAGGAGAGGAGGCAGGAAGAGTCTCATAAGTAAAGGGAACTGAGGACAAAAAGTAAACAATGCCCTGATAATCAGGACTCATCAGAATTTGATGCAGCCAGCCTTGATGAGACCTGATTAGCTAGGGTCAGATAGAAGAGTGAGGATGACCTCCCCTATCAGGGAAGTAGAAAAAGCTCATCAGGATAGAAGAAGGAGTGTGGGTGGGACTGGAAGGAGAATAGGGAGGGGGCAGCAGTGGGGATACAAATTGAACAATTCATAATAAATAAATACATGGGAAAATCTGTGAACAAGGTGATGAATTATAGAGCTTTTCAGTACTGATGGCTTCTTCTTGGGTTGGTGCCAGTGTGTGAGAATGATAAACTCAGTTTTCTTTAAGGGGCTTAGCACTAAGACTCTGATTATGTTTAAAGAGTATATGAACAACACTTACTTCAACTGATATATATATATCACTTAAATGCTTTTTCTTGTTTTATGGCATCATTCTGCCTCTCAGCCAATCATTGACTGAGAGAATCTTGAGGTTTCCATCGAGATGAGTAAACAAACTTTCTGCAGTATCTCTGATTCAGTGCACATGTGACTTTTTCTTGTGAAAACCAACAAGCTTTTATCTCATCCCTTTTTCCAGATCCCACACATTTACTCCTGTTTACCTCTGTGACAATGTCAGCTAGAAAGGAAACTTTAATGATTATTTAGTTGGACAGCTTCCTAAGTAGGAAAGCTTCAAAGTGATGTGGGATTAAGGGGAATTTACCAAATGACAAGATGGTCTACTACTGTGATCTTGGTTCTGAAGTTTCCTAGGTTGTGACCTTGAACTGAACAGTTACTGCCATACTGACTAAATGTACCTTCACATTCTTATTGATATAATAATCTGAAAGGGTACAGGGTTGTCTGGGTTAATGAGTCTTTAAGAGCAGGGAAAACAGATGGAAACATGGTAATTCCTGGGACTGGTTTGGCTGAAACAGAGAAAGAACAGTGAGTGTAAAAGGAGAACTGAGGGGCAATAAACTATTTTACAGTTGGTACTTTTCCGCACTTATTTTTCCAAACCACTATGAGCAAGGTTTACTTGGCTGACCTGATTGGATTGGCAGCTGTGTCCTACTCAATGGTCAGTGAGGTACTGTCCTACTCCTACGGATTTCATTTAAAAATGTTTCTTCAGGACAGAAAATTGGTCCATGTTATATTCCTAGGACAAACTCTCTAAATATAGTGTTTGTGCAATGACTGCTTGTTCAGAGAGGTGCCACCTGAGCTCATGATGTCTGTGGTAGCTGAGTAACCACTAGTTCATGGCTAGGATTCCTGGTACATAATGTGTTCCTAGAAAGCATGCCATACAAAGCCATACTCTGCTCTTTTTAGCACAATATTTTCTCCAAGTTAATGTCATTATTAAATTTTTCAATATATTATTTTTATTGCTTTTGTGGGAATTTCATATAATATACATTACACTCCTTTTCCATTGTTCCCAGGTAAAAATTGCTTCCCATGTGTCTCATTAATTTGTTTTCTTTAAAATACATCAAATGAATTATGTGTTGTTCATATACTCATTGGAACAAGATATGTCCCAGACTTTGGGGCTTCAATGGGGTTCCTAAAATAGGAGAATGGAAGGAATGGGTGGGGGATAGGGACAAGAGATGCAGGAATGAAAGCCAAGTCTGTTTTTCTGATGATGGCTTCCCTTTATTAGAAATTTTTACCCAACTTATACAGGGAGAAGGAAGGGAAGGGGGAAGGTTAATCTACTGCTGCAGGAAATAGGAAGAGTGCTTTCATGGGTTAAATATTGTACCTGCAAGATACCATATGGATGTTTTCTTAAACTATCTCTTGGATGCTCTAATGCTAACAGATGGATGTTCTCACAATCTATCACCCATGATTTCGGGACCTAGGTAACTCTTCAACTGCATAGCTTTAGGTCTCCACTAAATGACCTTTGCTCACTACTTGGCTTTGGCTTTAGTAAATAGCTTTGTCTCCACTACATAGCTTTGGCTCACTTTTTGACTTTGGCTTCAGTAGATAGCTTTGGCTCCTGGCATCTCCTCCTTTCTAGAACAATTTAAGAGGCTAGCAAGTAGATTTTGAACATGAGGTATTTTGCAGAAGATGGGCATTAACAAGAGGGGGGATGTAGTGACCTGATCCTCCCAAGGCTTTTTGCAGCCTTTTTGGGGAGGAGAGGAAGACCCCATCAACACCTGAAGACATCCCCAGCAGGTTGTGGTTAGGGGCAATCAGACACCAACCTCTATGCAACCAGGTTTGCTTCTCAGGGGACCCAGAAGCAGGCAATTGGACCCTGCCCTTGCAATGTCATCTTACACCCCATTACAGGTACCCAAGAAAGCATTTATCTGAGTTTCATGCTGTTCTCATGAGAGCCAAACATAAGCAGTCAAGACCCATGTGATGGACTGTCAGCAGTCTTTCTTGGGCTCAGCTAAGCCTCTGTCAGCCAAATCAATTCTGTGATAATGAACTTATATGGGTTTAGATGCCAGGGAGCCAATTAAAAAGCCAGTAAGTCTTTTAATGGCCCAGGGACCGAAAGATTAGAGGAGAAGGAACCCCACCAAGGGTCCCAAGATTGAAGGAAGGAGGGTGTTGTGCCAGGGAGAGGTTAAAAACCAATTGTGAAACCAACCTTCCTCTTGTTCTTTCTGTCTCTTTCTCTCTTCTAAGCCTCCCTATCCTAGCCATGCTGTCCCTTACAAGCCCAGTATAATCTGTGTAAAAGCAACATCTTCCTTAAGGGCAGCACATAAGCAGTCATCTTAACTTGGGGTGTCTTCTTTGACATCAGTACATTGTCAGGAGAAAACTCCTCATCCACTTATTGCTCCAGGCATTCCAGTAGCCATCAAGCTGCATCCTTTTCCTGTGAAAGAAACACAGACAACTCCTCATCCCCATATGAGTACAGGGTCAGGTCTATGCCATTGATTTGTTAAAGGATTTGTCCATTTTACTTTAGCAAAAGTTTTTTGGTTTTGTATGCCAAAATCTAACTGTTGCAGTTTTACCATGCTTATCCAATTTTTTTTTAGAAAATTTAGGTGTCCAGGGGGGTGGCTCCCCCTTCTTTGTTGTTTTGCAAGTAAATCTTAATTGTTTACTGGGCACACTCTACCATGCCTTCTCCTTGAAGAAAGCAAGGCATTACAGTTATATGAGAAAGCTGAAATTTTTAAAAAGATTTGTTGACAAATCTTTAAAAAGATTTGTTAGTATATCCTGCTCCATTGTCAGTTTTAAATTGCTTAGGAACTTGTAGAACATTAAAAGCCTGTAGACAATGAGCAATAACATTTTTTGCATTTTCTCCTGATTGAGGAGTGGCAAAAATAAATCCAGAATAGTTATCAATGCAAACATGTACATATTTTAATTTTTCAAATTTGAGAATTATGAGTAATATCCTTTTGCCAAATCTGATTTGGAACCAATCCTTTAGGACTGACTCCCAAATGAGAAACAGGCTGAAATTGAGGACAAATTTTGTAATTCGACTATAGTACGTGTCTGTTTCAACCCATATTTAAGTCTCAAGGTTTGACTATTACGATGATGCATGTTATGGGCATATTGGGCTCTTTATCTGTAAACAATATAATTTGGTGGCTTTTATCTGCCAGTGCATTTTCTTTTAGACAGGGGGCCTAGCAAATTAGAATGAGCCCTCAGATGTTTTATAAAAACAGAAAAGTTTCTTTTTTTGTATCAAGTTTTGAATTTGTAAAAATAAAATTTCAGCAGGAGAAAATATCTGGATTTTACCTGCAGTCTCTAACCTATGAAAAGACAGAGCTACATATGCACTACCTGTAAAAAATGTTCAAAGACTACCTATTAAAACTTTGAAACACAGCCAATACTTTAGATAACTGCTATTTGTGCAGATGTGCTGAACACTTGAAAAGACATTGTTTTTCATTTATAAGCACAGGCAGCAACACCAGATCTCACTATAGATGGTTCTGAGCCACCATGTGGTTGCTGGGGATTGAACTCAGGACCTTTGCACAATCAGTCAGTGCTCTTAACCACTGAGCCATCACCAGCTCTCTCTGATTGTGGCTGTTATAATAAGCTTACATATGTTAAAATGTCATATTTATTAGATCTTTTACAAGTCTGAGAGCCAGCATATGGGAATTACTCTTTGTCTATGTTTATTATCTGCTCTAAACTGTATCCTATAAAACAGGATGTTATATATATATATATATATATATATATATATATATACATATATATACACACACACATATATATTTATATTTAATGTATGTTTTAGAACCAAATTTTAGGTAGATCTACATAGACAAACATTATGGTTATCCATTTTAAATTTATCCTTAAAAAAAAAAAAAACTAAACAAAGGGACTAGGTAAAAAACTGTCTTGTACTCAAGTATAATCTTTAGCATAACTTTAAATCTGCTCTTTTTAAACTAAAATCAAAGCAAAACTTTTAATTAAACATAATTTGTAAAGGAGCTAGCAAATCTTATGAATCCTATAATATTGTATTAAAACTTAACAGCAAAAAATTAAAGGACAAAAGTTTTAATTAGTATTAAACAGAGAACTAAACTTAGCCTGCAGCCTTTAGCAAAAATGGACTATTCTGGCAATACCAGATCTATAGGCCGGAAAGAAACAGCATTAAATCATTTATTTAGGTACTGTTAGCCAGGCATACTTTTGACCTCCCCCAAAGGGTTGAGAAACTGTTTTTTTAAAATTTTTGTTAGACTGTCCAAGGGTTATTATTTTAAAATACCTGATAAATTTTAAAATGTTTTATAGAATTTAACTCTGATGGTCCAAGACTTACAGGTGTTGATTTAAACTGTCTCATGTCCAAAAATATTAATATCGTCAGTCAGATTTTTAAATATCGTCAATTGAAGTCCAGAGATAAACATATACACATATAGAACACAGAAATCCGATATTGTCCCCTTGGAGTAACCAGACTACTCAGATGCCAGGATTTGACATGCCTGGAAGGAGTGGACTTCCTCATGGGTCCTCTCCACGGCTTCCAGATGGAGAGCAGGCTCTAGCAGCTTCTTTCTACACAGAATAGGGTCCCAGATTAGGTGAGCAATTTAGGGCTCTTTTTCCGGGAACTGGGGCGTCACCCAAATTTCCTCAACCGGATTGGAAACTCTCCAAGTTTTTCAGAAACAGAGACCAAAACAGACAGCCGGCACACAAACACAGAACACAGAGACAAAGACAAAAATCAACTGCAGTACCTGCATTTTAAACATTTAAATATATATACAGAGCATAATCATAATTTTAAGACAGAACTAGAAAAACTCAGAATTTATCAGTGAACACAATTTAATCTTTAAAACTAGAAGTGGCTCCATCTCTCTGGTTCTGTCCCAGAACTGGCTGAAGCTGACACTGGCTGAAGCCTGTGGGAGGTGGTGGGGTAAACTGCCACTCTGTTGAACAGTCCTGAATCCTGCTTAGCTCTGCAGCTGGCAGAGGTCTTGGGCCAATTCTGGGAGTTTGGGCAAGTGAGCATTCTCATCCACCATTTCTTTGCAAGCCATCCAAGCCTTGCCCACAATAGGGGAGTGGGAAGGAGACAAGTAGTGTCCCTGTTCTTCCTGCTCACCAAGCTATGACTCTGCTCCACACCCTTTGCTCCGGCCCACCTGTAGGCCTTTTTTCTTTGTTTTGGGCAGAAGGGAAGCAGTGCAAGGGAAACAGGCTATGAGATTTAGTAGTTTCTTTCCCTGACTGTTTCATCCTCACTATCTAGCTCCTAAATAATTTTTTGCTCTCAAATTACAGAAATCTCTCTGAGCTCCTTTATGAACACTTGAAATAACCTTAGAAGTACGTCTTTTTTTTTTTTTTGACTGACTGCTCTAATTTTTCAAGTAACTTTTTGACTTTTAAGATTCCTTTTTGTTTACCCTCACTCCTTGCGCCTTGAGGGACTCCTTCAGTCCCTGTAAGAGTAAGACATGCTTATTCAAATCTTGTCCCATAACTCATTGTTCTGACTTACCTCTCAGATCAAGCTCACAGATGGGTGGCTCTGTGGAGATCTCTCATGTAGTTTAAGTTCCCAGTGGAAATGCTGAATCCTTGTGTATTTTAGTGGCCACTTTGAAGAACTACATTCGATCCAGATCTTCGTACTTTTAGGTCATGTTGGGCGACAGATATGCCCTGGCCCACAGGGCTTCAATGGGGTTCCTAAAGTAGGAGAATGGAAGGAATGGGGGGTTAGGGACAAGAGACACAGTAATGAAAGCCAAGTCTGTTTGTCTGATCAAGGCTTCCCTTTATTAGAAATTTTTACCCAACTTATATAGGAAGAAGGCCGGAAAGGGGGAAGGTTAATCTACTGCTGCATGAAATAGGAAGAGTGCTTTCATGGGTAAAATTTTGTACCTGCAAGATACCATATGGATGTTTTCTTAAGCTATTTCATGGATGCTCTAAAACTAACAGACGGATATTCTCACAATCTATCACCCATGATTTCGGGTCATAGGTAACTCTTCAGCTAAATAGCTTTAGGTCTCCACTAAATGACCTTTTTTTAATTACTTGGCTTTGGCTTCAGTAAATAGCTTTGTCTCCACTAGATAACTTTGGCTCACTGTTTGACTTGGCAAGTCCCTTTAAGAAAAGAGAGTTTATCCTTTCCTCATGATGGTACAACTCCCAAGAAGAAGCCATCATTCCTGAAGAGCTCTATACTTCACCACGTTGATCACAGATTTTCTTATATTTTTATTTATTATGGTTGGCTCACTTTTTATCTCATCTGCTGCCTCCTCTCTCTCCTCCTTCCAGTTCCACCCACCCTATTTTTATACCCCTATGCTCTCTCTCTAGTACCCTAATTGGAGAGGTCACCTTCCTCATTCCTTCTGACCTCAGCTTATTTCATCTAACCAAAGCTGGCATTAAAAATTAGCAGCTATTATTAAGGGCTGAACTATGTGGGTGGAGAATTCTGTTGATGCCCTGAGGGGAAGGACTGCCTTACTGCATTCTTTCCCCACCTACTACAGATAACAGTTGCTAGGAAACTGGTCCATCCCCCTAGGGAGGAACACCAGGTCATTATGGTCTGGGGACCTTCCTATAGCCAATCAATTCAAAATGTAGCATTTTGACCAATAGATGCTTGCCAGGCAGGAATTGCCCCTGCCTTGGGCATGCTGGGAGGAACCAAAATCTGTAAATCACCCAACTAACCTGGGGCGGGGCCCTCAGCTCCCACCACTTCGGCGGTGGGGCTGTGTAGCCCAAGCTGAAGCTTGTAATTTTTCAATAAAAAGACCCTCATGTGTTTTGCAAAGGAGTTGATTCCTGGAGATCTTTTGGGGGCTCGCAAATGGGGTATAACATTTAGAGGTTCCACCGAGATTCCAGGGCCCCCAAGACCTCAGGACTGATCCAGAGTGTCCCATAACCAGCTGGTAAGCATGGTGTCTAAGTGTGGTGTCTAAGTGTGGTGTCTGTCTCAGTTTCTGTCATTGACGCTTTGTGCGGTGTGCAGTGTTTCCTTGGCGCCTATTTTCTGAATTCTGTTCTGCCTCGAGGCATCTGTACGAGTGACTAAATATGATTTGGACAGACATGTCAAACAATCACAGTCACTGAAGTTGGGAGAGACGTCCCCCAACTTCATCAGTATCTGGAGGTGGTCTAGAACCACCCACCACTCAGGATTCTGTGAGAGAGGAGCAGAGTGGGAATCTGAAGGTCTGTTTTCACAGTACCTTACCCAGGAAGGGACTTAGGCCCATCCTGGAAAAATTTCTGTAAGGCCTATATTTGGCCTGCCTGAAAAGAATCAGTTTTAGTCCCGGGAAATTTGGCCAGCTGGTGGATGGTTTTGTCTCAATGTCTCTGCAGTATTTGTCTGGGTCTACCTTCTGTTTTCTGTTCTGAAAGGCCTCACGAAACTTGTTTAAAATGTGTGCCTATGGGCTTTATTAGATCCGTAAACGCATATGTATAGGTTGCCACGTGGTATAAAGTGTCTCAGTGTCTCTTGACTTCACCATGTGATTTTATAATGTGACCGCCCTTGGTATGTGTATATATATATATATATATATATATATATATATATATATATATACCTTGGTCAAATAATTCTCATTTCTTTCTAGGATAAAAAGATGACTTATTTTAAATTGGAATTGGTTTTAGAAATTAAATTGCTTACACTGGTAAATTCTGGTTTTAACATCTGGTTTTGATTTTAGAGATTATTTATGCCTGTGACTTCTCTCCTACAAAAGGGGTACTTTGTTTTAATATTGTAAAAATGGGTTTTAAAAAACAATGTTTAAAGTTTTATCAGGCATTTGGGTATGACCATGACTGAGAAAATTACTGTTTTAAAAATGTATCTCGTGGAGAGCTATTTGTTTGATACACTGCTTTATTTATGGAAAAACATGTTTTCGCCCTGTTCTTTACCTTGAGAAAAAAAAAAAAGAGGAAGTTTCACCAAGTTTCTTAAAGCCTGTTCTAAGTTCCTTAGAGTTTGTTTATGTTACCTGCTACAGGGAAGTTATTTTAAAAAATTTGGCAGTTTCAGAACTCCTCTTTACAGTAAAGTAAATTGTTTTTGCTTTGCCTATAAAAAGCAAATTGTAAATGCTGGGCTTCAGCAGGATCATGTCAGAATGGAAAGGATTTTGATAAGAGTTTTTATGTTGTCTGAAAAGCAAGAAAGTAAGCATATCTGGTTAAGCCAAAAAAAAAAAACCAGCTAGAAACCTAAAGATATATAGAACGTTGCAGAAGGTTAGTGGATGTGTTATAAAAAGCCAGAGAGTTAATATAATTTTAAAAAAACTGTATTTTAAATATGTTATAATTCATTTAAAGGGCTGGTGATTATGAATTACAAAATGTTTTTTATGCTCTTTTAAGGAAAAAAATTCTAGCTGATAGGTTTGGTATGGCTAAAATAATTCTTACAGTTTAAAATTGTTCTGTTATGCAGTTGATTCTAAAGCTTGTTTAATCACTAAGAACTTTTGGCTGTGGGGGATTATGGATGCTCCACAGTGTTTACTGTATCAGCAGCACCTAGTGGCTGTGCTTGGTGTTGTCAGTCGCAGCCTGTGCTAATGCTATCACATGGCCTGTCACCATGATGGTTCAGCAATGGAAAGCATGTGAAGCTGTAGTTTGGCTGCCATATTTGCTTAAGGCTTCCAGCTGAGTTGGATTGCACGTGGCCAGCCGCCATGCTGCTCCGGAGATAAAGAGAGTTGAGCTATGAGTTTGCCACCATTTTGTTCAGGTATCTCATTATGTTTAGTCATATTAGTGCTAAATGCAAAGCTTTTTACTGATCAATTTTAATGCAAGTAGTAGGAGCAGCAAGATTAGCTAGTCTCTCTATAAACTGTATTTGATTAAAAGGTTTGCTTTGATTTTAGTTCAGAAAGAGCAGATTTAAAGTCATGCTAAATACTGCAGGTGAGCCTTACCTAGTCTCTTGTCTATTTGTCTTAAAATATATACTTCTAAGATCAGGGAAAATCTCATCTGCGATCCTTTTGAGCTATGCCATATCCAGGTCACATCCTGAAACTCATATGAAATTTTAGTACACAAAAGAAAAAAATATATAATTTTAAATACTCAGAAAAGTAACATATCAGCAAATCAAACATTTTGAGAGTAACAGGTAAAACTGCATCCCACTGAATGAGCATCAGTTAGCTGTTTGTTTTATCACCTTTATAAACAACTTAAGTGTGTCCACAGTAACATTTTTTCTGTTATTTTTTCTGTGGGCATAGCTGTTGGTAATTAGCCACAAATGGAGCTTGGCCATTTTTTATACACTCAGCATCTACTTTTAGCTCCCACTTTTATGTTTACACTGGAAAGTTAGGCAGAAATATATTACTGGCTTTAGTGCTAAACCCTGAATGCTTGGACTTTCCTTAACAAAGCAACTACAAGGATTAGGTTTAAGATATTCCTGTGTCAAAATCTACCCCAGAAATGGCAGATATTAAGAATAGTAAAAGCTATGACTTTTGGGTCAGATATACACATTAAACAGATGTTTTTAACATAACGAGAAGCACCTTTAAGTCTATTTCCAGAAGCCAACCAAAGGAAATTAAAATCTTAACCTGGTGACTGAATAATAAGCAGTTATTGCTCCACTAACTTATCAGAACTCTATTGATCAATGCCAAAACTTTGAACTTTTAAAATTTTATAATATAAGCACAACAGTAGCAAAAAAAAAAAAAAAAAAAAAAGGAGGGGAGGGATCTAAAGTATCTCCCATTTTTAATCTGATTTAAAGAATTTTTTATTTTTTTATAACTCATATATTTTAAAAAATTTATTTAGACTCTTTAATCTTTTGCATTTATTGACCCTGAAACCATTTCTCAGACCAAATAACAACACTCTAGATTTTTACAACTTAAACTTCTGTATCTTCAGACCCTACATAAGCTCCATTTATTTATCTTAAGACACAGACAACTAACATGAGTCCTGTGAGCAAGACAAACCTGTTTTTTTTTTTAATAAGAGATCTAGAACCTAGTGGTTTTAGTTAATGAACTGATCAATGAGCTAACAGTTGATCTAGTGGTCTTCTCTCTAGCTGCAAAGCTACCATAAGCTTAGCATAGCTGTCAAGGTGTTCAAAGACCTGAGAAGGATAAATTATAAGCTAAATAAATATTTCAATCCATGTGCCAATTAAACTGACAGGGATGACTAGTTAGTCCATTACCTAGGCAGTGTCCCTGGCTCCTGTGTCTCACGGCATCCTGAACAGAGGCAGTTCTGCCAGGCACATAAGATGAGAGACTGTTTCTGTGGAGAAAGAAACAAGAGAATGGCCTCACCTCGCCCTTAGCAACGTGAAACATTGACTCCAAGTGTCCACAGTTTTGGCTGGGCCCTAGCAGTGGGCCAGTTGAGGCAGTATTGCCCAGTGGTTAGCATACCACAATCCAGAGTAGCAGTCATCTGTCGTTGTGCCCAAATCTTCTTGGAGACCTTGGGGGAGCTACTGACAGGATTTTGGGACTTCCTGTAACAATAAACTTACACATGTTAAAAATGCCATATTCAGATTTCTGACAAGCTTGAGGGCCAGCATATCTGAGTTACTCTGTTTTTATCATCTGCTCTAAACTGTGTCCTATAGATGCATATTTATTCGATCTTTTACAAGTCTGAGAGCCAGCATATTTGAATTACTCTCTGTCTATGTTTATTATCTGCTCTAAACTGCATCCTATAAAACAGGATGTTTTATATATATATATATATATATATATATATATATATATATATATATGTTTTATATATATATAAAATGTAGGTTTTAGAACCAAATTTTAGGTAGATCTACATAGAAAGACTTTATGGTTATCCATTTTAAATTTATCCTCAAAAAAAAAAAAAAACTAAACAAAGGGACTAGGTAAAAAAAAAAATTACTCTTGTACTCAACTATAATCTTTAGCATTACTTTTTTTTTTCCTTTTTTTTTTTTTTTCAATGCAGTTTATTCAGGAAACTTGAACAATCATCGGACCCTGGGGAAAGTCAGCCCACAGCTTAAATAGCCTCAGGGTAGCCAACCATGACATGGAAGCAAGCCAGATCCTCAGCCTTTGCCAAATGTGGAGTTGTTTGTGACAGAGAGCACTCACCATCGAGAAGGTGGAAGGCAGAAACCAGCTCCATCTATAAGGTGCGGCATTACGCAGCTCTCTACAGTTCCCCCTTTTTGTTTTAGACGCATCAGGCAAGAGTAGAGGTCGGTTCTCTGATATTAGAAATAAATTGGGACTTTGTACCAATGTTCATTTAGGTGTCACCAACCCAAAGAGCATCAGACCTGTCCAATACCTTTTTCTCAGAGGCGGGACCTGGGGCATCAACCCACATGCAATCAGAATTGCTCTTCTCTGGGTCCAAAGCAGCTGACCCTGAGTGCAGTGCTTAGCCTCGCATCCTGAGCGTAACATTTTAGCTTTTTAGGGTAGCCAACCATGCTTGGAGAGACTGTCCTGATTCAATGGCTGTAAATGCCTGAAAGGTCATGGCTGCATTACGCTCTTGTGAGACTCTAATCTTGCATATACACCACAGGCAAACCAAGGAGACCAACACCAGAAGGCCTGCTAATGCTCCCATGCCTGCCCATCCCTTCAGATGATTCATGGCTGCAGCAATCCATGGTGATAATCCTGTGGCTAGTCCTGCGTTCACTCTGGTAGAATTTACTGTGATAATGGCCACTCTCACCTGCTCCATCGTAGTATCGAATTCTCCAGTCCAATTACCTAAAATATAGCTAGACAATTGTTTAGACAGATTTGCAGCACAGGAAAAATTCTCATGTTGTATGCTAATGACACAAAGTCCAGCATACTTTCATTGACAGCATGATTGAGCGATTTGCCATAGGGTATCAATTTGCTCCTGCACAGGGTCAATCCTCTGATTGAACACCATCAAGCCTCCTTTTAGTTGAGCATTAATTTCTTTTTGTACATCTAAGGCATGAGCTACATTGGCTAAAAGATTATTTAGGGTCTGAGCAGTCTGCACAGTATGACTCATGGCTAATGCCACGGTGGTAGCTCCAACAGCCGCCAATGAGATGACAGTAACAGTGGCGGCTGTAGTTCAAAGATCCCTTTTCTGTCTGAAGAGAGTCATAGCGTGAGGGGCATCAATGGGCACAGGCACCCAGCAAGGCATGCGAGTAACCAGGGCATACCTAAATTCACTAGCATTCCAGCATTAGGCAAAAAAGCAAGTATCATCACCACAATTACTTAGCTCTATCTGGCTAATAATGAATAAATATGGGGGATATAAACAAACAGGTGTGGGCTTATAGGAAATATTATGAGAAGCCTTAACCCCCTCGTTGGAACATCTTGCATCAGTTCTAGAACTAGCAGTGGTGGTGTCCGAGTCTGAGTAGGTTCAGGAGACCATTGCCCCCAGGGGCGAGAGATGCTCCATGTAAATTGACTAACTCCATGTTTTGCTCCACTTTTGAAAGTCATTTAAGGTTCTTAAATTATTCACCCCCCCCTTTTTTTAATTTTTCCTCAATTACACTTTATTCATTCTGCATCCCCCTATGACATCCCCTCTTTCCTCCCCACCCAATCCTACCCTCCCTCCTCCATCTGCATGCATGCCACTCCCCAAGTCCACTGATAGGGGAGGTTCTCCTCTCCTTTCTGATCTTAGTCCATCAGTTCACATCAAAAGTGGATGCATTGTCCTCTACTATGGCCTGGTAAGGCAGCTCCCCACCAGGGGGAGGTGATCAAAGAGCAGGCCAATCAGATTATGTCAGAGGCAGTCCCTCTTCACATTACTATGTAACCCAATTGGACTCTGAACTGCCCTGGGCTACCTCTGTGCAGGGGTTCTGGGTTATCTCCAAGAATAGAACTTGGTTGGAGTATGAGTCTCTGGGAAGTTCCCTGTGTTCAAATTTTCTTGTTCTGTTGCTCTCCTTGTGGAGACCCTGTCTTTTCCAGCTCTTACTATTTCCCAGTTCTTACATAAATTTCCATTCACTCTGCCCAACACTTGCCCATCAGGCTCAGCATCTGCTTTGATAGTCTGTAGGGCGGAGGCTTTCAGAGGCCCTCTGTGGGAGGTTCCTAGGTTGTTTCCTGTTTTCTTCTTCTTCTGATGTCCATCCTCTTTGCCTTTCCGGATGGGGATTGGATATTTTACTTAGGGTCTTCTCTCTTGCTTAGTTTCTTTAGATGCACAGGTTTTAGTGGGTTTGTCCTATGTTATATGTCTATATGAGTGAGTATATACCATGTGTGTCTTTTTGCTTCTGGGACAACTCACTCAGGATGATCCTTTCCAGATCCCACCATTTACCTGCAAATTTCATGATTTCCTTATTTTTCATTGCCGTCTGCTCCTTCTTGGTGGGTCTGCTTCTTCTTTTTCTAGAGTTTTTAAGTGAGCCATTAAGTTGCTTGAATGCACTGTCTCAAATTTCTTCTTGTAAGCACTTAGTACTATGAACTTTCCTCTTAGCACTGCTTTCATTGTGTCCCACAAGTTTGGGTATGTTGTGTCTTCATTTTCATTGAGTTCTAGGAATATTTTAATTTCTTTATTTCTTCCCTGACCCAGCTGTCTTTTAGTAGCAAGTTGTTCAGTTTCCATATATGTGTAGGCTTTTTGCTATTTCTGTTGTTATTGAGGTCCAGGTTTATTCCATGGTGATCAGACAGGATACAAGGGATTATTTCAATCTTCTTGTATCTGTTGAGGCTTGCTTTGTGACCAACAATGTGGTCTATTTTGGAGAAGGTTCCATGAGGTGCTGAGAAGAAGGTAAATTCTTGTGTGTTTGGGTGTAAGGTTCCGTAAATGTCTGTTAGGTCCATTTGATTCATGACCTCTGTTAGAGATATTGTTTCTTTGTTTAATTTCTGTTTAGTTGACCTGTCCTTGGTTGAGAGTGGGGTGTTGAAGTCTCCCACTATTAGTGTGTGGGGATCTATCTGTGGTTTAAGTTTTATCAATGTTTCTTTCACAAATTGGGTGCCCTTGTATTTGGGGCATACATGTTCAGGATTGTGATTTCTTCTTTGTGGAATTTTCCCTTGATGAGTATGAAGTGTCCTTCCCCATCTCTTTTGATTAATTTTGGTTGAAAGTCTATTTTATCAGATATTAGAATTGCTACTCCTGCTTGCTTCTTGTGTCCATTTGCTTGAAAAGCCATCTTCCATCCCTTTACCCTCAAGTAATGTCTATCTTTGTGACTTAGGTGTGTTTCTTGTATACAACAGATTGCTGGGTTTTGTTATGCATCCATTCTGTTAGTCTGTGTCTTTTTATTGGAGAATTAAGTCCATTGATATTGAGAGAGATTAATGACCAGTGGCTGTTAGATCCTTTGAATTTGATGTTGGCTGTGGTCATATGGTTGTGTGGTTGGTTGCTTTTTGTTTTACTCTAGTGGGGTTATTTATTTTCTGTGTTTTCTTGAATGTAGCTAGCTTTCTTGGGTTGTATTTTCCCTTCTAGTGTCTTCTGTAATGCTGGATTTGTTTGTAGGTATTGTTGAAATTTGTTTTTGTCATTGAATATCTTGTTTTCTCCTTCTATGTGGACTGAGAGTTTTGCAGGGTATAGTAGCCTGGGCTGACATCTGTGTTCTCTTAGGGTCTGCATGATATCAGTCCAGGCCCTTCTGGCTTTCATAGTCTCTGTTGAAAAGTCAGGTGTGATTCTAATGGGTTTGCCATTATATGTTACTTGGCCTTTTTCTCTTGCAGCTTTTAGTATTTTTTCTTTGTTCTGTATACTTATGGTTTTGATTATTATGTGGCAGGAGGATTTTCTTTTCTGGTCTAATTTATTGGGTGTTCTAT
This sequence comes from Meriones unguiculatus, assembly GCF_030254825.1. Lineage (NCBI taxonomy): Eukaryota > Metazoa > Chordata > Mammalia > Rodentia > Muridae > Meriones > Meriones unguiculatus. The sequence continues at coordinate 2,859,482 of NW_026843713.1, forward strand.
AGGCCTCTTGTATTCTTATTGGTCTTTCCTTTAAGTTGGGGAAATTTTCTTCAATGATTTTGTTGAAAATATTTTCTGGGCCTTGGTGTAGGGAATCTTCTTTTTCCTCTATTCCTATTATTCTTAGGTTTTGTCTTTTTATGTTGTCTTGAATTTCTTGGATGGTCTGTGTCAGGAATTTTTTAGATTTAACATTTTCTTTGACAGATACATCTCTTTCTTCCATTGTATCTTCCACACCTGAGATTCTTTTTTGCATTTCTTGTATCCTATTGGTTATGCTTACATCTGTAGTTCCTGCTTTCTTCCCTAAGTTCTTTCTCTCCACAATTTCTTCCATTTGTGTTTTTTTTTTTTTTAATTTTTCCAATTCTATCTTCAGGTCTTGAGCTATTTTGTTGGTTTCCTTCCCCTGTCTGACTGTGTTTTCATGTTTTTTCGTCAATTCCTTCAGCTGTTTGTTTGAACAATCCAGTGTTTCTTTTATTCCATTCAGTGATTTAAGCATTTCCTCTCTAAAGGCCACAGACTGTTTGGCTGCAGCTTCCTGTATTTCTTCACAGATGGCCATAATCTCCTTGTCTTTAATTTCCTCCATTTCTTTACAGATAGCCATGATTTGTTTGTTTTTATCTTCCTCTTATTCTTTTTGTATTTTATTTGTTTCCTCTGTTATCTTCTTCATGAGCATAGATGTTAGGTCATCTCCTTTAATTTCATTTATGCTAGGGTGTCTAAGGCTATTTGCCCCTGGATAACTGGGTCCTGGAGATGCCATATTGCTCTTGCTTTTGTTGGTTGGCCTTTTACGCTGTCCTCTACCCATTGGGCTATCTTAGTTGTTTGAATTTAGTTTCTGGTTGTTCCTGGACTCTTGTAGTGGAGAGGATCCCTTTGGCAGTAAGATGGTTTTTCCTGAAGGAAGCCTTTCCAGCTTTTTGGGTATAGTTACTGGATGTGCAGTGTTTTTCAGGAGTTGCTACAGCTCACCTTAGGCCTAGAGACCTGGGTAGTAACTGTGGTCCTGATTAGTCAAGAGGGCCCCCCTCTCACTGGAAGAAGTCCTGGAGACAGTTGCCCTCCTTCTGGGTTTCTTGCTGTAAATTTAATGATCAACTGCTGTAACCTGTGTGTCCCATGATTTGGTCAGTTTTGTTAGGGATAACTGGTTGCCCTTTGGAGCAGTATCTGGGGGGTTGATCTCAGGGTTCCTGGTCTTTTGTAGGTCTGAGGTTGGGGCTCTGTGCCCCAGAACCCAAGAGGTAATTTGTGGTGTGTGAGTACTGCTCTGGTGTCTTGGGGCGCACAGTTCTGCCTGTACAGTGTATTTGGTACAATGCAGTCCTCTGGGCTGGTGGAGCGTGCGCCCACCTGCTAGTCTGTGGAAGCTGAGTTTCTGATCACTCTGTGCTCCCTGTTTGTGCCCAGATCTGTCCTGGTTGGGCGTACTCACCTGTCTGCGATCTGCAGGCTGCTAGACTTTCCCTAGGTGACCCCAGCAGCATGGTTTCTTTGTTCCCTGTGGGATCCTCCCTGGACAGGGGTTCCCAGTCTCTGTTTTACTGGGGCGCACAGCTGTTTTACTGTCTGTACCGCTGAGCAGAGCGAGAAGATCTCTGTGCAGCAGGAGC